>NC_051404.1:34658392-34658639 GCF_015228065.2 Penaeus monodon
GAAGACATATGACATTCCATAATGACGATGCGTCATATACTTCTTCATCATAAGTTGCTGCCACCAACGACTGCCACCGCCAACACACCGTTCCAGCGACTACCACCGCCAACATTCTCTCTGCCTTTCCCACAACGCACGGTACACTACGCTATAACTAATTCTTGGCTTCGTATTCGCTGTGCTCTTTATTACTTTGTTTCGCAAGCTCACCCTGTTTTCCCTTGACCTTTTCCTTACGTTTGCA
>NC_051404.1:34660128-34660200 GCF_015228065.2 Penaeus monodon
CAACTTCCACTTTCCGGGTCTCCTTCATGCTTTCCAGTAACCTTTAATATATCCAGCTTCATCTCTCCAAAG
>NC_051404.1:34660277-34660381 GCF_015228065.2 Penaeus monodon
TCGAGATCTGAATTCTCTGCATCATCACTAAGTCACTGCCAATCCTTCCCTTTGTTACGCAGTTCACTAGCAATCGTCATTCGTCTCGCTGTCATTATTAGTGT
>NC_051404.1:34660522-34662402 GCF_015228065.2 Penaeus monodon
CTATCTCAGCTACGTCAGAGTAGGCTCACCACGCCCCACCGTTCACGCAACCTTTCACCCTCGTAACCAGGAGACCTTCAGCCGTTTCTTAACGGGGTAGTCCGAGGGGTGGTCTGAAGAATACATTGTGGATGATTCACACTCGGATGACCCGTTTTTAGTTCTTATTATATGGCAAATAGGTTCAGTGTATCTGCTTGCATTTTATTATTTGTTTAAGTTTATTCCCCATCGGCAATCCAATTTTCTCCTCCCTCAGTCAGCCTTCAGTATATGGTATATAGGTAGATAAAATAGGTCTACCCACGTACGCGGTTTTCTCTAAACCATAGTGAGTCTTTAACTAGACGCCTACTCCCCCCCCCAATCTTTCTCCATTCCTCTACACCCTCTCCCCTTCTTCTCCCCTTCGAACACCCTTTTGGACAGTTCCATTATCTCACCAACCAATCGGAGCGTGAGGTCAGGCAGTTCCACTTTAGACCAACACGTCGACCAATTAGCATAGCTCGAGGGCACTCTCTGACGTCACCGGTTGTTACACACTGTGAGCTAAGGGGCTAACCACCATTTAAGCTCGAATTTGGGTGATTAACGGATAATGGATGGCTTGTGTGGAGGTGATGTGGTGGTAGTATTACCCAAACTAACCCTTGATTACGAGGTAGTCGGACACGAGAAGACCTAGCGGGGAAGGGGGGGGGGGTAAGAATGAGGGATAGGTGAAAATGAGGGGGGTGGGGGGTAAGAGAGAGGAGTGGAAAGCGTGAGGGAGAATAGTTGAGAATGAAGGGGAGAAGGTGAGAAGGAGATGGAGGAAGTGAGAGTGAGGGAGGAGTTTGAACGAGAGTGAGATATGGAAGATGGGGACAGTAGAAAAATGAATAAAAATTTTAGAGTGGGGGAAGAGGGAAAAGTGAAATGGGGCTTGGGAACGTAAAAGTAGGCAGGAGACGGTAATATTGAAAAAAGTAGGGCAAAGGGCGATATAGAAAGAGAAAGGGTAAAGAAGGGGTGGCAGGAAAGGGGCGATGGAATTTGCTCATGTAAAGTGCAAAGTCGATCCAAACGGTAATTTCCATGTCATGTTTGGAGAGAACCCAGGCTTCCGACAGGGGAGTTCGGGAGATCCTTTGATCTACGAGAAATGTGTTCTTCAGTTACGGAATGCTGATTGGCCGATAGGATACCTCTAGACTTCAGTATTCAAATTACCTTGAAATTAGTCTCTTAACCGATCATAGTGATTGTATATATTTGAAGGTGAAGGAGTTTACATACACAGTTAACCTTTAAACATTCATTAGTTTCGCTTAGTCTGCTTACTAAAAGAAAAAAATTTCAATTTTCATGTCTGTATATAATTATTGGATTTCCATATTTCATGAATATGTATGAGTGAATTATACTTCATATGCAAAACTAAACTATGCATGTGTATGTGTAAGCATGTGTAAAATGCATACTTCAACAAGTGATAAGATTTATAGAGCCATACTATCACTTGCTTATCCTCAACGATAAATTTCATCTGATTGTTCCACAGTGATGGATTTTATCGCTATGAATAGTAAAACCAAAAAACTTCTCACATTTAGATGCAAATATTTCCAAAACTTTCCGACCCACTTTCTCTGGCCGCGAGAATAACCAGAAATATTGAAGGTTTGATCATTTTTAACAAACAGGGCGTGTCTGGGATTTATAATTTGTTTGTGCTGTACAGTAACATTTTTGAGGCTTTGATCAATTACATTTTGATAGCTTGTCAGTGTTTGCGGTTTTGCAGCGGATGCTAAGCCTAGATATATGCTCTAAAAATATTTGTCTTTCTTTATATATATCTGCATGCTCAAACAAGCACGCGCACGATCGCACGT
>NC_051404.1:34662645-34662939 GCF_015228065.2 Penaeus monodon
TCCGACGGCTATTCTAGACGTGTCAGACCAGCCTTGCCACACTTCTTGTCAGTGTAAGGAACAGCGTGTCATTACGAGTGGCTATAAATGGCGAGGGAGACGAGTGTTAGCACGTAAACATTTTTTTCCGACTCTGAACAATGGCTGTATCCGCTTTTCATCACCGATCTCGCATGCATTGTCTTTTCAGGGTGTTATGCATTATATGCGTGTGTTTTTGAATAAGGGATGTTGTTGTCTTTTCGGTTTATACATTTTTTTCGTGGTTTATTGTCTTGGTAAGTAGAAGGGCGT
>NC_051404.1:34663410-34663696 GCF_015228065.2 Penaeus monodon
TAACCAAATTCATAAATGCAAATAATACCAATAGCATAAAAAAAAAACATCCCACCAATCCCATACACACTTACACCCCCTTCTCCTCCTCCTTGACTCTCTCCCATTCAAGGCCGAGGTCCTGCCTCTCACGCCGACTCTCCTTTGAATGTTCGTACTTCAAGGATGGAGAAGGGAGAAGGGCTAAGCCAGATGATCCTTGGTATTGTCTTAAGATGTCAGGAGCTCAGACGAGATCGATCCTCTTGTGCTGCAGTGAAGCTGGGTCCTGGCAGGTGTGCCTGAC
>NC_051404.1:34664342-34665789 GCF_015228065.2 Penaeus monodon
ACCACACCGCAGCTTCGACATCAGATGCCTTGATCCGGTATTGATGATTATTCGAACAAGGAACAGATCAAGGGACATGTCGCATCTCGCACTCCAGAGTCATTAGAATATGATCCTCCGATATATAACTATATTAAACGTCTTCGTAGCATCATCAGAGCCGTGTATCCGGGTGTGTCCTACGTTTTTGTTTACAGTTTGGCACTTCTCTCTCTCTCTTTCGCAGTTATCACGTGTGGTTATTCTTTAAAATTTTGTTTCATTCATAACTTCTTATCGGAGGTATTCACGTTTTTTACTTTTGTAGAGAGAGTAATCAGTAATTGTAAATTTTGAAAATTAGAAATCTTCAGTAAAAACGAAGTAATAGCTGTCGATATAACAGTGGTGCTAATCAAACCAGAATTAAATAATTAAGATTACATTAGTTGCGGTCTGCAGTTGGATTGACTCTCTCAATAGGGTAACCAGCTGGTATTCAAATAAAATTCTTTTTATATAATTTTTTGTAACGTTTTATGCAGTTTTCGTTAATTGCTTTGGCAATGATTTAGCTATATTCTAATTACTCTTGTTTATCATCGATTGCTAATACCAGATTAATGAACATATCGATTATGATTTGTTCCGTCTCTTTGTGTCCTTGCAATTCCCTTTGCAAAAGTCGCAGCAATCTTCTACCTACTCATATCCTTCCTGCACTTACCATTATTTCGCACAAGATGAAGGTAAAATCCTCCCTCTACCGAGGCGCATTAGATGTCCTCTTATTACTGAGTACAATGGCCTTGCATTGTATTAGAAAATGTTGTCTCCACCATTAGCATTCACAAGACATACGGCCATCATTACCTTAATGAGGTAACTATGTCCTACAGTGTTAGTGCCAAATTCGGTTATAATAAATACGGCGAAAACCGTCTTTGTGGTAAAAACGTAAATGGCATTTTCTTTACCTTGATAGAGACTGGAACTCTTTATGGTGTCGCGCAAAATGACCTGCATTAACATCAATTCTTGTAACGTGATGCATTCAATGGAAAACGTGTTGTCACCATGAAAGAAATATTTCCCCTTTGCACGGAGAATTGCAACGCAGATTCTTTTCTTGCAACGTTCGTAGTGCGCTCAATCTGCAATACCTGCAAGACAGTATGCGGATGATTTCATCCATTGGGAGTCGAGCTCTTTCTGCCGGATTAGAGGAAATGGACAACACTCTTAAGATCTCTGGCGATTCACTCCTTTTCTTGCCTGGGATGATGTGCTGACTTTACCAGCTGCGTTGCGGAGGAGCAAGAAAGGGAGAGGAGAAAAGGGTATTACTGGATGCAGCAGATGTTCCGCGAAACAGGTGACGTCATCCCCTGGAAATGAAATGACGGAAAGTGAACTGGTATACTTACACACTTCTAGTCCTTCACTCTTTGATTTCTGAAATCTCTCA
>NC_051404.1:34666137-34666756 GCF_015228065.2 Penaeus monodon
GACGCCGTCGTGTGTATCGTGCGAGCGAGAAAAGGGAGAAATACAGGAACACGTATTGTTAACACACGATATTACGTCAATGGGAGTCACTCGTCCAATTTCCTCAGGATCAAGCTCGCTTGTTTATTGACACCTGAGAGCTGAACGCGTCATAAGGGAAGGGCAAACACGTTTCCATTTCGGTACAGGTCTTGAAGGTAAAAAGTCGCGGAGCGTTTGAAACCTTCTAAAGTCACTAAACATTCCATTGTACTCATCGGGTCAACTGGCGAAACTCCCCCCCCCCCCCTGTTCTCCTTCCATCTATCTTCATTCTTTATTTCCTCATTCCATGTCTCTTTTTCGTCTTTCTTTCATTATTCTTTCCTGTATGCAGCAGGTCCGTGGTGAAATTTCGAAACCTTTTGTTTCTTTCTTTCTTCCACCTCCCTCATCTTCTTCCTCCTTTTATCCCTCGATATATCCCATCCCATTTTGCTTCACCAATTCCATTCGTTATCATTTTGTCTACTAGTTCTTTATTCCGCTTGTTATTTTTTTCGTTCAAACCATTTAAATATATCATGCTTTCAACTTCCTTTCCTCCCCAATTCTACCAGTCTAGTGATATTCATGTAAT
>NC_051404.1:34666846-34667368 GCF_015228065.2 Penaeus monodon
CTCTCTTCTCCAATTCACACAATTCTACCCTTCGTCTTCCCTCCCTCTCCACTCACCCAGGGACGGCTCATTTAGCACCAGCGCCTGTAAGGAGATACTTGATTAGACCGGAACGCGTTTTAGGACCGACCGAAGGCAGGGTATAATTTGCAAACGCGTTGGATTACCTTTTGTCGCCTTCTTGGGCGATCCGATAAGATCAGATCACCGACTGTAATTGACTGTCTTCCGCCCTCCCCCACCCCCAAGTTTCATTGCTTTGAAGACGTGCTGTGTGCCTGCGCGAAAGACCTAGATAGAGGGAACGACTTGAAAATACGTAAGAAAAAAGGAAGGAGACAACTTAAAAAACGACCTGAATAAAATTGCTATCAAAAAGTATCCCTTTGAAAAGGGACTTGAAAAGTTAGCGACTTGAAAAATGACATAAAAACTACATCGAAGATTTTGCTAGTAGGCAGTTGAAGGCTAGTTAGCTGGGGCCGTGGGATATGTCGGTGGTCAGAGTGATTATGGGAACCG
>NC_051404.1:34667651-34667787 GCF_015228065.2 Penaeus monodon
TGATTGAGCCGAGGTGAAATTCCACTTTTAAACAGACCAGTTGACGTTTCTCATTTTTTTTTCTCTCTCAGAAGTACATGTGAATTCTAATAGAAACACGGATATTTAATTTAACATGCATGTATCCACGCGCGCG
>NC_051404.1:34667905-34668294 GCF_015228065.2 Penaeus monodon
TTTCTTTATCAATATCCATTCCTTTCTATCTTTTTACATACACATGTATACGTAAGGCCAGTCATGAACACACAGAGAACAGAGGACGTTGCACTTCCCACTGGGTATGTGAATAGAAAAAAAGGTTAATTTGTATATCGGATATTGGCAACATGCTCTCTCGAATTCGCCATCTGCTCCATCTTTGCGAGGTAGGGCAACGTACCCTGGAGCACAAAATACCGTCGTGCTTTACAGAACCAAACGTACGTGTATGCAAGTATGTACATATATGAGTATTATGCAAGAGTGGCTTTTGTGTAAGTGTGTATACAGGCCTATGTGTGGGCTATGGGTAAGTGTAGTATATTCAGGTGTAGAGAACTGGAGAGCGTAAAAGAGTACTTGTA
>NC_051404.1:34669483-34670265 GCF_015228065.2 Penaeus monodon
GTAACTCATTACCTCTCAACGCGCACCCTCATCTGCCGGCTCTCTTTCCGCAACATAAACCGTAGATGCCACATAACGTCAACGTGGAAGACAGCTGTGGTTTGGCCTCTGGTACTACGGTTTGTCCCTGACTCACTTACGAGAGAACCGATCCATATTACGATCCTGTCATTTTCTGCTCATATTTTCTCCCCCTTCGTAACGGCAGTAGTCCGTTGAGCTTAACCAATTTCCATTTTTTTCTTCTCTCTTTCTCTTCTTTTTCTCTACGCCTGTGCGTGGATTACAGTTATTAAGTATTCGTGCGCTGAGGCGATCCTGTCTTTTGTAACAATCTGTGTCAGGAAAACGAGGTGCTTATTGGACTTCGTTTTCACTGCTTGTAATTACCTGCGAATCGACTACACATCCGTATCACTTTAGGCTTTGTGTCGCGTTGCTCTGTGGAAATCTGGGGCGTTTGCTGTGTTTGTGTTTCGCGTTGGATTTTCGTCTTATATGTTGAGGATGTTGCTGAATAAATCTGTTAGCAATTTATGCGTAGGTGGGTGTTCCAGTGTTGTGAGAAAGGGTGCTTTAAATTTCGACTAAATTATTCATGGCCTGCAGTTGCAGATTTTATTATGTGATTTTCATGAACGTAACTATTGGTGTTGTTCAAGCAGTTGTATACAATTAAGGGGTTTCTATGCAAATACAATAGGAGTTGCTTGCATGTAACCTTCAACACTGTGTGGAGAAAACTTTTTTTACAGGCGCTAACATCCACTCTCCTATATCCT
>NC_051404.1:34670373-34670641 GCF_015228065.2 Penaeus monodon
ATCGCTGCTATACAATCTCTCAACACTACTGTGCAAGGGGGAGACCAAATTTCACTGTCAATCTTACAAAGTTACAGTTACAGCCTCTGACGTGAAAGGATTTTCGTTCCAGGAACCACTCGGCTAGTTTCCCAAGGATCAAACTCCTTGTTTATTGACACCTGAGTGCTGAACACATCCTATTGGAAGGGTAAACACGACCCCTTTTTCTTGATAGAGATCTCAGCTAACTCGAATACCCTGGGAGAAGGAGGAAGTGGAAGGGATA
>NC_051404.1:34671502-34671718 GCF_015228065.2 Penaeus monodon
GGTACAAGTTATTTGTAAAATGGGTAACTCCTATAATTACTGATCAACTCTTTCCTGTTAGCTGATTGAGCTGGTGCTTTGTAAGAGAACGGGAGTAAAGAAGGAAGGAGAGGGAAGCAGAGGCGAGAAAAACGGGTGTGGAGTAGAGGTTAAGAGAGAGAGAGAGAGCTGCAGATGTCGAGTAAACGTTTATACAAGAAAAAAGATACCTGAGTT
>NC_051404.1:34671921-34672335 GCF_015228065.2 Penaeus monodon
TAGTTTTTCCATTAATTTTCACCACCCTCGAAAAAAATCCTTCGCCCAAGAGCAGCTTTTCTCCATCTTTTGTCTTGGAAAATCTCTTTAACTCAAAACGTGCTCGTTCTCAAAAAGTGCGAGTAAATTTCAATGCTATGGGACTAAGGATGAAGAGATGTTTGAAGGGGATGCGGAATCTGGCGGGGTTAAGGGGGCAGAGGCCAGTGGAGTGATGGGGAGGGTTAAAGGGACAATAGAGGGGCGAGGAGGGGAAAGGAGGGATGGATTGGGGGAGAGACAGGAGTTGGAGAAAGGAGTAAAGGGGCCGGAGATGAGGGGAGTGAAGTGGTGGTGAGGGTCAAGGGACGAATGGAATCGGGACAAAATGGTTGGAAAGATAGAGGGGGATGGGGGAGGGGAATTAGGCTAGGG
>NC_051404.1:34672376-34672458 GCF_015228065.2 Penaeus monodon
GTGTTGAGGGGAATGGGGGAGATGAAGTGGCGTTAAAGTTGGGGGAAAGGGAAGTGGGTTGAAGGGAGAAAGGGAGAATAGA
>NC_051404.1:34672491-34672647 GCF_015228065.2 Penaeus monodon
TGCAAAGGTTAGCGAAGATTCCTTGATTCGCAAACTCGTGTAAAAGGACGGATAAATGAGAAGGGCATCGGATTGTAAGATGTGGCTCTTACGTGTGAAGAGCCATAGGTAATTCATATTTGGATATTTATTGACATATAATATTTGTTTCTGTGC
>NC_051404.1:34672869-34672937 GCF_015228065.2 Penaeus monodon
GTATGTATTTGTGCCGTGTACCGTAATGGGGTTTGTACTGTATGTAATGCAATCCATAATCTCTTTTG
>NC_051404.1:34673216-34673411 GCF_015228065.2 Penaeus monodon
ACCTTGAAGGAGAACGAAGATGAAGGGGAGAGGGAGAGTGATAGAGGGCTCGGGGGTCAGGGTGTAGGGAGGGGGCCAATGGAATGGGAGGGGGGGCTACACATAACATTGTCTGCAAATTGCAATATGGCCTTGAGGCACACTAGAAGAAATGTAACTTAGGTAGTGTTCAAAGTGCGTTTGGTTATTGTTTAT
>NC_051404.1:34673719-34674590 GCF_015228065.2 Penaeus monodon
TCTCAACGAAAATGCCCTAGCTAAAACGAATTCAATACCGTTTACACAAATGTTTAAAAATCTCAGTCCAACATCCATGCGCGAAAATAAGAGGAAAGAATGGCTGTGAAGCTGGGTCTGTATGATTTAGATCGCCTTGGTGTCCGAAATGAATAAGTAAATGAAAAGATTAATAAGTCGCGACTGAAATAACAGATGCGATTTCTCCTGCTTTGAAAAAAGAAGACGTGATTTTTCCCAACCTTGATACGAGGAAAAAGATGGATAAGCGAATGATTGCAGCTGGTCTGGAAGGGATGGATAAAAGGAGATGAACGAAATAGGGTGGGATGCAAGTGGAAAAGGAAAAAAAAAATGAAACACATATGGTTGAAACGTTGTAGGGGCGTTGGATGTGTATTCTTAGCGTAGGAAACGTCTGTCGATGCGGTAGATGTGTATCTGCAGGCGCTGGAAATGTTAGAGATGTGTTTGTTGGCGTAGGAAACGATTGTGGAGGCGTTAGGTGTGTATCTGTAGGTGTAAGAAACGTCTATGGAGGCGTTAGATGTGTCCCTGTAGGTGTGAGAAACATTCATGGAGGCGTTAATTGCGTATCTGTTGGCGTTAAGAAATTGTTCGCGGAGGCGTTAGATTCAGATGAGGAACAGTGAGCAAGGGCGAGGCAGTGGAAGCTCTACCCACAAACGCTGATGGTCCGTGGCTGAGACACTTGGCGAGATTATCCCATAGATGGCCGGGAACGCCGTCCTTGCGGAGTTGTAGGGGCTCACACTCGGCTGATTTTTCCGTGAGGATCTTGTTACTTGATTCGTTTTCCCCCGCACCGTGCTCGTTCCCGTTTGTTTCTTTTGACAGGGAGAGGCAGGCT
>NC_051404.1:34674723-34675352 GCF_015228065.2 Penaeus monodon
GGAGGGGGGGGGGCAGAGATATAACAGAAAACCTGATTATTTTCTATGACAAATAGTCTTATCTGTTTTGAATCTATAAAAACATCGAAACTAATTTGTTAGGGTGATAATCTCTAGATCTTATACCCTGCAATGGTAGTATTCACCGTTTATACAGTGTTCGCAGCTTATGTATAATTGATATTAAATTTGAATCTACAATCAGAGGTCAGATAAGCATAGGACTAGAGAAGTAAATAGAAAAATTCAGTTTGATCTCAACGGATTATCTTTTATATTTTTTCAGATATTATCTAACAAGCTTATCTGTCCACTATTTAAGAATTTTATTTGTTTTATGTTTTATCTTTTCTAACAGACGATTTTTGTTACTAATGCATTCGCCTAAGAAAAATAAATGTAATTCTCCGTAGAGCACGAGAGAGATACAAGCGATGTATCAGTCCTTTTGTTACTAAACAAAGATGTTAAATTACACGAATTGCACGGAATAAAGAAGCAAGAAAATAAACGAAAGGCATAAGCACTGATCCACCTGTACCTTCTCCAATTTCAAGTGAATTCAGTTATAATGAGATATTGGAAGTTACTACTCATTAGAAAGGTCAAGGAATCGTCGCTTAAGACCT
>NC_051404.1:34675526-34676103 GCF_015228065.2 Penaeus monodon
ATCTCTCTCTTTCCCTTTCTTGTCAAAAATACAAGTAAAATTCACCAACACTTACAGGTCTTGTTATCAGTAATTACAGAGAGTATAAAACCTTCCTCCTTATTCATATTTATTTTTTTTACCTTTATTCTCCCTTAATTCCTCTTTTCTCCCTTTTGTTAGTTTTCACAATCCGATTTTTAATATCTTTGCCGTTGGTGTTTGTTTTTAATTGTAGCGTCATTTGCAAATGGATTGCAACATGTATGTTTTACTGTTTATTTATTATTTAAAATGTATCCAAACAAACCGCGAAAAGGGTTTTACCTTTGTTTTTTTTTTTCATTACAAATAGTTGCTGATTTTGTTTCTTGTTTATTTTTCAAGATTAGACACTGACTGCCAGGGAGGTAATTTCTAATAAATTCCTAATTTTGAATCATGTTTTATTTATCATTTCATTTCCTAAATGAATATAACAAGTGGATTCTTTATTTTCTGTAGACGAGAATGTTAAATTTGTATACACATTTGCATGTACATGTATATCAGCAATACACATTACATATTGACAGTCAGGCTTGCATGTATGTGTCCG
>NC_051404.1:34676839-34677052 GCF_015228065.2 Penaeus monodon
AATCAGTCTGTGAAAGAATAATAATCTGAAGTGGGTCACAGGTCAGCAACATGGCTGCCTGCAATGACTGAAGGATTTTTAAGAGAACGACAAAGCTTCCAATATCTTGCTGGTGTCACCTTCCCTCTCTTCCCTTTTTATCTTGACCTCCTTGTGTTTTTCATCTTATCTTTATTTTCTCCCATCATTTTTTTTTTCATTTTGACCTCATGT
>NC_051404.1:34677396-34677538 GCF_015228065.2 Penaeus monodon
ATACAGTCTCTCTCCCCTTCCTTTTCTGTAATTCAGAGGGACGTGACAAGGGGGGAGGGGCAAAGAGGACGAACGAAGGTCAGAAATATCAAGATTTTTTATTTTCTCTTTTTTTGTCCTGTCTACCTCCTCATCACCCCCC
>NC_051404.1:34677716-34678914 GCF_015228065.2 Penaeus monodon
CATTCCTTATATGTATTTCTCTCTCACTGATATTCCGTGTGTCCATTCCATCTAATGAATTACCCTTAGGCTCGAGGAGTAATTTCACCTACCTCGACAAACGGCAACCTGGAGATGGCGTGGCTCAACATGTTCTAAGTTAGTATGTATGTGGCGCGGCGTGACGTTGTGTTGTTGCAGTTTGGTAAACATCGTGGTTTTGAAACGCCTCACGTGTTCCTATTCTGGTATGGCGAAGTGTGTTAGGGTAGCTTGTCGTGGTATGTGGTTTCGCCTGATGTGGCACGGCTAGCTTAGATGTTAGAGGAGTAAATTGGCTTAGGACGCTCGCATAAGCCTATCGCACAAGGAGGGGAACGCACAGTGGGCACGTAATTCAATTGTGGAAGCGAATAGTAAGGCATCTCTCGATACTACGTTATGTCATACTTAGGCCTATCGAGTTTTTGTGCTTTATCTACTTTTTTCGTGGTGACTGTGCGATATCCGATGATTATAGGGTTTCTGCATTACTCTGTATGCGCTTATGGTGTTTGGTGATTATAAAACGAATTTGTTAATGTGTTTGGTCATGTCGACGGAGATTCTTGGTGAAATGGATTCGCGTTGGATGAGATTGCTTGGTGACTAATTTTGGTGATTACAACGTATTTGGATGACCGTGAGTAATTCAGTAAATTAGTCACATATCCTATAAAGTGTTTTAGTTCCATTTTTATTATTAATATTTGTGAAACGACCCAATAATCCCCCCTTTTTAATGGCCCTTCGGACGAAACTCGATCCTGCCGGTCTATGGAGACACCGTTATCCCGGCAGGGGAGAGAGGAGAGGAGAGGCAGGGGGCATAAGGGGGCAGGATTAGGAAAGAGAGACGCCAGGGGATGAAGGGCTGTACCAGAGAGGTTAATTAGTAGTCACAGGTACACTCGAGACCTATTTATCATGTAGGGGGACGGTCACTCTTTGCCAGGTTTCTCTCACAGGTTAAGAGGGGTGGGAGGAGAAAGAAAGGGAGCAGGGGGTATGGGGTAAGGATATGAATTGTTTATCTTTTGATTCCGCAATTTTCGTTATGAAAAGTAGATGGTGATGAAACATTGAACACTTGTTTAATAAAATTCATAATTCACGGTAATATTTAGCATGTTACATGAATAGACCCCCACCCTTACACACACTAAAAGCTCGTTGTAGT
>NC_051404.1:34679544-34679853 GCF_015228065.2 Penaeus monodon
CTTTTCTTTTCGAAGTCGTGTGTAACCTTTGGCTATTTTGAAAGCTCCTCTCCAAACTTACATTCATACACGACATTAAAAGTTTGTTTGTAAATATTTTTATTCAGTTTCCACGCGCACAAGACCAGACACAAAGAATAAAGGGGCTTGTTTATTTTCACAGTTAACTGGGACCTGAGGATTGTTTGGATTTTTTTTTTTAGGGACTTTAAAGACTTTAATATCTAGACCCAGATTTTCTACTCATAAAAACGATATTAGTAAAGAACCGAAAATGGCAGCATTCATATTCCTATTCTTTCTTTCATT
>NC_051404.1:34679940-34681107 GCF_015228065.2 Penaeus monodon
GTCGTGTTTTAAGGTTACGAGGAAGAAGAGTAAAGTACGTAGTTAAAGCTGACTCTTCTGTCTCTTTATTTCTTGTGATAGCGGGCGTCAAGGGCTCTGTGACGTCATACATCCGGTGCACCTCGAGAGCGTGGACTTTTGTGTAAGTCTGTTCGAGGAGTGGGAGACAGCTTGTCCACTTTTCGAAGACACCTGACATTTTTTAAAGATATTTTCCCCATTAAACAAGAGCTTGCCCGTGGCATTGTTTGGATGTCAGCATATTAGTGACTGTGTGTGTTTGTATTTACGTCCGTTTATTTGTACCCGTATGTATGTGTTTATTTATTAACGGAAGAAAAAAAACTTTCAGAATACGGCGCATCAGCTGACATGTGTAGGCAAGCCATGAATGGACTTTCAAGGAAGGAATAAGAGTTTCGGGAGAGGGGGCAGGGGGGCGTATGTTATGCCACATTCGCTCCTGGGAAATCATCTGTTTTTTCCATCGTGTATGAATGAGAAGTCACAAAGCTCCTTACATGGAAAGGAACTTAGAGTGCGTTGTGCCGTAAGCTCCTTAAAGCTGCCTGACCATCGAAGGTAACGTGGGGCTGAGCGCCATCTTAAACCCCTCGGAAAGCGCGATTTGTTCTCGTCCGGCAGATAGGTTGTTGCTGTTGAGGAAAACGGAGTCTTATCATCTTCTCCTTTGGCGTTTTTGGAACTCTCGGTCTTTGCCGCAGAATCTCTCCCATCTCGTCTCTTTTTTTCCAACTTGCATTGCTACAGCTGATATTTTGCCTGTCGCTGCCTTCCCCCTTTTTTTCTCTTCTTTGCGTTTCTGCGATCGTCTTTTGTTTTTTTTTTCCATGAAGTCCGCGGCGGCCTTTGAGATCAGCCTTCAGTTGGGGCTTCGTTGTCGCATATTGTTCCGATGATGGCTAGGTTTCTCGTGAGTCCCCGGCACTAAAGACTGTTACCGGGACTCTTTTTATCTCGGGGTTTGTGATGCTATTGAAGCTTGGGAGAGGCATTCAGATTCCCTTTTGATTTCACGGCGTTCTTTATCCGCTCCTGTGCGTTCAAGGAGGAGAGACGAGCGTGTGTACGTAGATTTTGCTTCTCTTGTCGGTTTTTATAAGTGCAGATATATTGTAAACGTGTTTATCAAGAATAAGAATAAGA
>NC_051404.1:34681460-34681773 GCF_015228065.2 Penaeus monodon
ACCAGCTTTCTTTCTTGTCCCACGTGAGTAAAAAAAAAGAAGAAGAAAAAAGAACACACGTCGCTCATGCTAGATAAATCAAAACAAAAGAATAAGCAGGCCGTGATTTTTACTCTTGAACGAAACGACGTTATCTCTGCTGTCACAGCTGCGCCGACGAACCTGAGTGCTCATTCCTCTATCCCTCTCGAAATAGACGTCACACCTCGTAAAACCCTTTTTTTTTCTCTCGCCCTCGTTCACTTCGCCAGGGCTGTTCTCAGAACCTTTGAGTGAACATTTTTAAAGCATTGTTCGTTCTTGTTCGATCTTT
>NC_051404.1:34681858-34682078 GCF_015228065.2 Penaeus monodon
AACTTCTATTTTTTCCCTTTTTTTATATTCATTGATTTCTCTGCTTTTGTGTGGTGTGAATTTCTTTGCTCTCCTTTCTCTGCCTTCTCTTTTGTCTCTTCCTCAGTTTCCTTCTCTCAGTATTTCTAGAGATACGTAGAGACATAAAGATTATGAGAGAAGGGGGCTGGCAAAGACAGACAGTGAGAGACGGAGAGAGGAAAATGGATAGATTGAGATT
>NC_051404.1:34682163-34682258 GCF_015228065.2 Penaeus monodon
AGGAGCGAGGAGAAAGAAGATGAGATATATATGAGGGGAGTAGACAAAGAATAGAGACAAGTGAGCTAAGGTAAGAGAAGATAAAAGTAAAATGA
>NC_051404.1:34682289-34683430 GCF_015228065.2 Penaeus monodon
ATGGATGAAAAGAGAAAAAAAAAGAGAGTGGGAGAGAGACAATCGTTTTCAGTGTATATCTCGACTATTTATTGATATATGTTTTAGTGTTGAATAAGGATGTGACGCGTCATTTATAATCCCAGAGATAAGGTTACAAATCCCTTCCAGTTTATCAAGCGCAGATGACGCCGGGAGGTTACTAGAGCTGACTTAGCCCTTTATGCAAGACCTGTACCTGACACTCCTGACATCCTGCAGCGTTGAGGTGGGTCTTGTGTATGTACTTAGTGGAAATGAAGCCTCGGACGACTCCTTCATCTCGGGATTTCTTAGGAGATGAAATATGACAGAAGAGAGACCCTATTTGCCAGACATGTACTCAGACATTGCCTCTGTCTTTGCTATTTATAACATTATATTATTTTGGCTTCGCGCATGTGCAGCCTCTATGGGAAGAGATGGAGAAAATTGTATCTGTAGATAAGATGTGAAACAGAAGTTGATATGTGAGAAAATCCCGTAATTTGAGGAACTCGGTCTCATGTGGAAACCATAGATGGTCACATAAAACAAATTACAGATACGAATATTATCTGAAATCCAGAAACGCACACAAGGTCGTCGACATGATAGATCAAAGGCGAACGAGCGTTAGAAACACCTCAATCGCCCGTGATAGTCGACAGATACGGATTGCAGTCTCAGATCTGGTCTCCACCTCTAATTTACGTGATGTTTACGCCTGAAATGACTTCAAACAACCTATCAATAATTCCCTGGAAACTACCGAAATAACCCATCGGATGACCTTCGCTCTCGCCATAACGAAACGGCGGGCAAATTATACGACATGAAAAGAAAACGGGGTGTCGGTAAGGGTAAACTAGTGTAATATGTCCATATGCTATTAGGTGAATCATCCACCGTTCCGACAAGCCCTGTATCAGAATGTGGAATCGATGATCATTAACGACCAAGATGTGTGTTGGCTTTGGATAGTTCCGGGAATCCAGGAAGTAATCGTGAAATGGCTTCGTATTTCTCTCTGCAGCCGTTACTGCTGTAGCTGTTCGTAGTCATAAGTGTGTAGACCTGAAATGGGAATCATATACAATATATGCTGTGTTTATGAAGAAGAAATGTGACACAATGCAAACAA
>NC_051404.1:34683958-34684132 GCF_015228065.2 Penaeus monodon
GCTTTATAAAGTAATACCGATTCCTCAACACAGCAACTAGGATGATTACATATAACACCAAGAAAAATTCCTCGATCTTGTGTCTGGAACTTGAGCGTGGAGGAGTACCCTGAAGAATGCTATGCACTTATTCCGCTTGATGTACTACAACTCTCGCGTCTGAATCAGACATTT
>NC_051404.1:34685129-34686345 GCF_015228065.2 Penaeus monodon
CGCCTGGCTACTCAGAAGTAGACCAGCCGTCCACGTTTGAATACACTCGTTCTGGTCAGGTTGATGTACTAGAGTAATTTGATTGCAGCATGTTTGGCTGTTAACACACTGCGCAGTCAGGGATGCAGGATGCATTCTTTGTTTTTGTGTTATTTTGTCAATACGGCTTTATACGCAGGAGTGTGTGTGAGCGCGCGCGAATGCGCGATTGTATCTGTTCATGTGCGCGTATGTAATACAAGTATTGACAGTTACATCCACATTACCGAATAAGTAATACTGCATCTGTTGTCAATATGAATATTTCTCGCATTGTAATATTTTTAGGCATGGTGCTGTCTAATATATTTGTTTTGCTGATATACCGTGGAGGCACATGTGATACAGCTATATAATTTTTAGAATTCAAGTATTATGAAGCGAAACGTACCAACCGACTACAAAATTGACTGGGCCTAGCATCTGGAGTCAACAAGAATGGAAATGATCTACAACGCGCCATCTATTTTCCGTAGTGATATATTTTTTTCTCTTGCCACATGTTTCACGGCACTCTATTATACCCATTAATCAACGCAGTTAAATAAGAACGAGAAAAAAGTACACTCTGAATAATTCTCAAAATGTGCAGAGGGATACAGAAGCGGCCCAGTCACGGCGAGGAGGGTATTCTTTCAATCACATCTGACAGAAACGATCGTCTCTTTCGTCGCATATCAAATAGAAAAAAAATAAGGCCCGATCTCCCCCCAGCTGAGAGTCTCGAAAGTGATATCGGATATACAATAACCCGTAAAAGGTTGCTCGATTCCCCTTGAGGCCAATAAAAAGGGTGTGTGATCCCTCTCCAACAGTCTCCCGGGCCGTGATAACCCTGCCAGGTCGCCCTATCCTCTGTATCAATATTTACACGGGCTCGTATCAACAGCCGACTCGAGGTTTGAGTGACAAATTCGAACTGTGAGCCCAACGAAGGTCAGACAAGGTCAGGGTCAGGGGGCAGGGTTGAAGGCAAAATCGAATCAGACTTTAGTAGGGGTGAGAGATCTTATCACGTGAAGGACTAAAGTAATGATGGATGCGAGTTTAATTAACGATGCGTTTGTAAATGGATGCTTTTACGAGCTTTTCCTCGATACAAACTGGGCATTGGATTCTTACACATACGCAGGTGGATAAACGTTCATTTTGGGTTTGAAGATAACAGTGGAAGTCT
>NC_051404.1:34686685-34686981 GCF_015228065.2 Penaeus monodon
TCAAACTGTAAGCCTGCTTCGATGTTAGCGATGCAGAGGCTACGGAGGATAAACTATGATAAATGTAAGTCAGACAGACAGGACTGTGCAGCAGAGAAAGGGAAGAAAACGAAGGGAGACAGCGCAGTGTCCACATCTGTCCTTCACCGCGGCAGTGCGTCGCTCCTGCCCGATTCTTCGCGGATCAAACGGATTCCCCTTCAATCTTCAGTAATAGAAATCCAGATCCCGGAGACTCGCCGCCAGCCTTGCAACCAGGATCAGTCTGGGCCGCACCTCGTCTGCTTCTGTACAAA
>NC_051404.1:34687716-34688194 GCF_015228065.2 Penaeus monodon
GGAGCCTTGTGAACCCTTGTATCATCAGTTTACAAAGTTCGAGTGACCACTACATTGTTCTCCTCCTCGAAGCCCCTCTCCACGCCCTTCTGATTCCCCATTCCTCCTGCCTTTCGCTTTCTCGTATTCACCCATGTCCTTTGTTCCTCTTCGTTTCCTGGAACTCGTTATGTAATAATTTTTTTTTTTCTCTCTTCCACATTTAGCCACGTCTCCCATTTTCTTTCTAGCTCCTCCTCTCCCCCTCTGTTCCTGCTGCTAACCTTGCCAAGATCAAGTAGCCTTCGGATAAAAAGATGTGCAGGTAAATATACACTCATAGAAGTGTATGTGCAGAGTATACACATGCCTTACCGGTATGATGTGTCCTTGATATATGTTACTTTGTTTATCTATCTTTCCAATCATCTGTATATTTATACACATTACACGCGCTCGTATATACGCATGTGAGCACACGCACACGAGAATACCAATG
>NC_051404.1:34688285-34688416 GCF_015228065.2 Penaeus monodon
CAATCACACAAAACACAACACCGATTTTAATTAAAAACAAACAATAAGAAGCGAAAAAGACAAAGAAAAGTAGGTGGGGGGGGGACTGGGGCACGGGCGGCGGGGGCAGCCGGGCGAGCGGGCGAGCAATT
>NC_051404.1:34688566-34688727 GCF_015228065.2 Penaeus monodon
AAACGAAGAAGAGAAATTGTGGTAAGTTAGTGAATTAGAATAAAGGATGATAGTATTCAAAGTTAGATTCGTAGAGAATATAAAAGGGTTGAATAGTTATTTAAAATTTGCGTAAATTTAAATGTTAGAGTTATAAATAGATGGAGGAATAATGGAATTTG
>NC_051404.1:34692449-34692941 GCF_015228065.2 Penaeus monodon
CATCACAGATTATCAGTTTTTGGTCCTGTCCGTTCGTCAGGAAAGGCGAGCTCAGGTGACCAGCTTTGAATTGGATTTTGCCTCAGCGCATTTCTCATCGTGTAACCTTAAACTCCCCTCGAGCGTAGGCGAGTTCCTCTTGTGGCAATTAGAATGAACGGGAATAGTTCGTCTCCTTGACCAGATGATCTTCAGCTTCCTCTACTTGGCTCAAATTATGGACAAGAGTATGATATCATTTGATATAGTTGTATTAATATCACCATTATCAGTTCCAAGTTTGGTAGCAAAGGCGAAACGCTTGATTGTGTTTGTGGAGTGAGGCGTGTCGTGATGAATGCCTTTGGTTTATGGGTGTGCCTTTGTCGGAATACATGTCGTTGTGCTGGATTTGTAGTTGAGATAATGGATAAATGAATATATGCATGGTCAGACCTGTGGAAGGTTGAATCGAAGGACTGAAGAGTAGGTGGGAGTTTATGTGCATGATTC
>NC_051404.1:34693058-34693758 GCF_015228065.2 Penaeus monodon
GACAAACAAGCACACATACAATCCTGAACGATATTCAGATTCACGTGGCACAATTTTCAACATTTGTGGGTTAATGCATCCGTAATGCATTCTCGGAATGTCCGCTTCCATGAATTCACAACACTGAATTTCTGTACATAGGTTATATAGCCTGTAAATAGAAAACGGATGTTAGAATCTCCATTACGGGGGTATCGGGAGAGCGATGCAGCAGATGGTGACTTTGGCACAAGAAGAGGAGGCCAAAGAGAAGGTTTATGGCAGGGACGTGTAATGGGTGGTGGGGCTGAATAACCCTTTTTTGTAAGTACTGAAGATCGAAAAAACAACTGGCTATAACTATATACTTTTCCATGCACACATATATGTGTTTAAGTCTACGTATTTATTTACTTTATAACGCGCATAAAGTTTAGGAGCTGGATTTGTTTCAATTTCCCTCCCCTTCAACTTTCTTTTATTTCCACTCTCTCCCACTCGGTCACTCTACCTTCGCGACGAGTCCCGAGAGACTCTCCTGAACTCTCCTGTCATGGCCATTTCTTTCCCTCCGCCCGGCCACTTCACCATTCATTTGTGTTTACTTGGTGAGGTGGGACGTGTGCGCCGGCATTACTTTTCTGAGTCTACCTTTTTTTCTTCGTTTCGTTTCTGTTTGTTTGTAAGCGTATGCATATCCATACGCACGCATGTTCAGCAA
>NC_051404.1:34693964-34695477 GCF_015228065.2 Penaeus monodon
TATGGCTCTTAATGATTTCTTCCATAATACAGCGGCTTCATCTTCTCCCACAATAGCGGTCACAATAGATTTTGGCCGAAGTTGCATAAAAGCTTTTAGGATTTTATGCTGCCCTTTTCGTGTTTTCATTTTCGTTGTCGATGGACGGTCCGCGGAAGCATCTGGTATCAGTTGCTGTTACAGCAATGTTGCATTTTCGTAATTCATTACTGTGAAAAATCGAAACCTGCCAGTATGGTAACAAATATTCATCGTTTGCGATGACTCTTGTCATTAGGTAAATTAAGTAGAAAAGTTAATGAAATTAGAAGCCCTGTGTCACTAGCAATTCCCAAACCTTATTACACAACAATGGAAAGTATAATAGGTCATCCACGTGTCGCCCTCCTATGAAATGCGTCAGAGCGCCCTTTGAGTCTCTCTTTTCCCTTTACGAAGTCTGGGGACGTTATTGTATCTGCATAAGGGCATGATAGGAAAAGAAAGAACAGAAGGCTGCCTCGCACAGGGAGTAGCAAGGAACAGGATAAGGTCTACGTAGCACCAGAATTTTTGCAGCAGCGTCGAATTCAGCTTTGTGCAGATCTAATTTCACTGCTCGACTGCGTGGCGTTCTGGCACTATTTTAGGAGTATTTCTAATGTCATTTTGATTTTTTTTCGGCTAAAACATGTTTTTTTTTCCGTATTGAGTATGTTTACTGTACGGAAAAAAACATTGCATTTGTAGTTAATAAGATATGATAAAGAAATAGATCAGATAGCAAGGGCATCACGAGGGGATGAAGGCAGGGAAGAAAAGGGAGAAATCTTTCAAATATTTCTCTTCTCCCCGTTCAATGGTGTGTATTTGCTTCCTTTCAGTGCTTATAACTACGGTTATTTGCCCTTCGCTCATGGAATCAGTCTTATCCAGAAATGCTCTTACTGTTCAAATAAATAAAAAAAAAAGTCTAAAAGAAAGAAACGGAAAAAGAGTAATATAAAGAAGCGGGAGGATATTGAATAAAAGTAAGGAGAATGAGAGAAGCGGAGAGAAAATGGAACAAATGAAGCAGGAAGTTAAAGGAATTCCAGAAGCGGGAAAAAAAGTTGAATAAAAGAATCGGGATGAAGAAGGACGGGCATGATTGAATAAAAGAGGAAAGTAAAGAAGAGGGAAAATGGTTAAATAAAAGAAGGGGTTATAGAGCAGGTAAAGAAAACTGAAGGAAAGAATCAGGAATAAGAGGTGATTATTGAAGTGGGAAGACAGTTGAATGAAAGAATGGGACATAGGAGAAAAAAGCGTGGATAAAAGAAGGCATTAAAGATACAGGCAAAAGAGGGAAAAAGAGTGGATAAGAGAAACGGGAAAAAGAAAGAATGAGAGGAGAGTAACACATGTATATATTAAGTTGGGCTTGACCCGAGAGTGCTTCAACTGGCCGGCAAGGCAAACAATAAACAATAAACAAGGACTGATATCAAGGTCAGCAAGATAGGCAAGTCGTGATGTAGGTATCTACGCCTCG
>NC_051404.1:34695533-34695775 GCF_015228065.2 Penaeus monodon
GATAGGAGAAGCGTATTTTAGGAAGATGAAGGCAAGAGAGAGGCGAGGGAATACTAGAACCTGAGATGCTGAGAGACTATGGCCTAGGATTGGTATATGGTCTCCCTTTCTGAGTGTTTGTTTGTGTTCGTCATTCTTCCTCTCGGAGTATGTACGTATATTTTGTTTGTTTGTTTGCGTAGGTTTAAACATCTGAGTACGTAGTAACTCCTCTTAGACCTGGGAGTTAGAGTATATCAATT
>NC_051404.1:34697224-34697589 GCF_015228065.2 Penaeus monodon
TTGGACGACTGTATTTAATACAAGGTCTCTTATTTCAGGTAAATTACAAATGACAAGGGCGTTTTCACCACGACTTTTTTGTGAGTATAAAAAAAGTTTTGTACTAACTAGAATAGAACTGCTTAATGCACGATGTGTTCAGTACATATGCATTTATAGTCCGTTCCCTCGGCATAAAGGTGTTAAAGTGATTGAGCTTGCGATGGTGATAATGTGAACCGGTGAGATGCTTCCAATCATATTAGTTGAGCCTTTAATATAAAGCACACGGGTGGCACCAGTTCCCGTAATGTCGCGTGTTGTATCTGGGTGTGATTACGAATTGTAATAAGTATTCGCAAACAAACTGATGCGGATGCATTTAC
>NC_051404.1:34698184-34698307 GCF_015228065.2 Penaeus monodon
TTGTTATTGTTACTGACAACAGTGGTGTGGTCTGGCCACAAAAAATAGCTTGTTACTGGATGTTACTGGAAACATATTGTGCCCTAGTCTAGTGTCTGGAGGAAGAAAAATGTTTCCTCTTTA
>NC_051404.1:34699137-34699449 GCF_015228065.2 Penaeus monodon
GAGCATATCTATCTGCCAAACGATTTTCCATTCCGCCTCCCCCTGCACAGCTTTGGGAAACGCACACGTACCATCACGGACCTGCTACTTGTCTATTATCACCGATTATTATCAGAGCGAGAAACTCTGCACCGAAACAAAAGCTCTTCGATATATAAATAAAAAAACTTCTCCATCGCCTGCAGTATAAACTTGAGCATCTTCTCAAGCCGCGAGCCTGGCGAGAGTAAGAAGGCTTGAAGGTAATGATGTTTGGATGTGATAACGCTGCTCACTTCTTTCAGGTATAATTATATAGATAAAAGTAGGTAG
>NC_051404.1:34700441-34701161 GCF_015228065.2 Penaeus monodon
TGATTTATACTGACCCAAAAGTGTTTGAAGTGCAAAGAAATAGGAATTAGACTAAATAGACAAACCAGTGAATGAAAAGAGAGATGAATGCAATGATCTATTAAACCAAGTCCAAAAGCCAAATGGACGTTGGTACATATTCATAAATCGACACGCATTTTAAGCCCAGAACATTCATTCTAAATATAGACTTATTCCTAGCTTAGAGGAACATTCATTCTGAGCCTAGAACATTCTAGAATTCTAGGCTTGGATCATTCATTCTAAGCCTAGTGGAACGTTCATTCTAAGCCTTGGAATGATGCGGTAGGGTGGCCAGTTCCTTCCCGCTGGCCAGATGCAAAGATGACGATTGCAAAATCAGCTACTGAGCTATACCCCCGTAGATGCAGAAATATATGCACAGATGAATAAAGGGAGAGGAAAATAAGAAATAATGCGAAAGGAATACAGTCTAATCTGACAAAGTAGGTCTTTCCTCTCTCAACATCAGCCTTAGGCAATGATCTAAGATTTTTTGTGAGACAAAGGGTATAAGACAATGAAGGAAAAAAGTAGAAAATATTCAAAGGAACTGGAAGGGAAAGAAGAAAGGGTGGAGAGACGGTAAGAGAGGGGGGATGTAGGGAGACGCTATTGTTGGGTTTACAGGGAAATGAGGAGGGAGTGGGATAAGGAGGGGGGGGGGCTCAAGGAGCCTGGATGTAACAGGGGAAACAA
>NC_051404.1:34701287-34701380 GCF_015228065.2 Penaeus monodon
TTTTTTTTCTTTTTCTTCAAAGAGAAGAAGAGGACACAAACTGAAAAAGGATGTAGGGGTAAGTTGACGGACCTACACAGTCGCATGTACGTG
>NC_051404.1:34701458-34701553 GCF_015228065.2 Penaeus monodon
AACGCGCGCATTATCTTTATTAACAACCGGACGGCTAGCACTAAAGGAACGGGTAAATTAGTACCAACTTTCTCAGATAAGACGAGAAAATGAGT
>NC_051404.1:34701864-34702278 GCF_015228065.2 Penaeus monodon
AGAACACTGTAAATGTGTGTCAAGGGTAGTTTATATTTAGATGTAGGATGCAATGTCGAATAGTGAACAAAAATATTACCAAGATTATGGAGGAAGCAGATTCCCACATCTGCAAAATGCAAGTATCACCATGAAATTAACTCAAAATATAGATTTAAGTAATACGTCCTGGTAACAGTATTTACACACAGACTTTATTTTGTTGTTTGCAAATTGATTACGAGAAGAAAGAATAGGTAGAAAAAAATGGATTCACTACGCTCTCAGTTATACTGAAATTATACTCTATTTTTATTTTTTCTCTCGCTTGTCGACGTCCGTTAATTTTAATGAATTAATTAAACTGCTACAGGTGCCATGTGCCTTAGAACATTAAACATTTCTGATGAAAAAACTGCTTACACTTTAGGTCTT
>NC_051404.1:34702471-34703067 GCF_015228065.2 Penaeus monodon
CTTATCGGCTATCATATACCCGATAATTCTCATAAATATCCCCAGTTATGCGAAATTATATTCATCGAATACATCATCTTTCGGTCTTCTACCCCACGCTCTTCCTCTCCGAACCTCGCCATTATCGAAAAGTTAGAGAAAATGACCTACAGTGGTTCGTGGTAACGTTTCTCCCTCGCCGTGACTACCGGTCGACGTTTAGTAATCTTGTCACTAATGGAAAAACTAATGACATTTTGCCTGATGACCTACATTAACGAGCGAGAACATCAACAAGACTTAATGAGGATCGGCAAATGGGTGTTAATAAGGTGATTAAACAAGATCACAGCTTTGTCTCAGCAGAGGCGGGGTACCAGTCGTAGGCATCTGACGGGAGCGGATGCTGCTGTTAATTATGGATGCTGCAGCAAGAAAGTGTGTGCGTGATGGCTTCTTGGAATGTTAACTGATGCTGAAAAGGAAGGAGAAAATAGGCATGGGTGAAAATAGAAGAATTAGAAGTGAAGGTGAAGAAAGGTGGGAAAAGGGGGGGAAGGAAAAGGGTATGATAGCAGATAATGAGGGAGAGAAGGAAGAAGAAATGAAAGATGCAG
>NC_051404.1:34703431-34703602 GCF_015228065.2 Penaeus monodon
ATAGTGAAATGCGATGAAAACCCGGCCTAAACACGACCAGACTCGCCTTAGGCCTAAAAGCTCGTCAATATCATCTACATCGTTTTCTTTTTCTTGTGTTATCTCCTGTCACATTTTCTGCTTACCGGAATGTAAACCTATTTCTGAAACTGGCATGGTTGAACGTTTCTG
>NC_051404.1:34703794-34704053 GCF_015228065.2 Penaeus monodon
ATTCCAGTTAGGGTTACAGACAAAAAGTAAGTGTTTGCCTGTGGTCCATACATACACTTCATTGTTAATTTACGTTGTTTATACAGACTTACTATATAAAAGCATGGTCCTTTTAATTTTATTATTGCCATGAACACTTACCATGGCGTTCGTCCTTTGGTGTGGCGGGGCTGAGAGAGGGTAAAGGAAACTAAAAGATAGTTTAGTCGCCTAACATAGATTAGCTTGAAAAGGGAGTTTTATTCATTATGGCAGGTCT
>NC_051404.1:34704208-34705310 GCF_015228065.2 Penaeus monodon
TTGAATTGACATGATCGTTCGTATTGTCTATGAAATAAACTGCTAAAAAGAAAGAGAAAAATCTTCTAAAACAATCGGTCTTTTTTTACAGACGTACTAGCTAGAAAAGCGAAGTATTATCCAATATCGCGAATCAAAAGAGAGAATTAGAGAAAGAAGAAGAAAAAAGAGAGGATAAAACAAACAAAATCGTTTATTTTTCTATTATAATATATTTCTGGGAACATATTTGATGTCTCAAAGCTTCCCTTACTTGCATTTTTGCAGTTTTTATACATAATCCCGAATGATGTTTAAAGACAAACATTCAGTGAACAGTCAGGGGAACTCATGCATGTTATTAGCAAGAGTTAGGCTGTTGTAAACAAAAAGTCAGATGAGACGTTGACTGGAATGTGCAGTATTTTATTTCAATTAAAAGTAAACGCAAAATATCCCTTTCGATAAGATTTTTTCTCGGGTAACTCATTTCAATTTAAACGTTTGTTAATTAATCTTGCGTATAAGAAATTAGTCAAGAAATCCGTTTACTAAAGTCCCTTATTTTTATATATTTGTCACTTACAGGTTTGGCTAGAATAGAAAGTCTCACTCGAACTCAAAATTACCAAGGGAATGTGTTCAAACTTTCAAAACTATCGGAATTCCCTAGTCCATCCGATTCTCCTGTCCTAGAAAATAGGAGAACCGGGCTTTACCGAGATGTGTAAAATATAGATCTTGGGTTTTGCCAAAATGGGTGAATTTTTGTCCCTTTACTTACGTCATATATATTTTTAAAAATTATTATTTTCTTAGTCTACAAATCGATTGTTCTGGTATATCGGTGAACTTTTTTTTCATGTTAGAAATTGACAAAAATGCAATTATTCTTCAGGAACTGCTTGCTGTAATAATTTTCAGAGACCGTTATTTTTTCACTCGCCTAAGCAGTTTCCCGGCAGAATGCCTTTAGACCGCAGAGGTTATTATACTAATTACATCGAGCTGAAGGCCAGAGGTCAGTGTGTGTACCTGCTTTGGTTTCAGTGCGATATCTCGGCCTGCTTCGGGAATCATATTTTGATAAGTATTGGCCGATTTGGGTCTGCTTAGATTAGTT
>NC_051404.1:34705611-34705807 GCF_015228065.2 Penaeus monodon
AGGGGACTGACAGGAGCTTATTCATTTTTGAATACTTGGTTAGGCGTATGTCAATCATGATTATGGACGATTTATAAAATATTATTCGTCACAAATGCGGTGGGATGATTGTTTCAATATTTACTGATATATATTCACACACGATATCTCAGTCTGAACCACTTTTTAGATATGTTTGTTTATATGCATATGTATG
>NC_051404.1:34706041-34706344 GCF_015228065.2 Penaeus monodon
TTTATTATATATCTGTAAAGTTAAAAACAGACCTCGAGAAGCGTATATGAAAAAGGTATATCGATATCCGGGAATGTCAAAACTATTATTTTGTCGATTATTACATATCTGTAAAGTTAAAAACAGACCTTGAGAAGCGTATATGAAAAAGGTATATCGATATCCGCGAATGTCAAAACTACAATCAAGTTATTAAAATAGTTGAACAGCAGCAATTGGCGTACACACAAACTCTACTAACAAGCACATTGGCTACTGTTTTTATGTTAGTATAAGCTTGCGACAGGAGAATAAAACAAAATT
>NC_051404.1:34706692-34707568 GCF_015228065.2 Penaeus monodon
ACAGGTCAAAGGGTCGACGTTGCCACAAATTGCACCATTATCAGATTGGGGAAGAGCTCGCACGTCGAAGGCAGCGAAGGATGGCAGAATAATGGGGGAGGGAACCATGGGGGAAGGGAAGTGGGGGGAAATATGGCCGGGGAAAGGGGTCAGGGAGAAGGGCAGGGACCGTGAGGAGAGAAGGGACAAGTGAGAGTGGAGTAAGAATGGGAGGTAAAAATGGAGATGGAAGGAGGAAGAAAGATGAGAAGAAAGGGGGGAAGTGAGAGCAGAATAAGAATGGGAGGGGAAAATGAGGATGAGAGAGAGGAGAGGAGAGCATGGGGAGGAAGTGTTATGGGGAAAGGAAGAAAGAAATAGGAATGGGACTGAGGGATGGGGAGAGGGGAATTGGTAGTGGGAATGAGGAACGGGGCAAGAGAAAGGAGGGTGAAGGAAAGATGGAAGGTGAAAGTGGGGAGGAGATTGGGGCATAAGGGAAAGGGGAAGAGGTGAAGAGAAAAATAGGGATTGGGGAAGCTGGAGGGAGAGACGAGAATGAGGGTAGGAATGACCGAAGGAGAAACTGGGCAGAACAGGGAATAAGAGAAGGGAAGAAATGAGGTAGTTTGGAATAAAGGGTGTATGGAAGAGAAGATAAAACGTGTGAGGGACGACTGCAACGAAATGGATTTAGAAGGGCAGGATAAGATAAGAGTGAGTAGAGGGCGGTAACACGAGAACAATGATTAAATATCGAGGAATGTTGCAAAGAGTTCGAAAAGACGTAGGGTATAGACGGAGACAAACAAAGGAAATGGAATTACGATTATGCGGAAAATAAATGTCTAGTTTACTGTTAAGTGACTGATTGCTATTTTCCAGAGTGAGTTAATA
>NC_051404.1:34707859-34708174 GCF_015228065.2 Penaeus monodon
CGAAATACTAAGTATTTAATCATATAAATGGCAATATTCATATGAATTAAATGACAGTCTTCAGCAGTCTTCTCTTGAGTAATTATGCATTTTACGATGAAACTTCTAGAAATTGCATTTCGAGTATTAACGGTTTTAGCAAAGTGTTAAGTGAATACCAATCACTTCATTACTGGATGTTAGAAAATACCAAATCTATGCATATTACCGAAATTAACGGATGTTTTTAATTAGCACATCTATTGATGTTCGAAGATATTGAGTAGATGTTGATCACTGCATTAAATTGATGTTAGAAACTGTTGAGTGGATGTT
>NC_051404.1:34708206-34708464 GCF_015228065.2 Penaeus monodon
CTAAATGTAATACGTGCTAATTCGGAGATTCATTTACTAAACATACAAGTCATGTGAAGCATAACCCATGTAGATTGTGACACACGCAGTAAAGTCAAGAACAGTAGTCTATGTAATAAGATCTCCATTTTTTTGTATTTTTCCTTCTCCGTGCCCTTCAGTGTTACACGCTGCCTTAAAGGATGCGGGTTCATGTGTCTCAGCATTTCAGTGGAAGTCAACCAGAGAGAAATGGGCTCCAATAGGTTGCCATTCCTT
>NC_051404.1:34708753-34709136 GCF_015228065.2 Penaeus monodon
CGGCTAAATATACACCAGACTTCCCAGCAAGTAACTTTACCTTTAAAATTACAATTCGCATTGTAAATAACCTCATTTCGCAAATTCAATATTCAATTTCCTTATGCTACGATACGGAGGCAACAGCACTACAGAATGTGCACTCTGCAGCTGCTTGAAGAATCGATGTTTCCATATCGTATGGTTAAGTCAACATGATAGCGATTTTGATTATGATTTTGAACAATATTGCTGGATATAATAATTTATATCGGCATAAATGTGGGTGAGATTGATGAGTATTTCAGATTATGTTACTGATAATTATTCGTATGAAACAACGATGGGCCCAGAATATAAAGTATTATATGTCTCATATTCCACAAAGGAAGAATAAAAGAAGA
>NC_051404.1:34709190-34709348 GCF_015228065.2 Penaeus monodon
AGGCTACGGATTATAGTCATTATTTGCGATGATGAAAAAAATGAAGATGGCAAATATATTAAAGAAATCGACAAGGAAAGGAAAGGTGGTTATTTTTACCCGGGTACTGAAACCGTTCTTATCGACGTAAATGTGATTATAGATTTAATAAGACTATA
>NC_051404.1:34709519-34709980 GCF_015228065.2 Penaeus monodon
AATTTACTTTCAATCTTCTGCCTTCTAGTTTCTCCTGTTTCTTTTTACTCTCAGAACTCCTCTCTATTCTCTCTTTCCTTTTCTCTAAACCCCGAAAAAATTATCCTGCATGCATTGTTAATTTGTATGTGTAATTATGTAAGAACCAGAGATTAAGGAACATTCACAAACGCACAGACACATTCACAATTATATATGGACAGACATGCATAAATATATAGACTTATGTAGAGCGTTATTATTGCACCATGCGTGATATAAGATAACAAAGATATGTACATTCCCTAATCGATCGTCAACAGATATCGTTTATACGGTCAGTTTTATCGCATTAGACCAATTGCCTCCAATCAATACCATCCGGCTAATGCAATTTTCGAAGCATCGGGTATTGGCGATATCGGTTTGAAGTTACTTTGAAAAGTAATTAATTAGGGGCAATTCCTCCTCCCTCCCTCCTC
>NC_051404.1:34710016-34710221 GCF_015228065.2 Penaeus monodon
ATGTCGAGCTATTTATTTCCTGTACAGTATTTTTTTTGTTTTATTCGCTAACCCACATTCTGATTTTCGTTGTTGCGACGAAGGAAAAAAATAAATGTTACATGGAAAGACCTTGCTTCCATTTTTTTCATTATTTTTTTTCTTTTGTTGTGAATACCTTTGTCTTTTTCTTTAATCCTATGCAGCATAGTTTAAAAGTCTGTAT
>NC_051404.1:34710284-34710675 GCF_015228065.2 Penaeus monodon
CTCGTTTATTTTCTTTACTGACTAATTTATTTTCACTCTCATTTCTAGTTATAAACGCTGTATGGAGAGACTTGAATTTGCTTCACTGACCTGATTTTCTTGATTTTTATTCTTGTGTTTTGTTCAAAGGCAATGCGGGAACTAAAGGGATACTGCGTGTAATTTTCGTGTTGGAGTCGTTTCACCAGATATCTTTAATTATCCTAATCAAGTCACCCAACTTCGGTTACACGGTTCGCGAAATTGTGGGGAAGAGGAGGGGAAGGTATGGGAGGGGGTCCATGCGGGGTGGGGGAGGTAGGTGGGGGCTGAGGGGTAGGGAAAGGGGCCTGGTAGTTGAGGGGTGCCCCGGGTAGAGGGTGCGGGATGAAGAGGGGGTGTTATGGACACT
>NC_051404.1:34710726-34710920 GCF_015228065.2 Penaeus monodon
AGGGGATTAGCATGGGGTTGGGGGTAGCTGGTGAGGATGAGCTCGAAGCAATTTTCCCCCAACTTTTGCTGCAGTGAAATTTGAGGGAGGTTTCGTATAATGAAGGATTCTCTCCTGCCGCCCCTCTCCCCTCCGACTACGTCCTTGCTTCTCTGTATGTATGCCTTTGTCTGTGTCCACTGGGTGAACTCGCT
>NC_051404.1:34711471-34711720 GCF_015228065.2 Penaeus monodon
TTTGCGGCCGGTCACTGATTACATCATGATAATCTCACAATTTCCTTCATCATTTATTTCCCTGTCGCCTCCAGCCCTCGGTGTAATTTTGAAGAAAGAAAAAAAGAAGGGGAAATCGTATTTTCAAACTAGAATCTTGCATCGCTTTAGGCGAAATAATTTCAATATAGAAACCAAAATCCAAAAAGAAGAAATATCTATGTACAAGTTGATTTCGAACATGCATTTGACATCTAGCCAACATCAATG
>NC_051404.1:34712021-34712708 GCF_015228065.2 Penaeus monodon
CATTTCAGACGGATCAGAGACCCTCGCCAGCGCCACCATCTGCTAGTCCTCACACGCACAAGAGTTTCACGGCTATCGACCACGCTTATCATTACCTTTCTTATCTGTGATATTTTTAGATCCGGTGCAGTACAACATGGCGGGGATACCTGAGGGTGAGGGCGGCGTGGTTTAGTGCTGGTATCATTACTCGTCATTATTTTCATTATTATTTTTTTGTGTGGAATTTGTGTTAGGGTAGAGGTTGGGCAGATGTTGGGTGGGGGTGTTCTTGTTCCTTATCCTACTATGGTCTTTCGTATTATCATCGGTATTGTCATTGTTATCATTATCACCTTAACCCCAACCCCAACTAAAAGCCTACAGTACATATGCAGAAACGGCATGAATTCTCTTTCACACTTTCTCCACATTTGTGCTAATCCGGTCAGCGAGGAGTGAACAGAAGGTGCGGGAAATAATCAGAACCAGCGTCATTTCACAATTATCAGGGGATTTTGACCGCCGCCAAAAATCTCAAAATCGCACTCTCATTAAGTCTCTGTGATGGAAGGTTTGATGACGTAATTAACAATCCGATATCGGGCCAATTACCCTGGCGGCTGCTGGCTGGTCAGTCAGTGGATCTTTATGGTGTCTTGTGTAGCATTTTTTTTCTTCTCTTTTTGTGCGCGAGCGTATATATGA
>NC_051404.1:34712795-34713027 GCF_015228065.2 Penaeus monodon
AGTGAGAGAGATATCGAAATGAATATGTAAGTAACCCAAGAAAAAACACGAAAAATGTTTCATGACAGCCGCGCTGAAATCCGTTTTCAAGTCCACGTTGAGAGAAAGCTGTTGCGAGTAATACACATCTAAGAAAAAATAAAACAACGGCATAGAAAGGAAGGAGAAACAAGTTGTCGGGAAAATATTTCTTAACCAACAATAAAAGATCCAAATATCAATCATACCACAT
>NC_051404.1:34713279-34713676 GCF_015228065.2 Penaeus monodon
AAAATAATGATAAGAAAGACTAACGACCGCAGGAATAGCCAAAGGTAAAAACATACACTAACAGATAAGGGAAATTATGAAGGTCTGAAAAATTTCCGTTGAGCTTATCTTGTGCTGAAACAAAAAGCCATTTATTTTTCTTGGTATGACTTTCATCGTGCTGAAAGAAGTCAAGGGACGAGGGGATTAAGGTTTAGCAGCAGCGTGTTTCAAATATCAAAGGCATTCATTCATCGGAAGTAAAATCTCTGGCGGAGGGGAAATGTGTTTGCTTTAGGCTATGTACCTATGTCGTACTTATGCACGCTAGGTTTCATTTTTATTCACTCTCAGTCATATTTTTATTCACACTGAGATGTTGGCTGTTTAATTGGCTGGCTGGCTTGTTCGCTGCATG
>NC_051404.1:34714200-34714828 GCF_015228065.2 Penaeus monodon
TTTCACGTTTAAACATACACTTGTGAAAGCCAATTAGTAACTTTAATACAATACAAAGCATTGTTTAAAATCACCATACTGATGTTTACTCGACGAACTCTGTGTTTAATTTATGCTGTATGTTTAAAATTCTTTTATAATTAATGCAAAGTCATAAAGTATGTTCTAATGATCACCAAGTATCCAAATATTTACCATGTGATAACATCTCACTGTAAATAGCAGCAGTAACAACAACAACAGCTTCTATTGATATTGAAAACAAAATAGATTCTGGCGTCTGATTTCTACACAATTTTCCACAGGATAATATCTCAACAACAGCTAACTACATATAGTAAAAACAGCGAAGAAAAAAAACTTGCTATACATCTTTTCTCTATATTTTATTGCAAACAAAACGCATAAATATATCTTATCCAACAAAATCCATTTGATTATATTCAGCACCCCTCCCCCCCATTTCCTTTGAACACCTGTAATCATACGTAATCATTTCACCTTTCCATTAAATATTCCCCTTCCGACATTCCCCTTAGATACCCCCCCCCCACCACACACACATACACTGCCCGCGGTTCCTCGGTTGGTAACTTGATTGCTGGGTTTTTCATAATTAACTTTAACC
>NC_051404.1:34714864-34715002 GCF_015228065.2 Penaeus monodon
GAGGGGTGCGTAGAAAGAGGAGAACGAGGGGAGTGCAAGAGATTATAGGTTAAAGGAATAAAGGAAATAAGATAATGAAGAAGCTTATAGTTGAAATAATGAGATGAATGTGCACACTGTACTAGTAATGTACAGACA
>NC_051404.1:34715325-34715631 GCF_015228065.2 Penaeus monodon
CGAAAGTAACCTGGGTTAAAGAACATGGTATGTAAACGGAAAGAATTAAACCTTGAAGGAAACTTGTACCAGAAGCGCTAATTAACAGCTCTTATTCTGCGTTCCTCTTCCTTCCTCTATTCAATCCTTCCGTTTTCTTTTCAGATTAACTTGCATTTATATTTAATTTGCATGATTTTAATACGAATGAAACATGAAATGAAAAAATGCTAGAATATGAGTGAACATGCACGCACATGCGTTACCTTCCCTCAGTACGTACACACATGTAACAAACAGAACGGCAAAAAGAAAGAAAAAAACAAG
>NC_051404.1:34715820-34716219 GCF_015228065.2 Penaeus monodon
CATTTTCTAAATTCGTACATAAAATGGACAAATAAACATTCTAAAGTATGAGGACAGACAATTGATAAAGCGAGGAAAACAGAGAAGCCGTAAACGAGAAATATGAAGCCTCAAGGAGAAACACCGCATGGTTCCCAATGTAAAAATCGTTTTTGTTATTGCGAAGAATAGTCCAAGGTGACAAGATATAATGCAGGAAGGAGCGAGCAAGACTAAGCCAGACCCAGAGCGATAGTGGGGAAAGAAAATGTAAAAATATTCAACACCGCACCGGCTATAAGTAAAGCTTTCAAACAGTTCATTTAACTCAGTCTGGGTTACGCTAGCTATACCCCTGTGTTTGTCTCTCCCTTCAGTGTATATAACCGGTTATCCAATGTCCCCCATCCGTGCTTTACG
>NC_051404.1:34716270-34717249 GCF_015228065.2 Penaeus monodon
CGTGTTTTCGCCCAAACTCCTAAGGGTGAGATTTTACCCCGTTGCCTCTCCCCTCTGCTTTTGTGCTTTCGACCCTGTTGTCACCACAGTGCTCGTGGTACGTTCCTGCTTGTTCACCCTCTATGTTTGTTTTTGTCATAGATCCTTCCATTTTCTCTTTGAGGCCGATAAGTTTGTTTGCTTCCCCTTCTCTGCCCTTTTCCCTTTTTATTTTCATTTTTTAAAAATCTTTTTGCTCATTTTTTTTCTCTCTTTTTCATGGTGGGTTCCCTACTTCCCCTGATGTCTTTCTTGCATGTGCTTCTTTCGCTCTCGCTCTGCTTTGCCTGTTATGTTTTCTTGCAGTCCCTCTTTGTCCATGCTTTTCGCTTTTCCCTTTTCTTCTCTCCTTTACACCACGGCTGGCAAGACAGCGACATGAATCCGAGGGGAAGCTAGACATGGGATGAGGGTAAAGGCATTTTAAACACAGATAAAAACTGGGGATACAGAGAGATTTACTTACTTGCTCTCTCGTCCCCCCCCCCCTCTCTCTCTCACACACACATACACGCACGCGCGTAATGAAAATAATGACAGCGAATGTAACCTAGTTAGATTATCATTTCTATGGAATAAAGTTCACGAAATTAAATGTGCTGGTTACTCATCTGCAAAACTGGACCAGAGATAACTCTTATAATTGTTTATGTAATGTAAAATAACTATATTTTACCTGTCACTGGATGAATTGCAAGGAATAGCCAGAGCGTTGAGAATTACAGGTCTGCTAACATTAACGGAAATGCAAATCTTCAGAAATTCTCAAGACAGTGTCGGAGGCCATGGCCTTCTTGCCCTTTGTCTTAATCCTCTCAGGCCAGACGCTCTCAGCCAGAAGTGGTGTTTGGCGAAAGGTGTAAGTTAGAAAGAATAGAATCATCTAGAGTTTTATTTGATAAAGATTACAATGATAAATATGATGCTTCATCAAACTAGT
>NC_051404.1:34717944-34718311 GCF_015228065.2 Penaeus monodon
GACATGTTTGTTTCCTCACGCCTTTGATGCGAAATTCGTGTCACATAAACTTAATGTCAGCTCGAGATTGCTCTTGTGACATCATGTGTTATGAACTTGAAGGACCACAGAAAGTTTGTATTTTATTTATTTACTCACGAATGAAGTGTATCTATTTGTTCCGTCCTGACTTAAGTGTATTTATTTCTATTTTCAGGTTGTCTCCCGCTGCAGCATCTGGTACTATCAATGTAAGTTTATGTTTTATTACAATTCACAAAAATGAATTTTTGAATAGTTAGTTCTAAGGCCTCTTTGATAATTTTAAAAGTAGGTTCCAAATTTGGCAGAGAGGGGAGATGAAATAACAAAAGAGTTTTCTGATTTT
>NC_051404.1:34718881-34719421 GCF_015228065.2 Penaeus monodon
CAAGTTGGTTATGATGAATATTTGGCAGGTTGATCAGCATTAGTGCTGATACTTATTTTAGGTTAGTGGTGATACTTATTTGGAATGATTTACTCCAGCACGTTGCATTCATCAGCGAGATCTCAAACGCAACTTCGCCTCTATAAAAAGAACAGTATAGCGCTAGTTTCTATTTGCAATGCATGAGTAAGCAGTAATAATGCTCACGTGATCACGTGATCACGCCCCCTCTTGCATAAAGTGGCTAGTACACTCAAGCCTGGTATATCTCCAGAGCAAAGGTCGTGCAGTACAAATACGCTTGGCCAGTATACTGTGGTGGTTTAACTAATTAAGGGAAAGGGATAGGGAATTTGGGAACAGGGTTGAGAGGAGATTAAGGGGGATAGGGAATCTGAAAGAGAGGGAGAAGGGGAAATGAAGGGTGGGGCAGGGAATGTGAAAGGAGGGAATGGGGAAAAGTGGAGGGAATAATAATTGAATGAGGGGGGGTAGGGAATTAAAGGAGAGAGAGAGGGAGATTGAAAGGAAGCTAGAAAA
>NC_051404.1:34719599-34720244 GCF_015228065.2 Penaeus monodon
ATATAGAGAGAGGCAAGATCAAGCAAAAGAGAGAAGGAATAGGTGAAAAAGTAAAGAAAAAATACTGAACAAATAAGGGAGACCATTGCAAATCAATTGACCGAATCATAGTACAGAAAGATTGGGGATTGACGTCATGCAGTTTTGATGGATCCATTTCAGAATGAAATCACCAGAGCGTAAAGATTAAAGATTGACTCGGGACACAGTTTCAGGAAATGACTGCCTATACAAGAGAGTGGAAAATGAAGTCAAGAATTCGATTTTTCATATGGCTACTACTTTTCTCAGTCATTTAAAACGTGTGCTTAACACACACGCACATGCGCGCGTGCGCGTGTGTTCATAAAAATACGTAGTGATTCATACGAATGCACATCTATACACTTGCACGCACGTAGATATAGTGGTGAACAGGTTAGATCTATACCCATGAATACTTTTCGAATTTCATACATAATTTATGATTAACAAAAGGTCTTTAAAGCTACTCACAAGCTTAGTAATTAAAAAAAAATTCTATTTATTTTAAGCTCACGGGCTATCAGTAAAATGTATTGCGACAAAAGAAAGTTTTAGTGATTTTGTTGATTTTTTTTTCTGAAAGAATGTAAAATTATGTTAATATAGTACCTCTGGCCACAT
>NC_051404.1:34720469-34720836 GCF_015228065.2 Penaeus monodon
AAGTTATCAAGTTAATAAAAAGCAGACACACGTAAAGAAACGCAGATGTAATAATTACATTCATCTTTAACTTCCAATTCCCCCGCAGCCTCCAGGGGGGGGGGTCACGATTGTTTTTCATTTGGTATGTTTTTGAATTTGATTTTATTGTCCAGAACCGCTCCTTCACTCACCTTCACACCCACATACATCATTATGCCATGAGCGATGTGTTTGGGGGGGGGGGGGTCTTGAGAAAATCGAAGTACACGCCCACAAAGATTTCCTGATTCATTTACTAAATTGTTTTACTGATACTGATATTGCTCTTATTGTTTATCATTACTCGTAAAAGTATTATATTTATGATAATATGATCTTATAATTA
>NC_051404.1:34720979-34721116 GCF_015228065.2 Penaeus monodon
TACCATGTTTCAGAAAACATATCTATCTCCCCGTATCTTTTCCTTTCTCTCTCTCTTATCTCATCTAACCTTTGCTTATTTGACTTCAGTTCTCGCACGATTGCTCTTCATTACCTCCAGTTGCCTTTGAAGCAAGT
>NC_051404.1:34721370-34721734 GCF_015228065.2 Penaeus monodon
GCCATTTCTGCATTCCAGACACGGTATATCTTGGTGAAGTGTCATTTTGTGCCATTTCTGCATTCCCGACACGGTGTATCTCAGTCGCTTGGTGAAGTGTCACTTTGTGCCATTTCTGTATCCCCGATACGGTGTATCTCAGTCGCTTGGTGAAGTGTCATTTTCTGTCATTTATGCATTCTCGACTCGGTCTGTTTGTCTCTCTCGTCGTCGTCATATGAAACTTTATATGCAAGAGAGAGAAAAACGTGTCATTTTGTGCCAATTTATGCAATTCCAGCGCGCTGCTTTCCTCCACCAAAATCACAGGAACATAATATGCATAAGAGAAAGATAGTTCTTTATTTAGTATCATGAACATCAT
>NC_051404.1:34721851-34722601 GCF_015228065.2 Penaeus monodon
TCGTCATCAACATAATCTTCATTGGTTAGAAAAAAAACTTGATATTAAGAAATAAATAATAACTTTTTGGTTCTTCAATAAATCAATAGACTTGCGGAAAAACGCTATTTCGGCCCACGTCAAATCCTGAATAAATTGTTGCAACTTGTAGCAAACACGTTAATACAGAATGAAAGTGAAAGCGCGAGGGATAATAGCCTGGAACAACGATACAGGAAGAAAGAGGGGAGTAAAGAAGAGAACAACGAAACAGGAAGAAAGAGGAGAAGAGGAAGAAAACAACGAAATAGGAAGAAAGAGGGGAAGAAGAGAACAAGGAAACAGGAAGAAAAAGGGGAAGAGGAAGAGAATAAGGAAACAAGGAAAGAGGGGAAGAGGAAAAGAACAATGGAACAAAGAAAGAAGGGAAGAGGAAGGGAACAATGAAACGGGAAGAAAGAGGGGAAGAGGAAGGGAACAATGAAACGGGAAGAAAGAGGGGAAGAGGAAGGGAACAATGAAACGGGAAAGAAAGAGGGGAAGAGGAACGGAACAATGAAACGGGAAGAAAGAGGGGAAGGAGAAAAGGAAGAGCGGAGGAAAAATATGGCGTAGGGAGATAGCGGGAAGTGTCAGAGGGCGAGGGGAATGATGTTTGGTTATTTAAGGGAAAGAGTAAAACCTGTTTGCTGACCTGGGGTTTAGGTAAGGTGGGGGGGGGGAGTAAGAGGGGTGAAAGGTACAGGTAAAATAATGAGTTTACGCGCATGT
>NC_051404.1:34722734-34722974 GCF_015228065.2 Penaeus monodon
CTTTAAGCAACATAGAAAGAGCAACACAAAACGAGATAGAGTGGGTAGAGCTGGTGAGAAGAGGGGGTTGGTAGAGGAAAATATTTCTTCGCGTTTCTGTGGCGATGAGGCCATCGGGCTTGGAATCCGGTGCTGGTAGACCACACATTGCCATTAGGGCTGTGCGGACCGGCTGGAAGGTCCTTGCTAGTATCCCGTGTATTTGCCACAGTAGTTGAAAACGGCTGCACAGTCAGGTAA
>NC_051404.1:34723271-34723403 GCF_015228065.2 Penaeus monodon
GCAAAAACGGGACATCGTAAAAACAGATAGAAAACGACGAAGAGAATAATAAAAGGGAAATAAAACTGAAATGGGGATTAATAAAAAAGGAAGAAGTGAAACCGAAAATTTTCGGCAAAAGAATATAGGACG
>NC_051404.1:34724438-34724513 GCF_015228065.2 Penaeus monodon
GAGAAAATAAATAACTTAACAAAAATAGGAAAGGAGACAGGAAATAAGGTGTGAAATAAAGGAAATGTGTCGATC
>NC_051404.1:34724573-34724749 GCF_015228065.2 Penaeus monodon
AGCAGAGAGTGCAAGTCAGCCAGTTAGTCACTCAAGCAGACAGACGTTAAGACGGAGATGACTAAGTGAACTAATGAAGGAGAAGAAATGAAGGAACACCTCACCACAGAAAACCTCTCCAATAAAGGGGATTACTATTTTATTCAACCAAAAAGAGAGAAAAACAGAGAGCGAGT
>NC_051404.1:34724789-34724952 GCF_015228065.2 Penaeus monodon
GGAAGAAGGTAAACAGACAAGATTTTCCTCCCTGACTTGCATGATTTCATTACGTTGTTTTTCCTTCTTCTGAATGATTATTAACGCAGATTTTTTAAAGGAAAAGTATAAAAGAAAGTAGTAAGGCTGGGAATTCCAAACAGGGATAGAATGTGAATATCTG
>NC_051404.1:34725078-34726524 GCF_015228065.2 Penaeus monodon
GACCACACACACAATTTTTTTTTTACTGAAGATGGAAATTACTTTTTTTTGGTAACAATGGTACTGACCACTGCCAAGTGTACGACAACATTTATTAAAGACAACACGAAACGAAGATATGCATAACATATTTGTATTCCTTGGTTATTTTGTTATGTTTCCTCTAAAACACAAAATGGATATGGAATGGGAACTATGAATATCCCGTATCTTATACTTCTTATTCTTACTTAGTTTAGTCAAAATCAACATGGAAAAGAGAGACATTGGAAGAGAAATTCGCTTAGAATGGAGCCTGTAAAAGACATAAAGGGAATCCGATCCTACAGCAACAGGCAGATGAGGAAGGGAATTGCTGACACATAGGAAGACATGTTTTTCTCTCTCTCGGATTTTCCAATCTATGGCTTGCAAGGGGCGTGTCCTGCAGCCGGAATAACTATCATTCCCATTGTTATTTTCTTGTGTCACAGCACAAGAGCGAATGGCCAAAGAATTTGTGAACTTTCGAAGGCAATCGGTTGTTTGAAACCACCCGAAAACATTGTTTTTCAACACGCTGAAGACAAGGGGATCTATAATTTACTTTCTTTCTTTACCTCATATGTAAGAAGTCAGGGGAGCTGGTGTCATTCTAAACAGATGAGACAAAATTCGAAATCCCTTCTTGATTCTAAAGACTTTTTTTACGAATTTACAGCTTATATAGATGGTATCCTATATTCTAAGGGAGCTGAAGGAGGCACTCTCAACGCCTTTCTCGCCAGACGCAAAGAAGATGAAGCTTAATGATGAAAAACGATCTTCAGCCACAGTTGCTTTGCTGCAGTGCTTGGCCATCCCTGTTGTGGTCATGTGGGGCTTCTTGTGGTTAATAACACTGCATTTACCTTTAAGGGAAGAGAAAGGGGTTAGTGCATTCTCCTTTGTAAAGCGAAGGAGACTATATTCAGAAACAGAATCTGTGGTGATATTTAAAAGCTAAGAGCGGATGGAACACTACATAGACCCTGTTACTATGGGGAGAATGCTTAGAAGGAGAAGACATGCATCTAATATCAGACCAGCATAATAAGCTGATTATTGATGTATAGAATATGCAATTGCCTGTGTGTGTGCGCGTCGTCCCAGGGCTGTTGGTATTTCTATAGATATCCTTAGACTGGTAGTTGATTGGGTTGGGCGAATCCGTTCGCAGCCATAGGGAAGTGTATGTGTATTATGTAACTATCTTCAGGTGATTATGCTAGAGTTGGTCAGTGTATATTTTTTCCTCTTACTTCATTCGTCTGAGACTATTTCCTTTCCATTTTGTGTTTTTATTCCTCCGTACACATCCATTCTCTTGTTCTTTTCTCTTTCGTTTCCAGATTTTTTATCTTACTCGCATGTATGTCTAGTTAAGTCTCTGTGTGCGTTAGCCTCTCTCATTCTCAGTTTTTCACT
>NC_051404.1:34726674-34726813 GCF_015228065.2 Penaeus monodon
TCATTGTTTCCCCTCTTTCTTTCAATTCCAACTAACCCCCTCTCCCGACTGCATAAATTCCAGTCTGCGACAATAGAAAGAATTTTAAAGTGCTCTTGAAAACACTGGCCTGTGGTGATTTTTTTTTCGACCTGAGATG
>NC_051404.1:34727032-34727333 GCF_015228065.2 Penaeus monodon
CTTGCTAACGTCCGCGGTGAATATTTTTTCGACCTGACACACAAAGAAAGTCAAAGAAGATTTTCTCGGGGGATCCAGCACTCTTGGCGTTATCCCAAAAGCTTGCATTTTGCATTCGAGTTAATGCGTTTTTCGAGAGGTAAAAGCAAGTTTGGGTTGCTCGACCTGCGCACCCTGAAGTGATGTGTGATTTTATGTGCAGTCTCGGAGAAGACTGAATGTTTTCATTAAATACGAGGAAAAGCAAAATACTTTAATAGTAAGGGTAACGGCGATAGTAATGATAGTAATGATGACAGTG
>NC_051404.1:34727535-34727752 GCF_015228065.2 Penaeus monodon
TTCGGGGTATCTCGACCCGAAGAAGATTGTCTGTTTTGTTGGTAATGAGGAAGGAGAGACGATGATATAGAAAATTACAGTGATAATATAGTAAATGATAATAAGGATGATGTAAAAAGTGATAATAATGATGAATGGAAAGTGATAATTAGGAACAACAACCCAGGGGCTGGAACACCTTTCAGTCACGCAACCTGAAGAATTTGGTCGCATAAAA
>NC_051404.1:34727873-34727942 GCF_015228065.2 Penaeus monodon
CTTTAAATCAAACCACATAATCCTTAAATTATGGAATTATTATAGAGATAAAACTAACATATTTAAGGT
>NC_051404.1:34728275-34728470 GCF_015228065.2 Penaeus monodon
CGAAGCCCTCCCTTCACCTTGTTTACCTTCCTTGTGATTAATGTAATATCTTATCTCATATAACAGGACAAGGCCAAGATAAGGCAGAGTTGATGGGCTGAAAACTTGCATTGATGTTGTGACCTCCTGACCCTATTCTCAGTTCCTCCTCTTATCATTTAACCAAAAATTGATTCCAGCTCGACTTGCATGGAG
>NC_051404.1:34728550-34729212 GCF_015228065.2 Penaeus monodon
TGCAGATCCTTATGCTCTTTCTCCTGCCCGTTCACCCATCCACTGTGTCAGCAAGATCCCTAAAATCCTAGCGTGGACCGCCCCCTCTGCTTAATATCCGGTAGGAGAGGTCACTACCCTTCTCTACACGCCCCTTGTATTTTCCCTTTCCACCCTTCTCCCTGTTCTTCTTCCCCTCCTGTTCATCTTGTATCCTCTCTCTTACCTTACCGTTTTCTCATTTCTCTCTCTCCGCCCCGGCATATTTTTCCTTGTCACCAGTGCCTTATTTTCCTTTTCAACCCTCCATCCCATTCCTTATAATCCCCCCTCTACCCTCATCCCGTTACCCCCCCCCCCCCACTGAGCACATCCCATTACCCCCCCCCCCCACACACCAATTCCCCCTATCCCATCCTGGCCCTCCGGGGGATTTGCGTTGCCAATAGTCGAAAGAGACTTTGCAAGGTTGGGCTGAAAAATATCTCCAGTTGCAGGTTATTCTTGCACAAGGGATGAGTGAAATCACCCAGCTCAGCAGATTTAAGATTTAGAGAGGGATTCTGTAGATCGCGGCGGAGGGGCGGGGGTAGAGGGGGGGGATGTTCAGGCCATTTCTCTCAGAGAAATATTGGTGACTTGTATGTTTTGGGAAATAATTGTTCGTATACCATATATATGTG
>NC_051404.1:34730965-34731442 GCF_015228065.2 Penaeus monodon
AGTGTTGTTTTATAATTAAAATGCGCGTTTTGTGGGCGAATTGGCGCACACATTTATCGTTCCTCTATGATCGGTCATTCTTTTGTCATAATTAATTTTCAGAATCAGACGTGTAGTCAAGCTATGGCTAAGTTTCTCATGGTTCGTAAATTGTAACTTCAGTTCTTCGTCGTTCGAATACCATGACGCACTTCTCCTGCTAACTGGCCATTATTTTGAATGCTTTTTCTCTTGGCTTTGCAAACCATGTTCTCCCGTGTTCTATGGATAATTTTGACTTGAAACACCAATTCTCCCGCTTACTATTGATCAGTCTGACTTCCAGCTTACCTGCCTACTGGCCATCATTCTTTTGCGTAACGCCTGCCTTATCTGCTGATGCCAGGATCATCCAGCAAACATACTTCTGATTAATTGGGGTTCTACCTTAGCAACACACTTACATAAATTATGCTATTCTATCCAATTTTTCCTTAA
>NC_051404.1:34731550-34732078 GCF_015228065.2 Penaeus monodon
AGTCTGGGTCATCTCCTTTTTGTTATCAAAATCATCTTCCTCCCTTTCTCCTTAATCCTCCATCTCGACTGTCTCCTGCTTTGTATATTTTGCTGCATGCTCTACCCTCCATCTCTTCCATTTTTCTCTTTGCTTTGTTATTCTCCAGCTCGGGCTTCTTCCCTGCTGCTCCTTGTCTATTTCAATTTCCTTCTTCATAAAAATTTCTCCGCTTCCGTCTCTCTTCCCTCAGACGGACTTGGACTTCACATAATCATTTCACGAGGGCTTGTGTACGTGCACCAAGTCCATCCTGCCTTCTCAAGAGGAACCAATTTCTCAAAAAAAATTGCAGATGTTAATCACACTTGATGCTTTAACGACTGGCCTAGACAGTTAAAGCTTCAGTCACAGTACAGCAGACTCTCGAGTGAGTGAGTTACGAGGGTACAGTTACAGCAGGTTGATGGAGGGTCTATCATAGATGATTGTTTATTTCGCTCGGAGACGTGAGGCCCGGGCGTTCCTATGTGAATACAAATACCTTCG
>NC_051404.1:34732105-34732866 GCF_015228065.2 Penaeus monodon
ACCCTTCAGTATTTTCCTCTTTATGTATCTTTATAGCTTAGCCATTTTCTTTCTTTTTTTTTGTCTGCTCGTCGCTCAGCCTGCTTCCTTTGCCACTATTCCGTTTCTCCAAAAATTCAAAAACACCTCCATAGGAACGAGATCTCGTTCCCGCGACCTTAGTATAATAGCTCCGCAGTAAAGCATGTAAATTGACGTATTGTTCCTTAACTAGGCCTATATAACAGGCCCGCCTTGTTGTTAAATTGACGGATGGCGCTTCATTGTCAATTATGTGCGAATTCGCTCTAGCTCAAAACGTGTTATGCAACCGAATAGGCCTATATTCGTTGGGAGGTAGGGAGCGGAAGTGGAAAGAGGGGAAAATATTTAGAGGAGAGGAAATAGGGATGAGAAGAGCTGAAGTAATGTAGAAAAGAAATTAAAAAAATAAGAAAATAAATTGAATAATTAGAAAAGTTACAAAGCCTATGTCGAAGAGAGAACAGCAAAGGATAGTTATAGAAAGAATGCAAAATATAGGAAAGAAACTCGAGAAAGGAGAGGAGGAAATTTAAAAAACCGAAGAAAATATGCGAAAGGAAACAGAAAGTGATAAGAAAATTAAGTAAGATAGCATGAAAAAAGAGGAATAAGAAAAAAAGGAAGCTTATGTTAACATGCTAGTACTCACAGCCGAGCTTACAGAGGGTCAACCGGGCACGAACCCAGGACCTTGAGACTGAAAAGCCTGTTCTTTATCACTGAGCTATGCCGGTGGT
>NC_051404.1:34732971-34733128 GCF_015228065.2 Penaeus monodon
AATAGGTAAACGGATCTTAAAAATCAGTGAAATAAGATGGAAAACAAAGGGATAAAAGAAATAGAAAAGAAGAGCAGAAAAAATAGGGAACATAGAGGAATTAAGAAAATGAAAAATAGAAAAAATAAGGGAAAAAGTGAAGTCAATGTTTCTTTAG
>NC_051404.1:34733219-34733396 GCF_015228065.2 Penaeus monodon
CAAGAGTAATCTTTCTTTTTAATTATGAAATAAGCTTTCTTCAGTAAGCCTAGCCATTTCAAACAACACGAATACTCCCTTTAAAAAGAACTTTTTTCTTTATACGTCACTTTATACTGCACTTTCCATTTTGAGTTGCTGTGTCTCACTTTATGTATTCCATATGGCACTCGTTAG
>NC_051404.1:34735008-34735248 GCF_015228065.2 Penaeus monodon
CAAGAATTTTCAGAACTTTGGCTCTTTCATTCATTTGCATTATCTTACTCCCTCCCTCCTCCATCTTTCTGTTATTTCTCACCGTCATTTTTCAATTCTCATTTATTAGCTTCGTAAATAAGTCAATTTGCTTCTTTCTGCATTCCACCTCTTTCTTTTATTTTGTAGTTTCTTTTTATCGCATTCTGTTTTTCCCTTCGTTTTAATCGTCATCTGCGCCTACACATTTTCTTCTGCATC
>NC_051404.1:34735312-34736151 GCF_015228065.2 Penaeus monodon
ACAAGCTAAATCTGGGCGTTAATTCATTCTCTCTTCTCCCCACTTCCCTCTACTTCACTTTTCGCTATTCTCTCATCGTGTCTCTTACCCTTCCTCCTTATGATTCTTATTTACATATTTACATGTATAATTTTTCTTTGTTTTTTCGTCAGTGTTATTATTCCTTCCTAGCATTCCTTTCCATCTTTTTCTTCTCTACTTTGTGTTTTAATTTCCGTTTCCCCTCTCCTTTGCTTTATCTTCTATCTTTCTTTGTTTCTCCTCATTGTCAATTCCTGTTCTACGTATTCTCCCATATTTCAGTATGTTTGTCTCTCCTTCCTTATATCTTGTATTCCCCTCTTTCTATCTTCCCTGGCTTTCTCTTTCTCTTCATTTTTTATTCCATTTCTGTTTATACTTCCGCCAGTCATCCCCCTATTTTGTACTTTATACTTACCTTTATCTCTTTCTACCCCATCCGCCTCTTACCCCCCCCCCCCAACCCATCCGCAAGCCTTCCTCCCCCGCACCTTTTCTTCCGTCCCCCAACTCCCCCATTATTGATATGGGGATTCAAGTAATCTTCATTTGTAGGGAAAGGCTTAAGTCCCCCTACTTGGCTGCCTCGGAGGGAGGGAAGAGGGGTAGGGGACGACTGTGTAGGGGAGAGAGGGCATGATAAGGGGGTGACAGAAGGATGAGGGTGAGGGGAGAAAAGGGATGGAAGGGGAAAAAGTTTAGAGAGAGAAGGGCATAGGCTGGTAGGGAGAGGGAAAGATTTAGGACCACCCTGCTTTTAGGAATTCTTTTCGAAATGGCTTGTTGACACTGGAATGAAAGGATCTGAGTGCCATTAA
>NC_051404.1:34736267-34736430 GCF_015228065.2 Penaeus monodon
GGGAGCAAGACCATTCCTCTGATTTTGAATTGGCTATGGAGCAACAGTTGCCCATTACCATATAAATACACCAACTAATTCGTTTTGATTGTCAGATAACAAAGCAAAAGTTTCATCTTCTTTATAGGACAAACTCTACTCACCTCTTACCCATCCACAACAA
>NC_051404.1:34736582-34736870 GCF_015228065.2 Penaeus monodon
GAGTCGAATATGAGACAGTAAAAAAAAGAGACCGATTTGTACAAATAGGTAAATTTTCATAACGTATAAGTATGAAAGAAAGTGAAATTTTGAAAGGTACAACTGTCGTCGAAAAAAACACCTATATTATCTGATCTTGAGAGTTTAGATCAAGTAATTTTGTTTGAACGATCGGATCTTTGAATTTAGTGAAGCCTTATCTTATGATCAATTTGGTCTCTATCCCGTACCTTCTCGCTGTCTCTTCGTATTATGTAATTTCCTCTGTAGGTATGCTTCCCCCCCCCC
>NC_051404.1:34737036-34737463 GCF_015228065.2 Penaeus monodon
AGTTTCCCCTCGAATTAATGTCGTTATCTTGCCAACCATAGTGAGAGAAAGGCGAAAGGAGGGAGATAAGAAGAAATATGAACAAAGAGAGACACTCTGAGAAACCATGAATCATAGAAGAAAGGACATAAAGGGAAAAGGGGAAACTAAAGCATGAAAGAAAAATAAAATAAAAATAATTTGAAATAAAAGATGGTTAGAGAGGAAACAAAAACACAAGAAAACGAAAAGAAGACATCGAGGGAAGAGTAGAAGAGGGAGAATAAACACAAAGAGGATAGCGAAGACGGCAAAACACATAGGAAAAACGGCGTAGCATACAGGCTGTGTAAATGGGCGTGCCAGACAGTTTCATCGAAAGATGACGAAACGTTGGGTATTTTCACCACACATACACACTTTATTATAGGCTATTAGGTTATTATCT
>NC_051404.1:34737774-34737872 GCF_015228065.2 Penaeus monodon
AAGATTTTTTTTTAATGTGAACGCTATTTCCCCCATTTTAACATTATCAATGCCCTTATCACTACTTCATCCGGGTTCTCTCAGGCTTTACAACACTT
>NC_051404.1:34738634-34739226 GCF_015228065.2 Penaeus monodon
ATTCTGAACATAATTTGAAATACAGATAAATATTGTTATGTAGTTTCTGATTTATGTTGCTACGTTGTTTGACTGACCTCCTTTTATTGAAAAAAAGTTTTCCAGTTATCACTGCTTAAGCAAAATAGAAATAATGGCTTTGATCGTAGGTATGTGACGTCCGTGACCTTTTTTTATCATATCTATGTTATAGGTTTACATGTTATATATTACTCATATATAATTAGACCTATACATGTATATGTGTGTGTACGCACGTAAATGTTTTTACGTATTCCGTATACATTTTATTTTTGTGTATATGAATTCTGTTTTATATAAGTTTTGTATGTTATATTCAAATTATGTATATGAGAGAATAGGAAAAATAATAATTATGAAAAGCTTAAAGAAATAGCAAAAATAGAAAGGTAAAAAGATGAAGAGAGATTATCAGACTGACAGACATAGATATATTAATATAGATAACGAAACAGACAAAAAATATACAATATTTCGCTATACAGATGTGGACTGGTACAAACATATAATTCCATAGATATTTAGACCAAGTAGAAAAGCATTTATAAAGACAGCAAAACCAAATGGAAAG
>NC_051404.1:34739301-34739787 GCF_015228065.2 Penaeus monodon
ACGAAATAGTAACATGAATGCAAAGATAGAAAAGCAACTGCAGTTAAAAAAGGTAACAGAGTTAACGTCTTTGATGCTTTCGTGACGGATCGTAATTAACCGTAATTATGATTGAGTTGCCTTCCTTCTAATGAGTCGTGTGTCGGTCGTGTCACGTGACCAAAGGTAAAGTCTTAATAATCATTTGGAGTCATTTTTGATTGTCTCTACTGCCAATCATTGTCATCGAATTAACTTGGTGCAAGCATAAATGGGAAAATTATGCTTATATTGACATTGACCGTAAATGCATTGCAATTACTATAATTAACGAAATCATTTATGGTGATCATCCGCATTACAAGACATAATTACAGGTATCAACGTCATGACTGGAATCCACAGGTCTAATGGTTGTAATCTGAAAGTCAAATATCCGAAGCATTTTTAAGTGTGAACAGTTATCCTTTCCTCCCCCACCCCTCTCTATCTATCCTTCCTCTACCA
>NC_051404.1:34739885-34740645 GCF_015228065.2 Penaeus monodon
ATGAACAGTCATCTTCCCTCCCTCTCCTTGAAGAAGCTGTCCTGGCCACTCACGAGTCCCCAAGCTGTTATGTGGTCATCGAAGAGACATGCATTTGTAGCCGTAATTACTGTTTGTCTCCCTGGATGACCCGCCTGTGAGAACAAGCGAGATTATACGTGAAGTTGCGAGAAAATGCGATATGACGGGGGGAAATAAGAGTATTGGAAATGGGGCAGGGGGAGAAGATGATTAAATTAAGGGAAGAAGGAAGAAGGGGGAAAAGTGTGTGTGTGGGGGAGGGGGAGAGGGGAGAGGACTGTCAGCGCTTCTCAGATTCCTCTCCCGTTTCTTTCATGAATCGATATATACGCTTGGGCAATTTCAGTTATCAACTAGCTAGAAAAAGAAGAATAAAGAGAAGAAACAGGATGCAAAATAATGACACAGGCAACCCGAAACTGAGTACGAAACGGAACCGAACGCAAAGCCACGACCTCAACCTCCCCCCTCCCTCCCCTGCCCCCTCATGGCACATGAGAGAGACAACACAACGCGCGACAACGACGTACAAAGGGACACACTTGACGTCATCTAGAAATAGAAGACATGGTAAAGAGGATAACAAAGACGACAGAGCAGTTATAATGCAGACGGCAAATATGTCGAGGAATAGAAAACTGTTTTTTGTATTATTATCTCCATTAAAAATATACACATATATGTACTGCAGCTGGGAATTAAACGTAATGTTGGTAATCTTGACGTGTTGGTATGAAAC
>NC_051404.1:34740986-34741085 GCF_015228065.2 Penaeus monodon
CGATGTCGCCGACTCTTGTTTTTCTTTTTCTCTCTCGTATCCCTTCAGCTGCTTTATGATGTTTAGCATGATTCGTTCAAGGCCTCTTCGCATTACTCG
>NC_051404.1:34742196-34742294 GCF_015228065.2 Penaeus monodon
GAACTAAGACTAACCTGGTTCCTAATCATTCGCGGCACCAGAAAGGCTCGAACTCACAAATAGCAGAGAAGTATTGGAGCGGCTTAGCCATTAGGTAA
>NC_051404.1:34742888-34743021 GCF_015228065.2 Penaeus monodon
TGGAACAACATCGAAATAAAAAAAGTTTCAGTCGACGATAATAAATAATACAAACTGAAGGCTTCTCGTTGTTGACACAAATTAAAGAAAATGGAAACCGCACCATCACCTAGGGGACTATAATCAAAGCAAA
>NC_051404.1:34743151-34743449 GCF_015228065.2 Penaeus monodon
GTTTATAGGGATTTTACCCTATGGCTATGAGGTGGGAATAAAAGAAGGAAAAATAAAATTCGCCCGACTTAATGAAATATAGATGCAAATATATGTTTGACGTATACACTGGGATAGAGGTAAGGTTTTGCAATTGATGCTTTGTCTCTCGCACATATTGGTAAAATCAACGGCATTCTGCGATTGATCTCGGAGCTTCACAAGCCGACGATGGTTACGCTATCCCTTTATAAAGGCCGCCCGTGCATCTGTTTACAGGCCTTTGGCATTTACACAATGTCATGTCACCTGCGTTAAC
>NC_051404.1:34744252-34744341 GCF_015228065.2 Penaeus monodon
AGAAAAATAAAAGGAAAAGATGAGGGAAGAGAGGAGAAGGAAAGAGGGAAGAACTTTGTTGATATGATTAGAAGATGAATATGGTGTTT
>NC_051404.1:34744430-34744697 GCF_015228065.2 Penaeus monodon
TTTATTTTCATGATTATAATTCTTTGTGTCCAGTCATTACTAATTGTAACTAGCAGATGGTGCAATGAAACGACGAGCAATTGACTACACGAAGGGGACATTAAAGTACTGGTTATCACGAAATGCAAAAAGAATACTGATTTTATTTATCTTACACATTTGGACAGTGCATATACGTGTTTTGAAAGGACTGGAAAGGAAACTCTAGTTAAAGAAGTTCTTTGTATGCTAATGACCTGACACTCATCCATGAAAATGATTCCTCAA
>NC_051404.1:34744804-34746227 GCF_015228065.2 Penaeus monodon
GAAGAAGTAAGTGAAAGGTGAATAAATTGCAAGGATGAATAGGCGAAAGTAATATAGAAAAGTGACGAAATATATGAATAAACTAAACAGACGAGAAAACAAACAAAAATATCTCGCCAAACTTGCAGGCAATATATGGAAAATATTACAAAATACCGGTATTACACGCACGGGCACAGGCGTTGTATTTAGCCGTGCGCTGTTCACATATTCAAGTGGATGCAAATAACAGAATCCAATTCTAAATTATTTTCTCTCGCTAATGGCTTGCACTTGAGGCCTTTTGTCATGAGGGTTACAAAGAGGGACAAATATGATTCTTTCTTCTTTGTATAACAACATGTATGTTGTGAAATAATCTTTTCTTTAAAGTGGTTAAACGGTATACAGTGATGATGAATTAAGGTACATGACTTAAAGTACGATATTTCTTTATTGTTATTGCTACTGTAAGGAGGAAAATAAAGAAGACAGGATCAAATGAGAAATAACAGTGGTTTCAGACGCGCGCGTGCAAGCGACACTCATTTCAGGAAACAGATTTGGAGAAACTGACAAGTAATGAGTATCGATTTCCACTGCACATTAACCCCCGTCATTATTAAGCCTGCTGTTTGATCTATGTCGCAAGCACGAGAAGCACCGCGAGCGACTCCTCATCCTCGGGCGAACGCAAATCGGCAAGGGCGCTGGTAAGTTAGTAAATGACGAAGAATTCTGAGAATGCGAGAAATACGTATTGGAAATATTGCTGGGATACGGAAGAGGAGGGGAGGGGAGGGATAAGGAGAAGAGGGGGAAGGGATAGGGGAGAGGGGACGAAGAGGGATGGGTAGGGGGGGAGGAGAGCGATGGGTAGGAGGGAAGGAGAAGGATAGAGAGAAGGATGGGTAGGAGGAGAGGAGAGGTATGAGTAGGAGGGGAGGTGAGGGATGAAAGAGAGGGGAGGAGAGAGATAATGGAGAAGGGAGAAATGGGATAAGTAGGAAGGGAGAAGAGGAATACGGGAGAGGGGAGAAGAGGGATAAGGGTGAAGGGAGGAGAGTGAAAAGTAGGCGGAACGGAAAAGAGAAGAGAGATGGAAAAGCCGCATGGGACGAGAGGAGAAGAACAGGGGGAATGAAATATGAAGAAAGTAGGAGAGTAGGAAAAGGAGGGGATAAGAACAGAGGGAAAAGGAAAAAGGGAAGAAAAAGGAGACAGAGCAAAAAAAGGAGTAGAGGGGGAGAGAAAATAAAGATGACTGGATAGAGATGATGGAAGAAAGGTGAATATTTATGGGGGTCGTATTTCACAAAGATAGAAACATCCCCTGACTTTAAAAAGGGTCGCGAACAACCATAAGGCAAAATATCATTTTTTCTTTTTTAACATTCCGGAATCATTATAGAATATTCATTTCTTTCTTTAATTATCATTCAAT
>NC_051404.1:34746257-34746446 GCF_015228065.2 Penaeus monodon
AACACATATTAACATGATGATGAAGGCATTGCTCTTAAACTTTCATAATGAGAGACAGAAGAAAAATAATCAGTGGAGGCATCATAGCGTTATAGGCCTATATCCTCGCACAAATCTCCAGGGAAAAAATGTATATTAAAGAGAGATCTGTAAGGGATTGCGAGTGTCGGAGCCTGTTGATCCTTCATT
>NC_051404.1:34747204-34747299 GCF_015228065.2 Penaeus monodon
CTGAGCCTTTCTGCCAAGACAAAATGTCTCCTTATATAACATAAACCACTTTTCGTAAAAGTAGGAAAGCAAAATTGTAATTTCATGTCGGAATA
>NC_051404.1:34747345-34747490 GCF_015228065.2 Penaeus monodon
TTTACTTTTCATATGTGCTAAGTTACCTAAAAAAAAAAAACTTCATCAAAGACGCATCGGACATGTAAACATTGAATCAAAGAAAACAATATATGGTGGACATGTTCTCATCCGCAGTAAGGCTCTTAATGAGAGCTGTTTAGAA
>NC_051404.1:34748686-34749267 GCF_015228065.2 Penaeus monodon
GGCATATTGATTTTGTTATACAAGCAAACGCGCAGCAACAGCCTCTGCCATCCCCATGCCCTCTTCTTCAAAAGGAAGCTTTCCAAAGACTTACAGCCAATTAGTTTAGCCATGAATATTGCATGAATATTAACCCGAGAAGTTTGGCGAGAGTTAAGACCAGAACGACCTCACACCCCTTGTCTGCTTGAGAGAAACTCCACACTTGTCGCGGCGAGAGTTTGAGAGGCTTGCACATGCGGGCGATCCTCGATGTCGGAGGGCGATAGTGTCACTTTACTCCGCCAGGGAAATTGTTCCGTGTGTTAGGCTGTCAACTTGGGTTACTTGCGAGTCTCGGCTGCTGACTCTGTTCGTGGGCTGTCCTGCATGTCTATATTTTCCTCTCTGTTGCTACGTCCCTCTGTGTCTGCTTCGATAAAATGATAGTGTTTGACGTTGTTCTTGAATAGTGAAAGAGTTTTTGACTGTTGTCCCTACACACGCTGTCAATAAAATAGAATTCTCCTTTGATCTCTTGCGTCGATTGTGAACTGCATGTGACACGGTTTTACTGTTGCTGGGGAAAAGTGTTAACATTG
>NC_051404.1:34752925-34753217 GCF_015228065.2 Penaeus monodon
CGCCCGTGTGTGTGAAATACAATTTAATTTTCATATTCTCTATTTTTTTCTAATATATTCTGATGTATTTAAATGAATAAATGCATACGTATTACCTATCTAAAATCGATCAAGGACCCACGGTTTATTGGAAAAAGAAGAGGAAAAACTATGCGGTAAAATCTGTGCTGACTTTTCTCTAATAAATCTTAAGGAGATTAAAACAGCAACGACAAGTATCAAAAACACATTACCCCCCCCCCTCCCCCCTCAGGTTATTGAGATATGGTGGAAGTGATTGATGGCTCAGGCT
>NC_051404.1:34753443-34753888 GCF_015228065.2 Penaeus monodon
TTGGATCACGCGAAAAAAAAAAAATAGAGAACGGGAGTTGAAGAAAACCAGCAACAGAAAGAGGGACATGAACCAGAAACCCCAGAGAATCTAGGCCTACGCCCCAGGCCGTCTCCCAAATCTGAGGGGAACACGACCGAATGGATGAGAGGAGATAAGGTTCAAAATCCAATTACGACGCATTGCAGTTTGGTCTTAACTGATTAAGTGCGATGTAATGTACAGTAGACTATGGGCGCGGAGGGGGCACTGATCTCGCCATTAGAGCGCATTGTCCATGGGCAGAAGGTACAGGGGAAGACAATAGCCGACTGACTAACCAGATTATGTCTTATTCATTGTGATAGATTTGTATCTTGTCTTCTTGTGCATTAGTATCCACTAGGTCACTTGTATGATATTTTTATTGTTGATGATGTTTTTTTCGCTCCCCTTTGTCTTTGCT
>NC_051404.1:34753962-34754042 GCF_015228065.2 Penaeus monodon
CCTTTCTTTCCTTTTTTTCCTCATTTGCGTCTTTTTTTTGTTTGTCGCTCTATCTCGTCGTGTTTTGCTCAGCCTCCCCC
>NC_051404.1:34754091-34754422 GCF_015228065.2 Penaeus monodon
AATCTCTCCTCATCCTTTGCTTGATCACACAATTTCACCGTGGCTCACCTTCTCACCGCTTCGGCCATTACCCCGTCTGGATCGACCGGTGCATGACCCCTCAGGACTAATTATTAACTATGATTAATCTAAATGTGGCTCCGCAAATTACACTCCTCTGGAAGCAAATAACAGCCAGATGTTTAGCGACTTGCTGACCCCTTCTGTTCGCCTCCACTACCCCCTCCCCCTCCCTCTCCATCACTCAAACGCAATGGGCAGAAGTTGATTAAGAAATAGACCGAATAGTGTAAGTGTTTCCTCATGATGATGTTATTTTAGGATCTTTTAC
>NC_051404.1:34754554-34754901 GCF_015228065.2 Penaeus monodon
TAGCTTTAAGCAAATGTATATACAACTATACAGACAAACTAAAACACTAAAATAAATATTGTTTAGCTGAAAATTCACCCTACGAATTCCGGTTGCATAACAGAGCGCTTCTATTGCACAGGGAGGTTTAGGTAACAACTTATTGACGTAACCAGTGATACCAGAGCCAGCGGCGTTGACAGTGGAGGAAAAGTGGCCACCGAGGTAACGATAATGGCAGCGTGACGAGGGATGGTGGAGATAATGGGCGGCTTTCGGGAGATGGTTGTGGGCTGGTGTTGTATTGGTTCATTAAAGTTTTCTAGACGTTGTAAGATTGAAAAAGTTTTCATGTTTCCCCCCCCAAA
>NC_051404.1:34754945-34755354 GCF_015228065.2 Penaeus monodon
GAAAATGTATGAAGTGCGTGGTTAAAGTTTTGCCAAGGGAGGTACACATATTCTTGTAGTAATACATTATCCAATATCCTGCAATTAGTGATAAAAACTTGATTAATGAAGATTTTGCTGGATATAATAACCTGTATTTAGACAAAAGACGAGGCACTAGAGCGTGCAATAAAACTTGATAACCGACTACGGATATTGTAATAAAACAAAAATGTGAAGCGACCCGCGTATCAAGTGCTGACATGACGCGATTCATCAACGGGAAGCATCTTCTTCCACGAAACCCGTCATCGATGATTTGTTAAAAGCTGCTTGGAGATTAAAAAGATGAAGGCGAAAGTAGAATAAAGAAAAACAAATATCCAACAGTGAACTACACATGGAGAACTTTTGTATAAAGTAAAATCTT
>NC_051404.1:34755561-34756398 GCF_015228065.2 Penaeus monodon
CCTCCGATACTGCTGATACAAGCCTATGTATGTGACGTCAGCGATACAATCAAATAGGAAGGCGCTGACACTGACGTTAGGTTTGGTATGAGGGAAGTGTGAGGTTTGAGGTTTAGGACAAAGGGCTGAATGACGTAATAGGAGGGTGGGGGAAAGATTGTATGGGTGCAGTCTTTGGCGAGTATTCACTATTTCACTATTAAATGACTTTTTTATTATCTTACTCTTCACTTTTTCAGTACTTTATAATTCACTTTATACTGCAATTATGCTGCACTACCATCCAATAAACCTGATTTTTTTTCCCCTTTAAGAACTGGTGCATTTCTTTGATAATGAATGCTTATGGAAGTCCTCTATCTATTTTAATTTAGTCTTTGCTCCGAATAACAAAAATAGTGGCTGGGATGAAGTTTCCCCCCCGAGGATGTTTTTCCCATCTGTCAATAAACAAAAAAGTATATATCTTGTCCATCTCTTGCTGTCATTTAGGAAAGAAATAGTCTTTCCCAACACCATCCCGAACGAACACAACAACAACGTCAATTCCCAACGACAATAACACTCTATATTTAGCAACGACAACTGCAAGGTCACACACACACTCACACTTTCTCTCGCACGCTCTTCTATCCGAAAAGATTTAATCTCTTCCCAGCTACTCTCGGGATCCACAGCGTTGCTCCCAAGGGCACGGGGCCGTTTGTCGCCCAGCTTAATCTCAGCCTCTTAACTGTTTGCACTCCGTCGATCGCCTTATCTCCGGCAGGATCAAGGCGGTCGGAGATCCAAGCAGCATCGCAGGAGAGGAGGGATGTGATCAGCTGATCCAGACGG
>NC_051404.1:34756472-34756544 GCF_015228065.2 Penaeus monodon
TAAGAATGATTGAAGATTATTTTGAAAGGGGGAATTTGGGTATTCGACTCGTGAAGCGACTGTGCTGCAGGA
>NC_051404.1:34756638-34756895 GCF_015228065.2 Penaeus monodon
GGAGGGAGTGGACCAGAGAGAAAGCGAAGAGGAGTAACAAAAAAAGAAAAAAAAATGCTCACAATACACGAAATATATATATTTTTTTCAGCGAGAGAGCATTCATTATTATTCGAAAAAAAGTAAAAAAGTGAGGATTTACCGCGAAGAATATAAATCCCGATTTAATAAGGTAAAAGAGAAGAAAATAGGAACACGGAGGTTCTTTTGATTCTGGTTCTCAAATTTCTTTGTATTTATTTATGATAAACTGAATT
>NC_051404.1:34757532-34757974 GCF_015228065.2 Penaeus monodon
CAAAATCTCACAATTTTCCTTTCAGAGACTTGCGTTCGCATTGCAGCGTTCTTGACTGAGCATCTTTCGTTTGCAGATCCAATTTCCAAAACACGATGCAATTTGTCATCGCTTTGACGTCCTTAACCCCCCACCCCCCATTCTTACCTCCTCTCCTCACCCCCCTCTAAACCCGTCTCCTTCCTGACTCCCTCTCTCCATTTACCGTTTAAAAGTTTTAAAGAATTGACGAAATACTCGAAAATTCTTCAGAAGACTCAGCCAAAACATGAAAATAGTTGCTTTGGAACACGTAAAACCAAAAATAGAAAACGGAGAAGAGAAAATAGTTCCTTGGAAAACGGGAAACGTGACGAAACGGTGAATGTCTTAGTGAGGGTAAACAGGGACATTGACTGAAGGTAATTGGCTTCGTTGTCCCAGGAACCTTAACATTAACGCT
>NC_051404.1:34759587-34760251 GCF_015228065.2 Penaeus monodon
TCAGGGCTCGACACGACTGATAACATTACTGATAACTCATTGATCCTGCCTGGCATTAGATTTGGTGTCGAATCAAGGCTCAGATGACATACTTTTTTGCAACTCTGCAACACTACCGGAAGACTTATTTGTATATATTTATATGTGTACATGCTTGCAACTGTCACCATGTGTATGTACATCTAATTCTTCCGTACCTATGCCTGTGCACGTACGCGTGTCTGTTTACCTGTGTGTGCTCACTTTGAGGTTAGATCATGCACTATCAAGAGCAATGTTGACCTAGTCCTTCGCTCGCGCTGTTTACCACGCAGATAACATCCCGCGCTCCATATCGCCCCTGACAGCGTTCTCGGGTGACTCTGTTTGTTCGTTTCGGTACGCTGTGACTTCCATTCGTGATTTAGTCTATTTATGGCTCAATCTCGCTGTAGATTCGTAATCAGATTTACTATTTCGGTGTTGTTCCGTTATTTGTGGGATTTCCTTTGTCTTTTTTTTTTGGGGGGGGGGATGGGGTGGCGGTGTCATGATGCGTTTTATGCCTCGTTGTTGCTGTCCGGGTTAATCTCGTTGAGTTCTACGTCACTATCACTTTTTACGTCACTTCATTCTCTTTTACGTCGTTGTATCAATCTTTTCGTCACCCTATCACTTTTTAACG
>NC_051404.1:34760281-34760544 GCF_015228065.2 Penaeus monodon
TTTTTTACGTTACTCCGTCATTTTTTACGTCACTCCGTCTTTTTACATATCCATCACTTTTTACAGTACTCCACATTTTGGGTCATCTAAGACTTTCTACGCTCTTAGTCATCGTCCCTCTTGCAGCTCCTACTCAGTTCTGTAGCATCTTGCAGCAGTCTGTCCCAGCCACTGACCGGTCACACCACGATAACAATTAAGAAAACTTTTCATTCCCACCTTTCTCCCTTTTCTCCTTCCGTTCTATCCCTCCCTCTCTGTAG
>NC_051404.1:34760586-34761022 GCF_015228065.2 Penaeus monodon
CTCTGCCACCTTCCCTCCCTCTCGTCTCACCTTCCCTTCCCTCATTTCCTCTCTCCCTCTTTGTCACCTTGCCTCCTTCCCATCCTTCCTGTCTTCCATCCCTCCGTGCCACTTTCCATTCTCTTCTTTCCTCTCTTCCCTCCTCACGACTTTCTCTGCCTCTCTTCCTTCTCCCTATGTCACCTGCCCTTCCTTTCCTTCCCTCTAACACCATCCCTTTCTCCCAACATTTCTCCGTGACACAATATTTCATCACCATATCAGATCCACGCTCGTTCCAATCTCATTATTGCACTGCAAATATATAGCATTTGCAGGAAATGAAAATACCCTGTTCATTGTAGCTAATTCTTATTGTCTGTGATTTCCTCACTTTTATTAGCTTTCTGGTTTATTTCCGCTGGACCTTTGCACACACGCACACGCACACGCACTC
>NC_051404.1:34761117-34761495 GCF_015228065.2 Penaeus monodon
ACGCAAAATAAACGCTACCAAAAGTCGTATTCTCTTTATGATCACACCATTTCACAGTATTCATTTGAGCTCTTTGAGATTCATTACAAAAGGTTTTATTACGTAATTGTTCTTGACAGATCAGCCCATCCTCGGTGACGATTGATGGTTTCGCTCTGCTTTTAATATAGAGCAACAGCGTAATTTCAGTCCAAAATGCTTACCATAATAATCAAGCCAGGCGAGGACATCTATCCATTACACAGGACGTCACACTAAATTAACACACTTCTCGTAACACTGTTTTAAGGTCGCCGATTCTCTTCCCTGTCAGAGGGAACTTTCACATTCGCCCGTTCACATTTGCTATAAACTTGGGTGTTTACTCCCGCTGTTAAA
>NC_051404.1:34761758-34763127 GCF_015228065.2 Penaeus monodon
AGAGCTTCGTATCTGTGTATCCAAGTGAAACCTACATAAATTTGCATAATCTGTTATATATAAAACTGCTTGTAAGTCGAAACAAATATATATTTCCGTCTCATCTTGGTAGATGTTTGAACAGACGAGAATTTACCTCTTTTTATCGAACATATGGTAAAAGAACGTAAGAAGTTCAAAGGTCAAGTCAAAACGTGAGCATATTTTTTGGTTCTATTACAGGATGCTTTCGTTAATCTTTGCTCGAATGTGGTGTAACATTTACCGCAGAATGTCCTTTTTTGTAATAGGATAGTATAAGATGTCTCTTCTCCTTTCCTGTCCTCCTTACTGTAAACTGAAAAAATGCAACGAATATTCGCTACCATTCGATGTTATTTCCATATAAAATTATTAAAACCTTGCCATGTGAAATGGTAATTTTCATTTATACATTTCCAATATTCATCAAGGTCAACCCAGGTATATCGGATTTATTATTTACTCAGATAAACATACTTATCTTATCATTAGTGTGGCTTACGACCACTTACGCATGTCAACTGTATGGTATGACATTACTATTTGATTTAGTTCAAGAGTTAGCTGAGGAACGTGTCAGAGATCAATTTGTAATACCTTTTCAAAACACGGTAAATGGCGTTCGACACACACACATCCTACATACCTCCGTATAATCTAGAGCAGTACCTTGACTTGAACCTGATCCGCTAAAGGCCATAATAATTGTAACTGGTAGTACGAGAAAAGACGAATATTTTAAACACGCTCTTTTTTTTAAAGAATGATGAATTCTTTCGTAACCGCTGCACTGTTTCTTGTGAGTAAATGTTGATTTTACTTTCATCAGTCAGTATTTATTCAAAGTTTCAACCCAATGTTATTAACAGCTATTCTTATGTACCTGAATTTCTTACAACAACGTAATAATACCAGGGCAAGGGTTTTTAAGAAAGAAAAGACTAAACAGCTTAGAACCATATATGTACCGTAACATGTGCTTTTTTATTTATCATTTTATTAATAGTACTCTCTCTTTTATATTTCATGTTCATGTGCATTTATGTGCGCGTTTTTAAATGGATTTCCCTTGAGACTGATATCATTTGATAACAAATTTTAGTTTCCATTCTTAGGTCAACGATCGTGATATTTGGGTTGAATTATCATGCCTGTGTGTGATTATGTATACACGTCGTCAAGCACATTATTTATTTTGGAAAATATGGTAGTTATGGCATTGTATTATAAGTGAAATGAAACGAATTTATACAGTTATCATACAGCTTATTAACAAATTATCGTGCAAGCATTTTAAAACATCCAGCATATTTTCTTATATTTTTGGTGTTAATGCCAATGACACCAA
>NC_051404.1:34763255-34763876 GCF_015228065.2 Penaeus monodon
CACTGTACGCGCGCCGCGCACTACTCCCAGCATGATTTCAACCACATGTACGAGAAAACACAACTGACATCAAAGCAAACCACAATAAATTATTTCACGTCTCATCTTCCAGACCGATTAACTGAACCTAGACGATGAAAATAAATATCGTCTCTCTCAACAACTGAAAAAAACGTCCAACATTCTGGTAATGCACCAATCCCAGAATTGGAAACAAGGTCGAGGTTAACGTTTTCGACGTTATATATGAAAATACGAGGCCATGGATCGAAGAATAATGAAATATTCGTAGTGGTATCCTGAAGTGAATTGAAATAAAACTATGATTGAGGTATATAAGCCAAGCAACTAGCTATGTGGTCGAATCCGTAGAAGCCAATATAGTACAATGCCGTAGGTAGCTTTTTTTTCTTCCTTTATTTTTTTAGAGACCAAGACTCGGAAAAAAAGTCAGTGAGGATTCTCGCTGAGGTCAGGATGGATGGCCTACGCGTGGACAGCAGCCCTCGTTTACTCAATGGCAACGAAGGAGTAAAAGACAGTGAGAACAGTGAGGCCCACGAAACAGACAGCGGCATCCACAGCGGTGACGACGTAGTGGATAAAGTGAGTGACGTGAGA
>NC_051404.1:34763930-34765034 GCF_015228065.2 Penaeus monodon
ACGGTGGTGGAAGTGTATGACTTGGAGGAGCATGACCTCGATGGGAAGAGCTCGGGGAGAGGCACTGCGTGGGAAGGGCTCTCCCTCTCCTTCTCGGACGTGGAGGACTTGCAGATAATAAATCTAGACGAGAGGGGAGAGAGTGATAAAGAGGAAGAAAAATTTGGCAGGAAGAGGACCTCGAATGGGGAAGAGCGGAAGCCCAGGAAAAGGGTTCACAAGCCCTTCCTGAGAGAAAACACGCAGATCGAAATCCTCGACACGTCCTCGAACGTCTCGAGTAGTTTCGCAAAACCCGTGGACCAGGGACCAAGGTTGCCAGATAGCATAGAAATTGAAGACCTCGGCAAAGGCCAAGAGGAAAAAGAGGGAGAGGATGAAGCCAGTGAAACGGTGAAAACTAGTGACGTGAAAAAGGCGAACAAAGACGACCCGCAGGAGAATAAAAGCACAATCGTCGTAGAGGATGACACCGCCGCAAAGGCAGGCACAAACCCGAGTCCGGAGATCCGGATCCACGGTAATCCGACCATTAGTCTCTCCCAAGAATCCGAGTTGCCCGACGCTGAAAAGGAGTCGACTCCCTCGAACATTTCCCTCGCGCCGGCCCAAGAGCACGCCTCCCCAACAAAGAGGTTTGTTTCGAAATCCTTCAGCGATGGGACCATCATCACCGACCCTTCAAAACTGCGCTTGTTTCAGCCACTGGATACTCGAGTGCCCCGGAGAGGCATCCCCTCGAGGATCGACATCCAGGAGGACATCCCCGAAGATCCCGAGGATGAGAGTCAAAGGGAGGCAAGGATGCGGATGAAGATGGAACGTCTGGACTCCAGGACCCAGCTGAAGGACACCCTTACCGTGCCTGGCGAGCGTCGTGCCAGCAGGAGCCTGGAGGGCCGTGTCCGGATTTCCCGCAGAGGATCCCTGGCCAGGGAGGAGCGCGCGATGTCCTCAATGCCCTCGAGCCCTGAGGACGAGGAGGACACGCAGAGAGAGTCCAAGATCCAGGGCAACGTCACACCGGGGAAGGAGGTAGGAGCTGATTTATCTGTGTGGTGATTGTAGACAATAGGTAAGGCGTTACAGCACATACACACACAC
>NC_051404.1:34765236-34765340 GCF_015228065.2 Penaeus monodon
TTCTTTAATATCACATATATCAGTTGTCAGCACAAGAAATTTTCCATCTCTTCGTTAACATTAATTAATCATCGGTCTGTGTTCAAGAGCATCCACAGAAATAA
>NC_051404.1:34767007-34767359 GCF_015228065.2 Penaeus monodon
CACGGGTCATATTCTCACATGAACTAATTATACATTTTCAAAATGCCGCAACCATACCAGACATGCTGATAAATATACACCTCATATTATTTGCTTCTAAGTCGTTAATATTCCACATAATACTTTTCAAAGAGAGCTTATGCTAAATTCATTATGACCGTCACAAATGATCTGAATTTATCTCAATAAGCTAGAGTTATCCGTGAGTCATTGTTCTTCTAAATTATAATTAGGCAGGATAATTATATTAGCATTAGAGAGTCATTTGTGGATGTGACGTCGAAATAAATGATCCTGTTCATGTGGCAGGTTGATCGTCAAAACGTTAATGTTCATTTGTGAAGGTTTCGGA
>NC_051404.1:34768805-34769092 GCF_015228065.2 Penaeus monodon
TTTCAACGTTAATTGTACTTATTTAGATTTTTTTGTAGATACGGTCCGATTACGCATTTTAAACCACTTTAGAGAAGAAATATTAGGCACACAAGAGGCTTCTTTATTAGATATTTGAATTTGATTATATTAATATATAATGAAAGAGGACTAATATCCTGTAGACAGTATGGCAATCTCATAGCAGTGTAAACTTATACTGAGGTCGTATATTGTTCTGTATTTTCAGTGAAAGTACTCAGAATTTTGATAACAGTAAAGGAAACAGAATTATCCGATGCAGAGTG
>NC_051404.1:34769405-34769956 GCF_015228065.2 Penaeus monodon
CATTACCGGAGAATTCTTCGTGTCAAACCGTTGAAGGAATTTCATATGGAATGTATCAGCTCGGTTTGCCTCCTCGTTCAGAAGTGTTTTAATTCAGTTTATCGAGAGAATCACCACTAAATATTTACATCATGTCGACTCACCCTGAAAGGAATCCATAGAATTTCCCTCATGAAATTCGTCAAATTCATGGACATTCAGAATTTCCTGTATTCCTGTTTTCTTTTCTTTTCTTTTTTTTATCGTCTGTTGCCGCGTATCATCTTGCTGATTATCCGCCTCCCACCTCCCCATCCTCTTCTCCCAATCCCCAGTGCTGTAGTATATAATCTTCAAGCTCTAATTCATTGGCCAGTCCTTTAATGCACAACCCTTGAACCCGAGTTTAACAGCCAATTCTTAAGAATTGATTTAGCTTCTTGATACCCTACCGTTATCCATAATCCTTAATAGGCCAACGCCCTTGAGCACTGACTGAACACCAATTTCTTAGTCCTAACTTAAACCTCAGTCTCTAAGCATTCACTGAGCATCCAATCTCTAAGCACGAA
>NC_051404.1:34770579-34770832 GCF_015228065.2 Penaeus monodon
CTCTCCCGTCCTTGGCAAATCACGTCAGCCGATCTCATCCACATTTCGGGCGGGCTGCACGGACCCTCGCACCGGGGACACGGCCCTCCGAGAGCCAGCCCAAAGCGGGAGCGGCTGAAAACGACTTTTGGAGCACAGGCAAAACGAGGCAGAGTTCAAATGTTACGGCCCGAAACTCTGCTGAACACTAAAGGTTTTCCCCCCAATTTGTTGAACAATGTGTATGCGGCAGTAGCGTGTGCAGTTGCGGAAT
>NC_051404.1:34771145-34771225 GCF_015228065.2 Penaeus monodon
TGAACGATGAAAGGAAAAACATTTTGAAAGAAAAAATAAAGAGAAAAAGAATATCAAAGGGATAACCACGATCAGATATT
>NC_051404.1:34771587-34771691 GCF_015228065.2 Penaeus monodon
ACCCGCCTTCCCTCCCACTCTTTCTCTTCTGCCACCATCTCCACCATTCGCCCTCTTATCCTCTTCTCCATCTCCCTCTCCCACCCTTCCCCTTCCCATTTCAT
>NC_051404.1:34771917-34772106 GCF_015228065.2 Penaeus monodon
CATCCTCAAAACAAACTTCTCTCGCGAGTTAATGGTTTAAGGCAATTTACCTGGAGAGAAGGAGGTAAGGGGAGCAGATAGGGGAGGAGGCGCCCGGGAGAGGGGGGGGGGATGAAGAGGAGGAAAGGGAAAGTCGAGTGAGATGATAAGTAGGAAAGGAGGAATAGGAAAAGATGAAAAGATGGTGGG
>NC_051404.1:34772362-34772634 GCF_015228065.2 Penaeus monodon
CCGAGGAGGGCGGAAGGATGAACACGACAGGAGCCGCGACAGGACGTCAGCACGGATTACGAAGAGGAAGCGATGGCTCATTAAGGCAGTGATGAAGATCTCTTTGATAACGAGGTTGCAGTGTGATAAACGGTCTCGTTCTCGCTCCCGATCAAGTTGCTTTTGGTGCCATCGGGTTCTCTTGGTTCTAGTTTTTAGGTTCTCAGCTCTCTTTTCTTCGGGGATTGTTCCGTTTTTGGGTTCTATTGGTTTTGCTTCTTTTGTATTGGGTT
>NC_051404.1:34772685-34772890 GCF_015228065.2 Penaeus monodon
TGGTTTCTCTTGTTTAGGGCTTTCTTTTGTTTCGGGTTCTTTTGTTTTTAGATTCCCTTTTTCTTTGTTTTCTTGTTTTTAGGACTCCTGATTTAGGATCCCTTGTTTTGGCTTGTCTTTGTTTGGGTCTTTGGATTGGATCTTTCTGTTTAGGGTCTTCCTTTTTCGCATCTTTTTGTTCAGGTCCTCTTGTTTCAAACAGGGT
>NC_051404.1:34773045-34773498 GCF_015228065.2 Penaeus monodon
ATCGAAAACGACCGACGGCAAGAGAGCGAGCGCGGCGCCGACGGTGGATTGCGACACGCGTCCATCACGAGCGAGTTACCTCTGCAGAGTCAGGTAAACGGACAGACACGTGTCAGTCACACAGAGTAATAACTCTTCCAGACACTTTAGTCCTGTAACGTGACCTTATGGCAAAAAGCGAGTTGAGTCAGCAAAAGCAACCGTAGTCTTGTTGACAGGGAGATTTTGTATGGGAATTATTTAAAAAAATCTCTGCAATATGATTTTAAAATATTTCTCATGGATATCGTCTAAAAATGGTTCTTCATTTTTAGCGGTTTGGACTTCATAAGGAGACCAAAGATTATTGAAATACATACCGATGATATCACTCCATGGTGCTATATTTTTGGCTCGAATATTGGAAATACCTCCGGAGGATAACCGATATTAAGTCCACGGTATAAATGTAAG
>NC_051404.1:34774578-34775096 GCF_015228065.2 Penaeus monodon
TCCAACACCACACCAGCCATCCACAATCCAACCATCGCACAGACTCTTCATCCACACCATATCCTCATCAACCACACATCACGATCAACCATACAGCACCAATCAACCATCCTAAACAGTATCTCCTCATCCACACATCATCTCCCATCCACACCCACACCCTCACATCCTACATTCACACCACCACATCCTAACACCCTCGACTCCATCCACACCATATCTCTCCTCATCCACCATCCCTCATTCCACACTCCCCTTCCACCTATCCACATCCCACACCTCAGTATCTCCTTCATCCACACCATCATCTCCCTCATCCACACCCACACCACTCACATCCACACCATTCACACCCTCATCCACATCCACACCCATCCTCAGCTCCTCTCCACCATACTTCCTCCTCCACCCCCTCTCACTCCATCCCACCATCACCCCTCCATCCATCCTCCTACCTCACTACTCTTCATCAACCATACCCCTCACGCCATCCAATCCATTACTCCTCTCCATCCACT
>NC_051404.1:34775343-34775508 GCF_015228065.2 Penaeus monodon
CGCAGCTGACACATTCCCGCGCATTCGTTGATGATTCCGAAATGAGAATTCACACGCAATGTTGGATATACACGTTCCCCTTGACGGTTCTTGACAGCTCTCGGAATACCAGGCCGAGATCTAAAGCCACACCGGTAAACCTTTTGAGTCGTTTGCAGCATTTCG
>NC_051404.1:34776033-34776953 GCF_015228065.2 Penaeus monodon
TTTAGTAATGTTATTTCGACAGCCACACGCTTATGAGGTGGACTGTGAGGTCAACTGTACATTGATTTATCCGACAACAAAACATAATATAGTAATACATATCCGATAACAATGGCTATAATTTGATTGCACAAGTAATATATTAGATAACATTGTATAAAACAGTAGCATATATCCGACTACAAGAATATGCCCAAAACAAATAGATGAATATATCCGATATCATTACAGCCGAATATACCCAAAAATAATATGATATATACAGACATTGCTAAATATATCCGGACACAGAACACAGCTAAATATATTCGATGATAAAACACAAATGTATACCCGGCAACATAATACAGATGTGTATCTACGACAACGAAAGATAAGGAATATGACCAACATCAAAATATAACTGAATATATATCTGGTAACAAAGACTATCTGAATATATCCAACAGCAAACCATTACAAAGTATTTCCTACAAGGAAACATTATAACACCCAGTACTCGAAACCCTATAGTTGGATTAATTCCCATATGTACCTGGATATACATCATCGCCATGGGCGTCAAATCCAAACACGATATAATAGTTGAACATGCAGTGTGCTCAGCATATTCAGTCAACGACGGTATAATTTCATTCAGTCGTTACAAGATAACGTATGAATTAAACGCGAAACATACTCAATATAAGATATATTCAACATACTAAACCAACAATATTACCTATCTCAGTCTTTTACGATAAAAATCACAAGATTCATTACTCTTAAGATAACACACTAATAAGGAGAGTCCTGGTAATGAGGACATTTCAGTAATCAGATCGATGTCACTGATTGCAACGCTTAAGGGGGGGCAGTCTGGAATATATGATGTCACTTCTGGTTTGGTTTCGGGATATTGTTTGGTTCAACCTGGTACG
>NC_051404.1:34777531-34777685 GCF_015228065.2 Penaeus monodon
CATACACATAGATATACATATGAATGAAAAAGATGTTTGTAACAGATTAAGGTATTTCAGCGAAGAGCCGATATGTTTTTTACATAATGAAATAGAGTGGAACAAAATGATTGGTGCATGATAAACCATCAAAATGTCCAAGTACCTAATAGGT
>NC_051404.1:34779609-34779794 GCF_015228065.2 Penaeus monodon
AGTTGAAGGAAGCAATCATTTTGTGAAAAACCTGTTTTCCTGTATAACGATTCGAGCATAAATTACTTGCGGTCATTAGGCCAGTACGAGTAAGTTATGCAGATAGCAGAATTGGCCAAACAAAATGCAGCTTTATGGAAAAATTCCGAAGCTGATTTACGGGCGAAATTTATTATCCGCGATAT
>NC_051404.1:34780236-34780422 GCF_015228065.2 Penaeus monodon
GTTTACCGTGGCCAGTAATGGTTCAAGGCGAGATTGAGTCTGCCATGGCAACATCACAATAAAAATGTGCTTCCCATCAAGGGATCGAGAGCCTGACGTTTCATTTCCGTTTCACTCGCATAAAGAATCCCACATGCTCTGAATTCATTTTGACGAGAACTTTGAGGCACACGCAGACAGTGGCTC
>NC_051404.1:34781133-34781296 GCF_015228065.2 Penaeus monodon
TCCGGTGTATCACGAATTTCCGTCCGCAGTTGTCCGCACGTAGCCAATGTTGCCCGAGCATGCTGAGTACGACCCACCCAACGGACCCGCTTGCTCTAAAAGCTCATTTTGCGGATTTTACAAGACCAAACCAAACACGATTTTTTTTCAGCTTTAGAATATC
>NC_051404.1:34781331-34781678 GCF_015228065.2 Penaeus monodon
GGTTGGGGGGGTGGGGGGGGCTTGTAATTATGATCACAAAATCGAGAATGTTACATATCTTAGGATAACGAGAGAGTAATTTGGGAGGGAAAAGGGGAGAAATTCTTGCAAAAACAAAACGAAAAAAAAAACGTTGTAGAGATATTAAAGGTATCGGCGTCATTAAGGTCAAGGCCCGAAGTGATTATAGGGACGATTATAGTTTCTTCAAAATGCATTATGTTGTAATAAGGTGAGACAAGAAACATTTTTGTCTCTGCCTTTTTAAGTTTCTCATTTCTTTTATTTATTGGATTATATGTGAGTGGTTTTTTTCCTTGTTACTTATATGCGCATGAATGATGCAT
>NC_051404.1:34781868-34782039 GCF_015228065.2 Penaeus monodon
CTAGGACACTTGTTTAGACCAAACTTTTGAATTCTTGGAAAATTCTTCTGCTCATTAGGACCATGTTAATGATCGTATCTCTAAGACAGGCTGCCGCTAATGATGTTCTCACAGTAAGAAGATGTTGCGGAAAAGGGGAAGAGAATCAGTGAACGAAATTATGCTTTGAGA
>NC_051404.1:34782077-34782196 GCF_015228065.2 Penaeus monodon
GGGGAAAGGCAGAGAGGTATAAAGGGGAAACGATGTAAACAGTAGATTATGCGATTTCATTTTTATGCCCTGTATTCGCAGTGCCTCTCCAGGATTTTGCGTCTGTCTTTCATTGTGCT
>NC_051404.1:34782915-34783318 GCF_015228065.2 Penaeus monodon
CGACTGGAGTTTCAAGCATTTGCATAACCTCTATATGATTGTTTACGCAAAGCCCAATGGGATGCGTCTGATTATAAATTCAGCATGTTCTAATTTCGGATGCTTGGCCCTTCAGGGAACTGCTAAGTCATATTTATTAGGGAAATGCCGTATTCATGAGGGAAATGCCGTATTCATGAGGGAAATGCCATTTTTATGAGGAATATGTTATAGCTATGAGGAAGATTTTGATATTTATGAGGGAGTGCGAACAGGTGCGTTGACTTCTCTGGCTTGTTTGTGCGCTCAGGTAAACGTTTATGCGTCGGGTATGTGATTGAGATTTCGCACAGGTCCTTTGCCATTCTCTTTTGCAAGCGAAACGAGGGAATGTGTGGGCGGGTTGGTGTGCGGGTCTGAGCTG
>NC_051404.1:34783930-34784387 GCF_015228065.2 Penaeus monodon
GAGATATAATTAGGTAATCATATAATTTGGTAATGATTTGGGAATTCAAAGTCATTGCAAAAAAGTTCTTGCACTAAAAAAAAAAATATATATTGTTTGCTTTGATAGGAAATATTTACCATTGGTTGTGAAGTGTGATTTTTTTTCGAATAGGAATTACCTTTTTATCATTTATTTAATTTTATTTTATCTCATTTCCGTGTTTTTATTTATGAATTTATTTTTGCTCGTCTATTTTCCTCCTTTGCTCTGCTGTTTCTTTAATTCGTCTGAATAATTTCTGAATCTTCACATTAACGGGGAATAAGGCTTGGTAGCACCTTTAAACAGAAATGAAACGAAGGGAAGGGAGAAGATGGTGTGCATTATAAGAGATCCAATAAGACTCGGGACAGGAGAGGAGAACGACAACGTAGTAAATTCAATATTTAACATTTTCACAAAATTGGGGTACAGG
>NC_051404.1:34784591-34784765 GCF_015228065.2 Penaeus monodon
AATATCGCTTTTTATTTGAGGGTACAGACCTGTAAATTTTGATTCGGGGATCAGACCTCTAATTGGCTGACAGAGTGGTCAAAATTCTTCTCTCATTTGCTGAGTAAGGGAAGAAATTCACCGACAAAGAGAGCAGAGGAGAGGTCGAAGGTCGAGGGATGGATGCAGACCTGT
>NC_051404.1:34784990-34785240 GCF_015228065.2 Penaeus monodon
CTGTGTGTGCACGCGCGCGCACGTGTGTACACGTATACAGGTCTTCAATTTTATCTGCAAGCTGGGCAAATTTCTGCTCACAAAATCCCTTTACGAAAACATCCCTCACTCTGCAACCCCTCCTGGCTTCAAAGAGTATAGGTGTGTGTGTGTGTAGTGGGAGGAGACGGAGAATGTTCGAACACCTAAGATAAAATAATTCTCATTTCATATACTGATGCAAGCCTGGGGGGTATATAGCAGGTGTTCT
>NC_051404.1:34786360-34786627 GCF_015228065.2 Penaeus monodon
AACTCCGTCTTCATCAGCAACTCATTAGCCTCAAGAAATTGAACCGCAAACCAACCCTGGGCGCATAACCCTTAAGCCAATAAACACCCAAATTATCGCCAACCACGATCATAACGACGGGAAATGCGCAATCTCCAAGTGTGATTGGCAGATATCCCATATGGAAATTGCCAAAAATAGAGCACGATTTCCTTTGTTTCCAACATGGCCGACGGTGGTGGTGGTTGTGACGTCACAGATGGAAGATATGGATCATGAATATACATT
>NC_051404.1:34786959-34787478 GCF_015228065.2 Penaeus monodon
TAGGAAAAGAAAGAGTAAGGGAAGATACATCTCTGTATGTATATGCGTGCATAAAACCGTATGCGTTTTTGTTTGTGCGTTATTTTTTCTTATGGTTAATCATTTGTGGTCATGCATGGTCACTGCGTATCTTTCTATTTTTGGTTTCTGTAAATTCTGCGCAGGAAGGTCCTTCTATTACACTAAATTTTTATATCTCTCTTTCCATATTTATTTATTCTCTGTTGTATTTCCCCTTCCGATATCTTGTCTATTCTGAGTCATACTTCACGTCATTTTTAACTGTATCCAATATTCCTGCCTTTGCTGTATTTCATCTCGCTTCTCTCTCTCCTCTTTCACTTCTCTTCCATATTCCGCCTCCATTTCCTCTCCCTCTTTTACCTGTCTCCTATTTTTCGTTGTCATCTTGTTGCTTTACATCTCTCCTTTCTCTTTTTGTCTCTTATCTCCGTCGTTTGTCAATTTGCTCGACTTCCTCCCTCATCCTCCGTCGTGCCTCTATTTCTCTTTCGCAAT
>NC_051404.1:34788390-34789150 GCF_015228065.2 Penaeus monodon
GTACGGGCACACACATTTAATCTCAAATTCCGGCATGCCGAGATGGGAAGAGGAGGACCCCAATAAACCGGAATTGCAGAATTGATCTAAAATACAAAGTTTATGAGTCCTTTGAACAACTTCATAATCTCGACAGGACCGCGGATGAGGGGAAAAGGGGGGTAGAGAGAAGGACAAGGAGGAGGAAGAAAAGAGGGAAGAAGAGCGAATGCGGATGAGTAAGAGGGGGAGAGAAGAAAGAGGGGAATAGGGAGAGGGAATTACGAGAGAGAAGGAAAAAAATGTGTAGAGATAGATGGGAAGAGAAAGAAGGGAGGGTGGAGAAGAGCAGAAAGAGAGAGTTGTATGACAAAAAGATAAAGGAGAGGTTGGAACGGAGAGGGGAGAAAGGGGGAATAGGAGAGGAGCGAGGGGGGAGAAGAAACAGAAGAGGAGAAAAGAAGAAGAACAAGGGGAAAGGGAAGTGAGGAAAGAGGAGGGAGGTAAAATGTAAGAGTAAAGAGAGAGATGAGAGAAACGAAAGGGTTGAGAGAAGTGAGGGAAAACGTAAGAGAAGAAAAAGTAAAATAGAAATAGAAGAGAATAAAGGGGAGATAGGAAAACTGGTTAGAGGGGAGAGTGGAAAGGGGAGAGGGAGAGTGATAGGAGAGGAGGAGATCAATGGCAAAATAAATTAATATTCCTTCAACGCGTTTGATTAAATCGAGCGTCAGTTTCATGGGTGTCATGTATTTGGTAGAAATTTACAAATGGGAAATAG
>NC_051404.1:34789194-34789487 GCF_015228065.2 Penaeus monodon
GAAAAATCATCCATGACTATCATCTCAATCGCCATGGTAACATTATAATGAAGCCGAAGTGATCATACTCCTCGTTTATATCATGGAATCAAATACAGTGAAATGGTGGTTGTATCAGTGATATTACGCTATTATAAAGAGGTAAACAGCATCGTATTTGGTTATGGATAGAATCATACGCAGAAGGATATTACTGTACATGTGAGCGTGAGCTGAGCTTTTTTTGTAACCAGGTATTGAGTCCGTAACTGCATATATTGTGTCAAGCTTCCACTCTATGATATTTTTTTTCT
>NC_051404.1:34789731-34789895 GCF_015228065.2 Penaeus monodon
ATTGTAGGGTGGGGGGATTTTTGGAATTGTAAATAATAAAGTGACCGTCAGGAGAGGTGGGGTCCTCTGATGAGTTAGATTTTGTTTGAAGAACTTCGGAAGGTATTGGCCGTAGTTGTTAATGAGAGTCATGTTAAGTTCATGAGACTTTAGGAACAGTGGGC
>NC_051404.1:34790844-34790951 GCF_015228065.2 Penaeus monodon
AAAACATATCCACCGAAGCGATTGACGAACGGCATAACTCGCATCTTAATTCCACTCGGTGCACGGGCGATAGGGAAGGACGATATTCACGGAGGGAGGGAAGGCTC
>NC_051404.1:34791106-34791253 GCF_015228065.2 Penaeus monodon
GTGCTGTAAGAGGTCAGAAGGTGTGTGTTAGAGTGGGGGGGGGCGGCAGGGAGTGGGGAGGGGTAGCAGGAATATTTACACTTTCTTTTTTGGTGGATTTTTTTTTTTGTGTGGAATTTTTGGCTCGTGTATGGAAATGCATTCTGC
>NC_051404.1:34791514-34792637 GCF_015228065.2 Penaeus monodon
AACACACACATACACACACTGAAAAAAAAGGACCGAAAACCGAACTTATGAATCTCTTTCCTGGAATGATTGAAAAGTCCAATCTCCCTTTTAAATGGAATTCTTCGTTTAAGCTTATTTTTGATTACTTTTTTTTCATAATCTTTATCTGTTCTCTGAATTTGAATGTGAGTAAATTAAAAAAGTATATGAATTATTCTTATTTTCTTTTCAGTGGGATGATATTTTTTTTTGTAAATTGAAATGGTTTGTTATTCTTCGAAATGCATATTGATATCAATCCATTTACATAATGAAAAGCAGAAACATAATGATATCCACAACTCTGATTAACGGAACTAATAGACTTGTCCCTTCTTTTGGAGAAATGCATAGTATTAATTTCACAGGCTATTAACTCGTCTGGAATTTCAAAGTTAATTCTAGTTACCATTAAAGTTCATCCACCACGTTATTCGTAGATGATTACCCAATCCGACGCGAAATACTCAGATCGACGGGTAATTCGAGAATTGAGATAGAGGCTTCGTAATCATCAAAGAATCATTAGCACGCGCAGATCGTTGCATTCAAGTAATCTGCGTTCATGTTGGATTCTAGGTAGGGCGCGAGAGGTCATTATCAAGTCCTGCGTGGAATATAAATGTAAGGGAGAAGGTGGAGAGTAAATTGGCGTAAACTGTAAAGTTTCTAGGGTGGATGAATATCTTTTGAGGGAGGCGGATACAAATACCACAAATATTCGTCGGTTCAGTTTCCGAGAAAATTGGTGATAGGCTCTTATAGCTACATGAAAAAATATCCACATTTAGAAATATATATATATATTTTAAAGCTATATGAGGCGTTACAATGGGAGTGGATTGTGTAAATGCAGAGTAAATTGGGACGGGTGAACTGGCTGACAGGGTGAATTGGGACGGCAGACCAGGTGTAAATTGGGACGGGTGAACTGGCTGGAGGGTGGTGAGCTAGCTAAAGAAATAGTGATAATAAATAAGAAAAGTGAAGATTGAGAGCCACTAGTGTAGAGGGCGAAAGATAATGACTGAGGGGAGGGGCAGAAAGGAAACACTAACACACTTTCCCCTTGTAATGGTTCAAGTAAAATTATTATTATTAT
>NC_051404.1:34793224-34793872 GCF_015228065.2 Penaeus monodon
GTCTGTCTGATATTTAATAATTTATTTGTGTCGCAACCAGTGCGTATGAAAGTAGAGACATGTAAAAACATATTTGTCTCATTGCAGTTATATAAAATTTACTTTGTGCTGCAAGCATTTATTTGTACTACACATGACTTGTTTGATAATGTATGTAAATATTTCTTTGTATTTCAAGTCTAATAATGCATTTATATAAACATTTCCTTATATTACAAATTGTTTGTCTAACAGTGCATTTATTCATGATGTGTTTGTACTCATTAAGAAAAATATATTTTGTTTTATTTTAGATATGTAATAATGCCATGCTGAATATACCATGGTCAGACCCTCCCATTTTGACATTAAGCACACTCCCTTACACCATAAACCCGGCGCGCTGTGTACATTCATACCAAGTCGTCTGTTGTTTATATTCTTGTTATTTTTCCAGTGTATGTTATTGTGTTTTATAAATTTATAGATTCTCATGTATGTGTGTATGTTGCAGAGGGAGAAAAGGGTAAAGAAAGAGCTTTGGAAAATGTTTTGCGTTTCCTCTGATATGTATGCAAGTGCAACGACCATTCTTATAGTTAACAGTGTTGTGTATATATACTTGAGCTGCTTGTCTCTTTGTTCATCTGTCTATTCGTATAATTATCA
>NC_051404.1:34794153-34794750 GCF_015228065.2 Penaeus monodon
GTGTGCACAAACCTAAAACCACAGACAAACATACGATTTCTTCCTCGGCCTCAATTGACAAATAACTTGGTGATGTGAGCAACATGATTGACTTGTCAGGTCGTTAGACACAATTTTCTTTCAATCTGCATGATCATCCGAGATTTCTGTTACCAAGGTGATAAGGGCGGGGGGGCAGGAGGGAGTGGGAAGTGAGACTAGAAAGGAAGGGGAGTAGGGGAGTAAGGCAGAGGGGAGGGAGGCGTGGGGCAGGGGAGTGGGGAATGAGGCAGGGGAAAGGGAGTTGGGAGTGAGACAGTGGGGAATAAGGCAGGGGAAAGGGAGTTGGGAGTGAGACAGGATGCAGCGGGGAGTGAGGCAAGAGGAGGGGGGAAGGGACTCGAACGTAAGGCAAGGGGAAGCGAGGCGTAAGGTAGGAGGAAAAGGCAATGGGAGCAAAGCAAGGGGAGAAAGGGACCAGGAAGTAAGGCAGGAGGGGGAGGTGGGGAGTTAGGCAGGGGGCAAGAGGAGTGGGGTGGAGTGGGCTGGGGTCAAGATGGGGGATACGAAGCGTAAGCAAGGGGTGGGTTGGAAAGGGAGGGAGGAAGCAGCCTTTAC
>NC_051404.1:34795225-34795485 GCF_015228065.2 Penaeus monodon
TTAAATACAACAAAACCCGGAACCGCAATGGCGGGTTATAAATCATTATACTACACATTGCGATCAAAGGACAAATTACAATTTAAATCATGCCTACGGTAGGTGTTGCAGACGAACGCAATTTAGACTTGAGTGAAACTGTAATATGTTGCTTTCATCTCTATGTTGAGCCTGATATGATTCCATGATTTCTGTCCCCGGTAGATCAAGCTCGTTAAAGTGCAAAGGAAAGTAATTATTCGTTTAATTTCTGATGTCGA
>NC_051404.1:34796083-34796467 GCF_015228065.2 Penaeus monodon
ATGTCACACAATAGAGCTTCTTAACATGATCCAAAAGGTATTGCTTATTTCCCCTCTAATTCCTCGGCTTTTCTTTAAGCATTTCATTTCCCCAAGAGAAAATTCGGGAGCAAACCTTGTGTGAGGCAAAATAAAACGGGATTACGGCAGGGCGGTCTTCTGTGATGTGATGACAACAATAGAACGTTTCTGTAAGTCCCTCAATTTTTCTCCTTCTTTCACCCCCGGTCTTTTTCCCTCATCTTCCATCTCTGACTTTTTCCTTTCCGCCCTCACTCCCGCTCTTTCTCAGTTTTTCCTCTCGTTTTCCCTTCCCCTTCTCCCTTCCTTCCCTTCCCTTTCCCCTTCCCCCATCCCCTTCTCCCACCCAGTCCCCTACCAGAC
>NC_051404.1:34796633-34796825 GCF_015228065.2 Penaeus monodon
ATTACCCCCCCCCCCTAAGTTAGTCAAGGCACCATAACCTCGTCAAAAGAACAGAGATGAAGACATAAGGGCGCTTGCCTCCCTACGCGTAAACATGCGAGAATCTACGAGAACGCGCGAGAAAACAATGTTAGGAACTCATGAATAAATAGGACAAGCGCTGTGTCCTCGAGGGTACAAAACAGACAAATG
>NC_051404.1:34797421-34797583 GCF_015228065.2 Penaeus monodon
AAGTTTAATATTTTAACATACTGAAATTTAGGAATCTTTTTCTCATAGCCATCTGGAGACTCTCTTTTGGGAAAGTTTGTGTCTTAAGTCTTTCCTTAGTGGTGTGAGGCGTAAAGGGATGAGACTGAGATATTGGAAGAAGCTGCTCTGTCTTTATGAATT
>NC_051404.1:34798348-34798447 GCF_015228065.2 Penaeus monodon
TCAGTCATCGCTTACTTTTTTCCCGCATTCCAGCGATTACTTACACACATCATTACCGCTGTGTCTGTTAGTCTTCGTACTTGCATACGCACATACACG
>NC_051404.1:34798556-34798847 GCF_015228065.2 Penaeus monodon
CGTGCGTACACGAAGATAAACACACTGATGTCAGATTATCTCGGGAATCGGGATAAAAGGGTAAGAAAATAATGTTAGGAAAAATATTTATAGTTAGAGAGTTGAGGAAGTGAAAACAAATTGCATGTTTATCAAACCACCGTAGATTGCTCAAGTCTTATTATATATCAAGAAAGAAATGTGGCTAAGTAAATTTATCACCCATCCAGGCTAACTGCAGCCATGATTACAGAGTATTACATGTACATATATTACTGTAATTTTACATGGTTAATACAAAATACAGATCGG
>NC_051404.1:34799650-34799802 GCF_015228065.2 Penaeus monodon
AAATTGTAATTAAGGTAATGAAATGTGGGTAGTTAGATCCTAAGAGTTTAATAGCTATACCCACAATCGGATAACTGGATTGTGAATGTCTTTTAAATATTAGGTAATGACTAGATGCACTAATATTCACATATATACTTGTTCAAAAGGTT
>NC_051404.1:34800066-34801837 GCF_015228065.2 Penaeus monodon
TTTTGATATTACCTTATTGAATGTTTTTTTATATTATATAATTCTTTATTTAATACGCTGAGTAATGCCACTGAACTGGGATGGACAAGCAAACAACTAGGAAAACTTTTCGTGAGTAGTTGGGCCTTAAGAGAACATAACGTGTTGCTGAGAGGAATTTATTTTTTTATATAAATTTCAAAGACGTCATAGGATAAAAAAAAATATTAGTTTAAGTCTTTTAGATAACCTGATAAAACAGGCATGTAATTGTTATCCAACTGGTTTGGTCATATCTCAATAAATAAAAAAAATCGTCGATTTTATTTTTTACTTATTTTATTCACTTTAATACAAATGTGCATGAAACAATATCTAACAATGATTCAACAATAATAGGACAAACCAAACGTGATTGTGGCGTCCATCATATTTGTTTACTTGCCATGCATTATGGGAGTGAGGAATTTGAACGCGAACAACTCATCTGTATAAATCGAACAAGCATAAGTGCAGAGGCGTGGACATACTTTGGGACAGTTGATATATGACTATAACATTATATTTTAGTATTACTTTACAAATTTAGGGTGTAACATCATCATATTTCGCTGCTAGCTTTGTTACATATGATACATGGTCATAGCGTGCCCAAATTTAGAACTCTATCAAATATCCCGAAACGGACTCTTGGCTCCGGTAGTGAAATGTGGGTGGAATTTTCCGTAGATTTACAAGCCTAGTTTACTATTCGGTATAATCTTTCGCTGCTGATAAGAACTGAATAAACAGAATTATAAAATATGAAGATGAATGTTAGTGGTTATGCCCGACGGATTATCATTAATATAATTTGAAAATTAAAATTTGCAGTATTAAATTTTCAGCAATGCGATCATATTTTTAAAAATCTGATATAGACCTGAAATTTAACATAAGATAATGGAAAAAATAGGGAACTCTAACTCTATGAATAATTTGAAGGCTGTTACAATCGGTTACATAAAAAGATGAGTAGATAAGATAAAGGAAAAGAGAAACGAAACTTGAATACACAGGCAATCGGTCTAGAAACTCACCTACTTCGTGTTTCAACTAATGTTTCTTTATATTTTCCAACCCCAGCTATTCCATTTCTCATTTTGCTTTATTACAAGTTGAGCGCATCCAATCCGCCATGTAATATATTTGACCAAATTAGAAGCTGTATTTCAATTGATTTGAATACGTTCTAGGTAGAAAAAATCTTCTTTTGATGAAGGCAGATTTCATATCAGTGGCACCGTATGTCCTGTCATCCTCAGCCATATAAAGTGGCCTTTCATCTCCCTTTTTCATATTCAAAATATGATTTCGCTCTGTCTTCCTGTCCACCTCTACTCCCCTACCCCCTCTCCGCAATCAGGATCAATACTCTACCATATTATCTTGCTGTGGTAGTTATGATACACGAGGCACGGATACAAATGGCTAACGTCAGTCTTTTTTTTTAACATCATCCTTGCACCGGCCATTTTATCCCGGAAAGGTCCGTCCACAAGGCACATCTTTCATCATAACATCATAAAACTTTATACTTAGACTGAACGTTAATACATTATTATATGCTAACCTTCTTTTTTTTCAGTGGTCGACCGAACGAGTTCAACGCGTGAGGCTGATCCCAGTGGTTTAATTTTCAAACGTGGCCATGTGTATCATGGCGTTTACTTCCCAACTCTTACTAACAGGTATCGTGCAGTGCTTCAGTTGTTGCGAAAGCTCTTACTTTCATAATATTTGTCTGTCTTAG
>NC_051404.1:34803001-34803329 GCF_015228065.2 Penaeus monodon
ATCATGCAGCCGACTGAACGAAACAGCTGGACCCTCCTGATAGCGCTAAATCCCGAAGGAATTCCTGAGTTACTGACTGTTCTGAAGAATCTCTTTAATTGTTGCATTTCGTCGGTAATTTGATTAATTTGGCAATTAGCAATTGATTTAGCGATGAGACTTGATTAGCGGAGTGATTTCATTGTTATGGTAATATCTGTACTGCATTGCAAATTATTAATATGAATGTTTTTGATCAGAGTAGAGACAGTTACATGAAGTGTTGGGCTTTCATATTGATTTAATGAGAAATAAATGATTGTACGAACAGATAGAATAAAACGAGATA
>NC_051404.1:34803827-34804409 GCF_015228065.2 Penaeus monodon
CGTGCGGGCACGCATGTGTGTGTAGCACAACGCCACCTTTTACCACAAACACACACATAACTCCCAAACGAGAGTGTTCAACTTACAGCCAATCCTTTGCTCTCCCCAGCTTTCGGGATCAACAACTCGAGGTTGCCTACCAGCGTTATTCTCACCGCCAACGCCAGAAGTCACTCATCATGGTCAATGGGGTTGATCTTGTGCTTAAAGTGGTTCTTCTCATTATTTTCCTCGTGAACAGCACGGGGGAAGCCAACGACCATGTTGTGGTATGTATGGGGTGATGGTTACTGTACATTTTGAGGAGAAGGGTAATGCACTGAGGGAAGAGATAAAAGTAAATGACGAGGATAGAGAATCATACATCAAAGAAAGGAACTGAAAGGATGGTAGATATGATTTGTACTTGTAATTTCTGTTGCGTTGATATTTTGATGCCAGAAGTAACTACCACGGCTATAGTGGCTGTTATCACATTTCCATCTAAATGGTAGTTGCTAATGTGTCTATATTCTTATTATGTAAATCGCTAAGTATATGAGAAAAATATTGCATAAATGGAGAATTACCTTGTGATCTTTG
>NC_051404.1:34804601-34805221 GCF_015228065.2 Penaeus monodon
ATTTTGCGAGCACCTCTTCCAAGTAATCCTCCCCCCCCCAAAAAAAAAAAAAAAATCTGCGAAATCCTCTGATGTTTTTTGTTTGCCCTCTCATGTGAAGCGCCTCATTTGTACTGCCTCTTATGCTCTCCTGCTCTCCTGACGCGGTTCATTTACCTGACAAGAGATGTTGCGTAAAGAAAGTAATACTTAACAGAGCGTAGTGTTGATAGTGATAATGACAATAATAATTGCAGTGTATATTTGAGCGTGTGCGTGCGTGCATGTGTACGTTTGTGTTATCCTTTATTGTTATTGTACCTAACTGTACTCAGGCGTTCCCCACACTCTGAAAAATATTCATTTTAATTCTTGTTTTATTTTCGCTTATGAGAAAGACATAAATCCATATCTTGTTTTTTCCTTATATGAGAAAGCCATCAACGAATTCTTTTTAGTTGCCCATTCTTTCCCAAAACAGGCCATTACCTATTCCGTGAGCTGGATGGTTGTGAACCTGATCCTGTGCGTTTTGTCTTGGTGGAGATGCTTTGCTAACAACTACCTCCATTGGGGAGCTCTTTGTACCTGGCTCGTTCTCAACATTCAAGGTAAGTTGATTGATGGGTTTTGATATTGTA
>NC_051404.1:34805290-34805406 GCF_015228065.2 Penaeus monodon
CATTATAGCGTTAGTAGCTGTTTCATTTCGTAGTTTGGATTTTATTTGATTGTGTTAAGGACGAGGGGTAGGCACAGGTAGGTGAGAAATAGAGAATAGGGTTGAACGTGCATAAC
>NC_051404.1:34805448-34805640 GCF_015228065.2 Penaeus monodon
TTGTTCGGGTGTTCTTTTATTTAGATGCTAAACAAAAGCAATAGCAGTCCGATTTATACAGCATGCATTGATCAAATTTACAGCCGGCAGAAAAGAAAAATGGATTCAAAATAGAAGACTGAAATCGAAGGGAGGACAATAAACGTTTTTTTTTCACTTAAATAGAAAATGGATAGGATGGAGGGAAGCCAT
>NC_051404.1:34805931-34806252 GCF_015228065.2 Penaeus monodon
GCGTAAAAAAAGGGAAAGCAAAATACTGTCGATCAATAGATAACACAAGATATAATTAGAAAGTCGAGGGACATAAACCAAAGACAGAGAAAGTTATTATAGATATGGGAATAAAGGCAAAGTATTACTACAGTTAATTTCATGGTGTCTGATCTCTTATGGCCGGGGATCCGAAGGGTTACACCGCCTTTGCTGGAGATTTTGCTGCTCTTGATTTTCTTTCCTTCTTTTTACCATCGGTGTTTAACTTTCGAGGAATTATGGGAGCTTGGGTTCCTCCATTAAGGGAATTGTCGGACGTGTTATAATTCCGTCAGAAAT
>NC_051404.1:34806429-34806971 GCF_015228065.2 Penaeus monodon
AGAAGTAGTAATGATCATGAAAAAAACAACAACACCACAATTATAACCAATATAAAATAAAATAGTTTTAACACTGGAACAACGCACAGCTAACAACATGGCGTCTGTGTTGTAAACCTTATTAGTTTCCGCTACTAGGGATGCCTCGTCTCATTTAAAAGAATTACTCCGTTTCTCTCCTTCCTTATACTCTTATTTTCCGTCCTCAAGAACTGTGGTATTTGTGTTATTTTCCTGTTTATTTATTTAGTTTGAAAATCCTCTGGGTGTTTAATGATGTTGTTATTCTTTTTTCCCTTCTTGTTCTTCTTTCTACATCTTTCATCATCATTTTTTCCCTCCTTCCCCTCATCCTTATTATTATTTCTTTTTGTTCTTCCTTTCTTTGTCATCATTATTGTTATTACTGCTCTATTCTTTCTTGTTTTGTTCTTGCTCTTGCTCTTCTTTCTACATTTTTCATCATCGTCATTTTCTTGTCTTCCTTTTTCTCATCAGTATTAATACCTTTTGTGTTTTTCTTCTCCTTGTCATCATCATTG
>NC_051404.1:34807288-34807513 GCF_015228065.2 Penaeus monodon
TATTATCATTATTATATTACATACACACAAAGAATAATTCTCCTTTCTCCCTCTTTCACCCTTCTCCATGTACCTTTCGCCTCCCCTCGCCATTTCCCTTTCCCTTTTCCGCTCTGCCGCTCTCTCTCACTCTGAATCTTCCATAAATTCACTCCTTCCCTTCCACTTTAAGCCCTACATCTGCCCCCTTCCACTTGCCTCCTTTCCCTTCATACATTTCTCCAC
>NC_051404.1:34807564-34807639 GCF_015228065.2 Penaeus monodon
TCCCCTTACTCAGCCCCTTTTCCTCTTTAAATCCCCCTCGATTCGTCTTCCCCATATCCCTTTTCTCTTTAGGTC
>NC_051404.1:34808095-34808159 GCF_015228065.2 Penaeus monodon
CAATGAGTGTAATCATTTTATCAATATCATTATATTTTGATATTTATCGTTTTACTAGTTTTCC
>NC_051404.1:34808344-34808472 GCF_015228065.2 Penaeus monodon
AGATCTTACTGTTATCTTCTGTCATATAGTCTACGCAAATCCAATAAAGTTATTTTTAAATGAAATACACAAACAAGAAAGTTGTGAATAATGGAAGATTGGAAGAAAATAAGTAGAAGAGGCAGTGT
>NC_051404.1:34808614-34808950 GCF_015228065.2 Penaeus monodon
CGGCAAGAGCCATCTCCTTCCACAATAGGATCTGGTTTCCATCGAGTCTCCTTCGGGAGTCTCATCACGGGATCAAAGTGTTTCTAGACGCGTGTAACCCGTTTCCCCCTTTTTCCTGCTCCCAACTCCTGTTTTTTTTCGCTTTCCTCTTCCCTTCCCCTGTCTTTTGCCTCTTCTCCAGTTCCACTTTCTTTACATTTAGATTATCATTTATCCTTCCCCTCTCCTACTTCTTTCCTTCTCTTGGTTTCCTCTTCTCTCAGGTTTCTTCTTTCCCCTTTCCTTCTTCTGTATTCTGTCTCTTTCGTACCTCCCCGTTTATCCGCGTTCCCCGTT
>NC_051404.1:34808990-34810435 GCF_015228065.2 Penaeus monodon
TTTGCCTCATTTTCGATCTCAGTTCCTATTCCTTCCTATTCTCCCTCCATTTTCCTGATATGTCTCCTATTCCTTTCTCCCTCCCTCTGTTCTCATATTTCCACTTGTCTCCCTACATTTCCCCTCCCCTCTCCTCACGTTCCCCCTTCTTTCCGCTCATTCCTCCCCCTTTCCTCCCCCCTCTCTTAACACCCCCATCATCACTCTCCTCCCCCTCTTCCCTCCTCTCCCCATCTCCTACTCTCCCTTCCCTCTCCACCATCCTCTCCCTTTCCTCCCTATCTCACTTCCTCCCTCTCTCCCTTCTCTCCTCACGCCCCTCCTCCCTCTCCCCCTTTCCTCCCCATCCTCCTCCCACTCCCCCTTCCCTCCCCCACCCTCCTCCCTCTCCCCCTTCCCTCCCCCACCCTCCCTCCCCCTCCCGACCGCAAAAAGGTTTATCGAAGCGGAAAGCGAGGAGGCCGATTGATCCCTGACGAAAGCGAACCGTCCGCTGACAGACTAATTATTGGGTGGACATTAGGACATTCCCGTAGGACTCGGTAAATTGAGCGGTAGGGGCAGGAGGGGATGGTGGAGGGAGGTTGGGGGAGAGGGCGAATGGTGGAGGGAGATTGGGGAGGTTGGGGGAGAAAGGGGGGTGGTGGAGGGAGGTTGGGGGAGAGGGCGAATGGTGGAGGGAGGTTGGAGAGGTTGGGAAAGGGGGGTGGTGGAGGGAGGTAGGGGAGAAGGGTGGTGGTGGAGGGAGGTTAGGGGAGAAGGGGAATGGTGGAGGGAGGTTGGAGAGGTTGGGGAGAAAGGGGATGGTGGAGGGAAGTAGGGGAGTTTGGTGGAGAAGGGGATGGTTGAGGGAGGTTGGGGGAAAAGGGTTTCTCGACAGGGGGTGAGGTTAGGGGAAAGAGGTGAAGTTGGGGAAAGGGGAGGGTGGGGGTTGGGGGTTTGGAGACGTTGGGGTAAGTTGGGGAAAGGAGGAAGTAGGGTGAGGGTGTATCGAGAAGGAGGCAACTGGTTATTTGATTGAGGGAGAGGCTAGGATGGGGGATGAGGGGAGGTAGGAGCTGAAGTTATTACAGGGGATGGGAGGGGTGCTATTGGGGGGCCGAAGAGAGAGAAAGTTGTAGAGGGGGTTTGGGGAGGGAGATGAGGGTCAGCTTAGGGGAGGAGAGTAGGGAAAGTAGAGGTTGGGGAACGGTATAAGGGATATTTGGGGAGGTTGGGGGGAAGTTGAGGTTTAGGAGACTTGACGAGGGGATATTCTGGGGAAGAGAGGGTGTTGGGAAGAGGGGGGGGGAAGGAAATGAAGAGATGCTTGGGGAGTGCAGAAAGGAATTTAAGGAAAAGCGGTAAGCAATAAGGGGAAAGGGTGGGGAAGAAAATAGAGCAGGAGGGGAGAAATAGAGATGAAGTGAGGGGAAAAGGGGCGTGTGGTTGATGGGTGTGGAGGT
>NC_051404.1:34811321-34811443 GCF_015228065.2 Penaeus monodon
AAAATCGGATCTGTCGCGTCAGCCTCAGTAACTTTTCCGGCTGAGCCTTATCATGTCCATTAGGAAACTTCTTGTTTTCAGCGAATGCACGAGATTTTGCGCTATGACGTCAGGCACGCCCG
>NC_051404.1:34811871-34812011 GCF_015228065.2 Penaeus monodon
TTCACTCAGTCAGTCCCACACATATCCACTGATGGGAAAAATAGTTCCCAGGATGTATCTTTTCTCGTGGCTTAGTTGAGGGAACTCTCTCTTCTTTTTTCCTTTTCCTCATTTTTTTTTATAGTTACCTCTCTTGCTTC
>NC_051404.1:34814726-34814994 GCF_015228065.2 Penaeus monodon
ATGAAAAAAGGGAGAAGGAGTGAGGAAGAGAACTCGGACCGGAGGGGGGTCGAAGATGAGAGGGAGAGACATCTCCCTCTCCTCCCCCTTTCCTCCCTCTCTCCTCTCACACACAAACATCCAAGGTTACTCTCTGTAGCTCAAGTTACACTATATTGGCTTATTGGCTCATTAACGACAACACTTATATCGCACATTTCCCACTCTCATGTGTTCCCTTGTTCCTCTTTCTTAGTTATTCCCCGTATTTTTTTTTTTCTTTTATGTT
>NC_051404.1:34815198-34815411 GCF_015228065.2 Penaeus monodon
AAATATAAGAGGAAGTGGTTGCATTTGAATTCCACAAAATAGAATGAGATTGACAAACAAGAAAAAAGCAAGCATTAAGGAGGACTAAAAAGAAAAGGAGATAAAGATGGAACCAGATATGGAAAGATAAAGTGGATTAAAGCAAGAAGGGCGAGCGAGAGTAGTGCGAGAATGAGATAGACAACAAGGCAAAAACAGACATTAAAGAGGACG
>NC_051404.1:34815478-34815633 GCF_015228065.2 Penaeus monodon
GGCGAGCGAAAGTCGTGCGTGCGTCTACCTCTCGTTCCCTGAGCCTAATCTCTTCCGGCCTGTTGTTCCGACTCGCACAAAGGAGAATGGCGGATAACGAGGCTGTCTGGGACTAATGGGGTTCCCTCTACGACCTGTTGCCCCGCGAGGAACTA
>NC_051404.1:34815678-34815843 GCF_015228065.2 Penaeus monodon
ATTTTTAACGGGGAATTCTCATGCCGATGCATGGCGACACCCTGCGAAGGCATCTACCAAAGACGTTTTCACTGCTTAAGAACGGAAGTTGGAGGTTCGAAGGCGATCAGATACCAGCCTAGTTTTAATGTTGAACGATGATAATTAGCGATCCGCCGGCTTGTT
>NC_051404.1:34816186-34816907 GCF_015228065.2 Penaeus monodon
TGTTGATATGACCTAAGTAGGATCCATGATATTGCTGAAGGTATCACAGTCTTACCGTACTTGCACCATTTAACCCAAGAATAAAACTATCCTGAAATTCTAGAAAGGGAAAGAGGGAATATGTAAAAAGATGTATAATTCAGTAGCAATAAAGGTACGAGAGACAAAGCCAGTAATTTATAATGCATAGGGTAATTAGTCTTGCTTAAAATGGACGTAAAAAACTTGGAACCTTTAAATTTCAGGGCGCGTTTGAACACTTATTGTTGCATATGCATTTGTAATGCGTAGCTTTATTGCAACGTTGCATTTGTATTTTGAATTACAGCGGGAATTAATTTTTCCATACGGTAATAAGAATGAAACCTTTGACGATATGAATTCACATAAAGCAAATGAATGTGTATGCCTATAAGTTAAGTCGTAGAGCATAGTTTTTTTTTTTTTAACATCTCGTGTACGCTATTTTGGTTCATTTTCAGGGGCCGCGCTGACTTATACTGAATCAGGGAAAGAATAGGGACGAACGAAATCCTGCGGAAAAGGCAGAAAACTGGATAATATATTGTTGAAAAAGTCTCGATACATTTTACTTCCTGCATTGTGTTCATCTGGTCCGAAATTATTTTTACTTGAAGGAATACTGGAAAGAGAACACTAAGACGGTTTGATTCTATGACCTGAAGTATGCTATGCCCTTAACAGTAAGTCAGATGTCGTT
>NC_051404.1:34817022-34817147 GCF_015228065.2 Penaeus monodon
TCGGGACAAAATCTGGAACATGTAGAGATATTGTCCACGATTAATATGACATTTATTCCAAAATTTCCTCTTTATCAGCTGTGCGTCTGTAAATTCGCGACAGGGGCGGTGGGGTACAAAGATGT
>NC_051404.1:34817445-34818538 GCF_015228065.2 Penaeus monodon
TCCAAAGCCACGACAGTCGGGTTTTATGGGGCCATAACACGTAATTGGGTCTCCCTTTTACGCCAACAGGAATATGACGCCAGCGGCTCAATTTCTTCCTGGATTGTATGTCTGCGTGTGTTCTATGAGTCAATTAATTAACGTGATACGAAGGCTAAATATAGTTGAAGAAATGACAAATAACAGATTGAGGTCCGTTGAACTAAAAAAACAACACAAATGGGCCAACTTAATGAATGTCGTAAAGAAGTCGTTTCGGCAGCGTGACAAGGGACAGGCTGGATTGCCATTGCAAAACTTGTGCAACTTGCCAAAGTGGGTTTCTTAACGAGATCATGTAAACAACCTCAAGAATCACAGCAACATGAACCCGATCTGACGAGTTTCCAAAACAGCGATGGAAGATGATGCCGGATGACTGGCTTCACTGTCATTATCCTCGTCATTGCTCCATCGACTGCTCTTCTCTCAGTTTTACGTCATTTACCCCGTTTATTGGGCACTGTTCCTCTGCTTCGTTCGTTCAATCCGCTGGTTCGTCGTCCGTTTTCGCCGTCATCGTTGCCAGACCGAAGGAGATGCGGATTCGAGCGCTAGTTATTCGGAGAAGTTTCGAACTTCCTTGGAATATTCACGTGTCTTATGCTGTGAATGGAAACTTCTGGATGATTTTGAATCCGTGCGACTTTCAGCCATTGTGTGAGCGTGGAATGGCAGATACCGTAATGGCTATAATGAATCTTCGGGCCTACGGTCTGTTCTCGTGTTGTTTTTAGGCATATGAATGGGTTTGTTTATGTCAACTAAAAGGTGGTTTTAGTATGGCGAACATGTAAAAAAAAGTCCTATAAACGGGACATGTAGGTTTTTGATAAAAAAAAGGCTGGATTGAAAATGAAAGGAGAAAGAAAACGAATAGGGTATGAGAGATAAAATGAAAGAAAAGGTTTGATGAGACGAAACATCGTCTCATTCCTCTTCAGTTTTACAGATCATATTTTCTCACAGGTTGGGGGGGGGGGGGGCGCAAGGGAGATTAAATACACAGGGATAATTTTTTTTCCTGATTAGAGAATTAGATGGTAAACCTTTG
>NC_051404.1:34819016-34819301 GCF_015228065.2 Penaeus monodon
ATTCTGCGAAAGAGGAGGGAGCGAGTGATTAGTTTCATAGATCTTTTGGTGCGGTGCAAGAGCCTTAATAAATCTAAGAGGCTTATAAAAGACAAAGGTTGTAAGATATATCTCTTTAGATTTTGAAATTGTAAGTCAAGTTGATTAACGAGATTTTTCACTTTGTAACACTACATGTCATCAAGAAAACAATTGGTAATTGATTACTGTGTGTTTCCCCGACTTTGCTTAACGAGAAATGGATGTATTGAATTTGGCAATATGTGAGGTGTGAAAATTTGCAAA
>NC_051404.1:34820116-34820246 GCF_015228065.2 Penaeus monodon
CGAATCTCTAAACACTCTTGCATTCTTGACACTTTCACAAAATTATTCTCTCATGTGTCATCTACCTGTCTAAGTACACCCTTTCCTTGACACGTGCTCAAGGGTGTCAAGGATGCGGTGTGGGAAGGCT
>NC_051404.1:34820332-34820480 GCF_015228065.2 Penaeus monodon
TTGCTTCAGGGCTGGAAGTGAGTTTGAGGGGGACGCTTGGGTTGGAGTGGCAGTGCTGGTCGAGAGGAGTGGTGGGACGAGGCTCGAAAGGGTTGGGGAGCGGGGGGGGGGGCAAGAAGGAGAAGAGAGAGAAAGATGAAAGTAATGA
>NC_051404.1:34820929-34821237 GCF_015228065.2 Penaeus monodon
GCAAGAGAGTGCTATGCCCCGCGGTCATCATCCATCTTGCCGTTTGATCGCAGACGAGATCTCTCTCCGCAAGGGCGCCGAGCAGCTGTTTGTCTTTCGATGATTTTCTGGGCGATATTTTAAAGGCTGTCACGGAAGTATTTGAAACACAGAACAGAAGGGAGCCATTTCTCTGCGGTTTCTAAGTGCCGTTGAACCCCGTTTCTTGGTGTTTATTTTGTTTGCTTTGTATATTTTGCTGTGGGATTTTAAGTCATTTTTGTTCTATAGATTGGCTGATCTCTTTCTCTCTTATACTTGTTATTTCT
>NC_051404.1:34821480-34821577 GCF_015228065.2 Penaeus monodon
CAATTATTTCTTACGCAAGTACTGGTATCCGGTTCAGATTATTTTAAAGAAAAAACTAATCACGAAATGCGTAATAGCATGTGAGACAGTATGTGTA
>NC_051404.1:34822130-34822647 GCF_015228065.2 Penaeus monodon
TATGAGAATAGGGAGAAATATGAGAAAGGGGGAAGGGGAAGGAGAAGAGAATACATCCTAAATATCTGAATCATTTTCCGTCAAGTTGCCAATCATATGAATAATGCAAGAATTCAAGGAGAGACTACACTAGAGTTTGGTCGACTGTGTAACATCATGTGACTGGAGGTGGAGGAAGGAGAGGCAAAGGAGAAGGAGAGAAAATTGTGCTTGGAGAAAAAGGGAAGAAGGGACTTGAGGGAGAAAGAAAGGGAAACGAGGAAAAGAGAAGAAGGGGGGATTGGAAAGGAAAAGCGTAGAAAAAGGAGGAGGAAGAAGTGAATGGAAAGGATGTAAGAGGAGAGAGAAGAGGATAATGGGGTTGACGACAATAGGGGATAATTGGAAGATAAAGAAAAGGGAGATAAAGAGAAAGTCTAGTAAAGAAATGGAATAAAGCACAATGCGATATTAGAAAGACACAGAAAAAAAACGAATAATGACAAATGAAGCAAATTTGAGAAGGAGAAGGAGAGAT
>NC_051404.1:34822709-34822787 GCF_015228065.2 Penaeus monodon
CCTTCCCTTCACTCAAGCAGAACATGCACGAGAAAAAATAAGATAAAAAAGAAAGAAAAAGAGAGAGAGAAAGATCCA
>NC_051404.1:34822871-34822980 GCF_015228065.2 Penaeus monodon
ATGGCATACGTCTATCTCCCCTCGGCTGGATATTGGCACCCACCCCTCTCCCTCTCCTCGCTCCCTTGTCATAACTCTTCGTCTTTATCAGCTTTCTTGAATGTTGAAT
>NC_051404.1:34823426-34823511 GCF_015228065.2 Penaeus monodon
GAATAACAACAACAAAGATAAAGTACTCAGTTAGCTGGAAGGAACTGCCAGTGCTATTTTAAAAGGCCACTCTCCCCCCCCCTCC
>NC_051404.1:34823964-34824168 GCF_015228065.2 Penaeus monodon
ACACATACACATACACATTAGCGCACATTCCAGCCCACACAGAGGCGTCTGGGCGAAGTATTAAGAGTTCTCAGACAAAAATAAAGGAGGTTGTGAGAGAGACCCGCTATTCAGATTGCGAGTACGCCCTTAATGGTGCATATACAGCAGATATTCACTATACTTTCCTTAGTTTACTCTCCAGAGTTGCATTAACGATCGCTT
>NC_051404.1:34824682-34824871 GCF_015228065.2 Penaeus monodon
GGGCCCAGGATGAGGTCGCAGACTCCGAGGGGGAGCGAAAGCAAAGACAACATCCTATCTTTCTCTCTGCATTTTCTAGAAGGCCATGAGACCCCCCCCCCCCGTCCGCCCTTGTTATTTCATAGCTCCGTCGCGAGGCTTGGCTATCACTTGACCTAATGGGTGGGGGGTAAGGGGGAAGAGGGAAGA
>NC_051404.1:34824900-34825106 GCF_015228065.2 Penaeus monodon
TGGGGAGGTTGTGATTGTTGCTCACCCCCCTATTCCTCCATCTCCATCTTCCCCTCTCTTTCTTATACTTGTTCTTATTTTTTTCTGCCCATTTTCTTTTTTTTTTGTATTCTTACCTAATTATATTTGATAGCCCCTTTTCTTACTTGCTATTTTTGGTTTGGAGTGATATTGTTAAGAAAAGTGTCACGCTGTATTACCATTAC
>NC_051404.1:34825168-34825733 GCF_015228065.2 Penaeus monodon
TAGGTAACGACATTGCAGGCTGCATTAATTTTGAGTGCCTGATGCCAACTATAGTCTCCGTTTTTATTTTTTTTCATGTCAAGTGCACATTGTAAAGTTTTAAGGTAGAGGTTTAGAGTAGGTATTTAAAGTAGCGATTTAAGTCATTGCAAGATGTGAACCAGCAACTTCCATAATATAATTTCCTGGAACTTCTGGCTTCTAATTTCACCTGAGAAACTTTTTAAAGAAATTGACAACTTAAAAATACATGTTTTTTTTATATAACATAAGACAGTTTCTATTACACCCAAAATAATTTTACGATAGAAATACCAGCATACTTGCGGGGTTTTGCTAGGTAGACAGGAAAACTAGAGAGAGTGTGAGATGGATCTTTAGAGCTGTACACAAACGGAAAAAATAAACGCTAAGGCTCTGGGCAAAGATAAATAAATTTAACCGGAAACAAATTTCAGATTATGAATCTAAGAGGAAATGATTTAGATAGAATGACCCTGCTGCTTCTAGTATCATTGGTATTAATGTTATATTTGTTGTAGTAGTTCTGGAACTATACATAGAA
>NC_051404.1:34825842-34825976 GCF_015228065.2 Penaeus monodon
GAACATATGGTTGATAACCCTTATAGACAATTGCAAGCACAGCAAGTCAGCGCAGGTTAGTCCCGCTGGTTCTAATTAGGAGCCAAAGCTCCCAATTATTTATAAAAACATGGTGCTCACATCCAGAAAAAAAC
>NC_051404.1:34825997-34826198 GCF_015228065.2 Penaeus monodon
AGCAGAATGAGTGGAGCCAAAGTCAATTTGAGCAACAAAGAGATCAAGACTGGTCACATGATATGTATATTTTATTGTGTTCTTGTTGTGTGTTGTACTTGTGACCAGTGAATGAACGTCAGAGCAAAAACAGACTTTCTATCGGATCACGCATTGTTAAAAGTTCACCTGGAGCCTCGCCTTTCATCAGAGGTTCACTGC
>NC_051404.1:34826377-34826515 GCF_015228065.2 Penaeus monodon
CTGTTTTCTTTTTTTCTAATCATCATCCCAGACGAGCGTGAACTTGAGCTAAGAACTTACCAAAATCTCCGTCAAGTCCATGATTGATAAACTTTCTGTATCTCTTAAACCGATTCCACTCCTGCATCAAAAGTGGAA
>NC_051404.1:34826969-34827624 GCF_015228065.2 Penaeus monodon
GTGAGGTCTATTTTCCTCTGATGAATCCTGTTCTTGTATATTGATAAAGGGAGTGATTTTTGTGGGAAAGAATCTGTCTACTTGTCTTTGAAGTCATTTATATGATGATAATCTATTTATCCATCGCGCTGACAATTTTATCTGTTTGTTAGCTTGTTTATTAATTATTTAATCACTTAAGTGATCTTGCTGCTGTCAATAGCACTAGGCGTTGCAACATGCCTTCTTAACCCCGGACCGTGACAGGACTCAAACCCGCTCGTTTTAGGATCTTTCCACTTCGTATCTCTTTATATTCAAAGATCTGGGTATTAAAACGAAGTCATTAGTGTTCGTTTACCTAGAAGAACGGAATATTTAAAGAAAAAACAAAGGTAACCGGTAAATAGTAATGGAAAGTATAGAATGATACCGACAATGATAATGAAGGAATATGTGCGTAAAAATCTTTTCACATCCCTTTCTTTATATTTTCTCTTTTCATTTCTTCTTGATATCTCTTTTCGTCCCTCTTTTCTTGCTCCATCCCCTCTGCTGTTCCCCTTTCTCCCTCTTCCCTTTCCTCGAACTTCCCGTTTGTTTCTCCTCTTCGTTGTTTTTCCAGTGTGTTCGTTTCCCCTTCACATCCCCTCTGCTCTGTGATTCCTGACTTGAT
>NC_051404.1:34828558-34829163 GCF_015228065.2 Penaeus monodon
GGTAAAGACGGGGAGCAGATAATGCGTCATAATCCACGAGAGTTTATATCCATAATGGGAAAAGTCACTTAGTCTTTATCACCGAATCGAACTGCATATATCGATAGATTCCTCGGTAAGGAGAGGTAATGAAGGGGACAGGAGGAAAGAGGGAAGGGAGAAAATGATGAAGGATAAAGGGGAGGAGGAGGAAATGGGGGGGAAAGGGAAGTAGAGAGAGGAAATGAGAGATGGGAGAAGGGCGAGGAACAGGGGGAGAGGAGGGAAAGTGTGAGGGGGGGAGTGAGGGAAAAGTAATAAGGAAGGAGAAAGGGGAGAAAGAGGAAATAAGGAGGAGACGAGGTGAAGAGGGGAAGAAGGGGATACGAAAGGAAATAACGAGGAAAGGAAAGGAAAAGAAGATAGAGGGAAAGGAGAAGCAGGAGAAGGGACAAGGAGGGAAAGAAAAGTGATAGGGGGAGGGGAGGGGGGAGATAGAGGGAATGGGGGTTAAGAGGGCAAATTATGGGAGGCGAAAAGAGTGCCAGTGAGCCAGAGTGCCAGAGTGCCAACGGCGAGGAAGCACCCCCAAGCGTACCTTCCTGGCACCAGCGAAAGATGTGACT
>NC_051404.1:34829544-34830266 GCF_015228065.2 Penaeus monodon
CAAATATAAGATGAACCAGTAATATAGAATGTTACGCTGGTACTGACAGTGATAAAAGATTTTATCATCTGTCGATTTCCCCCTCTCTTTCGCACATAATTAGGATACGCAAGGAGTCTTCTGAAAATCCGTCTTGAGAGATGTATGAGGTCTCCATTTACCCCCCTTGTCCTCCACACTCGTCTAATTCCCCTTCTTCTCCCCCCACCTGTTCATCTATTCGTCCCTTTCTCCTCACATCCTTCTCTTTCCTATTCCTTCCCCTCCCCTCCTTCCCCCATCTCATCTATCTATCCACCCCCGATCTCTCCTCTCCTTCCTTTCTTTCCCCCTTGTCATCCATTTATCCCCTTCTTTATCTCCATTCCCCCTCTTCCTCCCCTCCCCTCCTACCCCCTTCATCCGATTCCCTCCTTCCCCTCTTTCCCCCCCTTCCCTCCTCCCCTTCTTCCCCCTTCCCCCCTTCCCCCCTTCCCCTCTTCCTCCCCTTCTTCCCCCCTTCCCCCCTTCCCTCCTTCCTCTCCTCCCCTTCTTCACCCCTTCCCCCCCTTCACGTCGCATAATTAGAAGAGGCGCTTTATCGATATTAACGTAAGAAAAAATTAGCATCAATCACCTCATTGTGACGCGAGACAGCATGGAGGACGGAGGGAGGGAGGGAAGGGGAGAGGGGAGAGGGGGGAGATGGCCCCTTCCCGCTATTCTTCCGCTGCCTTGGTGTG
>NC_051404.1:34830611-34830989 GCF_015228065.2 Penaeus monodon
AGTTAATTCATGTCCCTGAAACCCTCAGTGAAAACAAACAGACAAACAAACGTATGTGACGAAGAGTCATATCATTGTTGCCCGCCAAAACCTGTTCGTATTAGTACAGTAATTTATGGTTTTGCGTGAGGCCTGAATTTCAAAAATGTGCAATGGTCAGCTTCATATTTTCGACGGTAAAATGTGCACGAATGTGTTAATTAGACATCATATTATCCACAATGTATACTCTGTAATGGTTCATGGTATCGTCTAATAACTGCTATTTAAAAACATATATGTTATCTTCAAAGTGCAATATTTATATTTTTGTGTTCAGAATATCCGATGAAACCGGGTTTTAGTGGTCAAAGAACCCGTATCATTTGATTGATTAAT
>NC_051404.1:34831095-34831461 GCF_015228065.2 Penaeus monodon
AGTGAATTTTGACTTCATTTAATGAAATTAGAGTTTAAACCCTGAAAAGGAGAAGGGATTGAGGGAAAGAGGGAAGATAAGAGAGGGAGGGCAAGAGAGAAAAGAAGGGAGGGAGGGAAAGAGGGAGAAAGGAGAGACATGAGAGGGCAAGAGGGAGAAAATTGGAGGGTAGGAGAGAGGGAGAAGAGAGGAGAGACCATGGGACGGAAGGGGACGAGGGAGGGAATGAAAGGGAAAGAGGTCCTAGTGGAGGGTGGGAGAGAGGGAGAAGAGGGGAGGGAGGGGAAGAAGAAAGGAGGGGAAATGGGGGGTGGTTAGAATTTTCGAATCATTGACCTCAAACAGCTGATTCGATTTCATAATGCC
>NC_051404.1:34832125-34832800 GCF_015228065.2 Penaeus monodon
AGCCAAACCCTAAACAAATATTTATCAACAAATACCTATCTCCGGCGGCCAAAGAATCCAGTTCCCCCCCCTCCCCTCTCTCCCTTTTATCTCCCCCTCCCCTCCCTCCCTTTCATCCCCCCTCCCCTCCCGCCCTTACATCTCCTTCCTGCCTTTCATCTACCTCCTCCCCTCCCTCCATTCCCTCCCTTTCATCTCCCTCCTCCCCTCCCCTCTCTCCCCTACATTTCACCCTTCCCCCTCCTCCTCCTCTCCCTTTTCTCCCCACTTCCCCTTTCCCTATCTCTCCCTCACTTCCCTTCCCTTCCTCCAACCACCTCCCTTCCCTTCCTCCCCAACCCTCCCCTTTCTCCCCTTCCCCCAACCACCTCCTCTTCCTTCTTCCCTTTCCCCCACCTCCCCTTCTTTCTTCCCTTTCCCCCACCTCCCCTCCCCTCCCTTTCTCTCCCCCCAACCACCTCCATACCTCCTCTTCCCAGGCCACACTCTCCCCAGCATCCCCCGTGGGAGACGCATAGGCCTTGGGGTAATAAGGTAGGCCTCCCTCGGCAATATTTCACACGTCACAAAATCCCTGCCGTAAGTGGCCAGTGAGAAAATTCGTCATGGCCCACCGAGCCTTAGTCGAATGGCCAGGGGGAGAGGAGGCTTTTATACTGTTTCTCCTTTGTTTGT
>NC_051404.1:34832896-34832964 GCF_015228065.2 Penaeus monodon
AATATTAATGTGACTTATCGTTACTATTCTTATGTCTGAATCTTTTTGTCATGAATGTTAAGAAAGCG
>NC_051404.1:34833569-34834006 GCF_015228065.2 Penaeus monodon
CTTTTTCCTCTTTAATCTCCTTCTCCCATTCATACTTTCCCACTCCCTCTCCTACTTCTTTCTCTCCCCTCTTCCGTAAACTCTTTCTCCCTCTCATACTTTCTTTCTCCCTCTCTCCCCTCCCTTCTCCCTCCGCAATCTCCCTCTCACGTTTTCTTCCACCTCCTTAATCTCCTTCTCCCTCTCATATTTTCTCCCTCCTTCTCTTTCTCCCCTCCCTTCCTCCTCTTTAATCTCCTTCTCCCTCTCATACTTTCTCCCTCCCTCTCTACCTTCGTTCTCCCTCCGTCTCCCCCCCTCTCTTCCTCCCCTCCTTAATCTCCACATCGGAATTCCATTTGAGATAAAGATTTCGTTCCGCACTTGTAAATGGTGACGGTGAAGGAAAGCCAGACGGACTTTTGTGCTGTTAGATGGAGGGGCAGATGGGGAAGAGA
>NC_051404.1:34834056-34834592 GCF_015228065.2 Penaeus monodon
AGAGGGGGACTGAGTAGGGGTGGAGAGGGGTAGATGGGAAGAGGGGGGACAGAGTAGGGGTGGAGAGGGGTAGATGGGAAGAGGGGGGACTGAGTAGAGGTGGGGAGGGGGTAGATGGGAAGGGAGTGAGAAGGGGTGGAGAGAGGTTCATTGGGTGGAAGGGTAGATAAGGAAGGGTAAGAGTGGTGAGGTGATGATGGAGGGGGGGGGGTATAAGAAGGGAGGCAGTGGGTAGGGGTGATAAGACGAAGATGAGGTGGGGGAGGATGGGAAAGAGAAAACTTTGGATAGGGAGGGAAGGGAATGAGAGGGAAGAGGATGGTACAGTGGTAGGGGCTTGAGGAGATGATGGGGGCAGATGGGAAGTTGGGGAAAGTAGGAAGGGATGGTGAGGGAAAAGGGGCTGAGAGGAAACAGAGGGCAGTGGGTAGGATTAATGATAGGATAATTTTAGGAGTGAGTGTGACTTAGTGGGTCGGTTGGGATCAGTAAGAGGGTCGGAGGGAGTGGGAAAGGCGGTATGGGTGATAGGTAAG
>NC_051404.1:34834628-34835116 GCF_015228065.2 Penaeus monodon
GGTAAGAGGACAAGGGGGGAATAGGGGTTAAGGGAATGTGGGTAAGAATATATAGAAAGGAGAGAGGATGGAGGAAAATGAGAAAGGGGGGGGGATAAAGGTGGTTGGAAGAGGGAACAGAAAAAAAAATACCGAAGCGAAAAAAATGAAGGTAAAGAGAAGGAGGAAGAAGGGAAGAATGAAGGAATAAATGTAAAGGGGTTGAGGTAATATGAATAAAAAATAAAGGATAATGAATAAGAGATAGGGACGTAGTAACAAAAAAAAAGTGGAAAAAATATAAAGGAGAAAGAAAACCCGAACTTAAAGTAAGAATAGAAGGAAATGGAATAGATATAAGAAAATTAAGACAGGAATAAGAGAGGAAGAAACAAATATGGCGAAGAGGGGTGTGAGTAAAATTATTTGAAAGAGAAGAAGTAAAGGAGAACGTTAAAGAGGAGCAAGCAAAGCTGTTGGAGGTAAGGAGCAATGAGGTTAACAAAAGA
>NC_051404.1:34835585-34836245 GCF_015228065.2 Penaeus monodon
TACAAGGACGCGAGAGCCATTCGAGCGGAGGGATGCCGTAGGAGTCACAGGACCTCGGGATCGATTGGGTAGAAGGAAATGTCCTGAATAAAGGAAAGACCAGGGAAGCTGTTTATATACATTTAGCGCGAGATCTAAACTAGGGAGAATGAATATGAGAAAAGGAAAAGGAGGCTTGATAAATGGGATGAAATTAGGGAATTTGAAATGAAATAAAAGGTTTAGGGAAAGAAATGTTCGTGTATAAGATGTGCATACAAATAAGGAGATAAAATTGTCGAGGGAAAAATAAGTATTCAAGTCTGGGTTTTCCGCCGTAGAATTTATGACAGAACCTCGAGCATATCACCTGCCTGGAATGCGCTTCTTAATAAACATTATGTGAGGCACTTCATTGACAGGGTTACGGCGTGGAGATAGCACTTTATGAATGCTAGTGTAGAGAGGAGGGAATAGAATTATGATAAGACTGCGTTGAGGATTTTCCCCATGTTCATAGATATACGTAAGAGCGTATGTCTGTTCGCACACCTACAGGGATGTGTATGTATACATTCGCGTAAACAATATTACATAAATTCTCACTTTTTTCTCTTTCTTTTACATCTACCCTTCTATGGCTTAATTTCTGAGGCTATAACTTTTCTAGTACATTTGTAA
>NC_051404.1:34836861-34836966 GCF_015228065.2 Penaeus monodon
GCTTTACGTGAAAAACAACTTTAGGTTAAGAAAATAATGTGTAAATTAGAGTAGGGTATTTTTCGGGCAGCGTGTTATAAGAAATGGGATTTGAGAGAGCCATAT
>NC_051404.1:34837149-34837247 GCF_015228065.2 Penaeus monodon
AAGAATCCTGGAGGAAGTTTAGAGAGCCGCGGGTTAAAAGTATTTTCGATGAGATTCTAAGATGTGGCCGCCAAGACGTATTGAATAATTTAAGACTT
>NC_051404.1:34837551-34838204 GCF_015228065.2 Penaeus monodon
CTTGAAAGAGGGAAATTGGAAGGGGAAGGATGGAAGCAAACGGATAGGAGATGGTACAGAGAATAAAGGAGAATTACTAATGATATTGATAATAGAAATGTTTATCTAGCCAAAGGTTTACACCCAGTCGTAAAATAACATACATGTAGAAGTAACTAAACCTCCTGGGAGTTTCAATATTTCAATACTCTTTTGAGAAGGCAGCTGATTAGTAGGACTGAATTTTAAAAGATGTATATGAAAGACTTCCCCCCCAAAAAAACAACAACAAAAGGTGAACCATATGACAAAAAAAGAAAAAAAAAGGTAAAGGTAAAAAGTGACAAAAAGTACATTTAGAATAAAAGTAAAAACAAAAAGAAAGGTAGGGAATGGAGAAAGGGAAGAAAGGAAAGAATGAATGAACAAGTGATGAATGGAAATAAGGAAGGAAGGAAAGGAGAGTAAGGAAAGACAGATTATAAAATGTTAATCCGTCAATCCTGCTGAAATTCGATTTTAATTTTCTTTGATGGATTCAGAAAAGAGGTTCGTAAACAAACCGCTGGTTCCCAACCCGACCGAATGTGTTGCGTTTTATTTGCTCGCTCCGTTTTATTTTAAGCGGAATTTTCGGGGGCCTGTCATATGTACTTGCAAGGAGTTGGAAGGGC
>NC_051404.1:34839030-34839171 GCF_015228065.2 Penaeus monodon
CTAGGAAATCTGGTTACTGGACACTGGCAAAGGATGTGTTATCGCGGTCTCTACTCTCTCCCACTCTACCTCGATAAGCTAAGTGGTAATGCTCAACAACACACTCTCTTCTCGCCTAGAGTAAAAGTTATAGATACGAAA
>NC_051404.1:34839550-34839742 GCF_015228065.2 Penaeus monodon
GCCAGCGCTTGTTTCGTAGTCCACGCACGTAGGCAATTTTCAGGCCTAACGCCCTTAAGGGAAACGTGTTCTTCTTCCGCTTAATTCAATTGCGGATGATTTTTGGACCAAGACCTTAATCGTCGTTGCTTCCGCCGTGCATGCTGTTTGCTTGATTATTTATGAGTGTTTGTTTTGCAAGAAAGGGGCGGA
>NC_051404.1:34839869-34840233 GCF_015228065.2 Penaeus monodon
CGGGGTTGGGTTGAGGTTATGTGTGCATACCTATCGCATAAACACACATAAATAGGTTCATTAATCCGCCCACAATTTCCATCACCGTGATATTCCAGTTCCGAGACTCTCTTCTGATAATAAATGTATGACAAACAAACTTTAAAATACCATCACATTATTCCATACATTATCGAGGGAGATATTTGATTTTCATTATCCACCAGTGATACAAACTAAACATTATCGTCAAAAGATGCATAAATCAGCGAAGGGAATTGAATATGATTGAATATGACTGAATAATATACTTATGCATTATCCTGCTAGTCAGAGATGGAAAATAGCAGATTACTTATCTTGCTACACACTTCTCTCAAGAAGA
>NC_051404.1:34841065-34841278 GCF_015228065.2 Penaeus monodon
CTCTCTATTGATCTTAAATATTTCTCCATGTCTGTTTAGTATCGTTACTGTCTTTAAAAAGGCAATGTGGCAATGGGAGAGATAAAGTGCATATCTTATATCGCGGGATGTGTATTTTTTATGTGAATTTATTTACTGTTTATTTTCAGTGTGATGGTTGGCAAGATGGTTCTTTAAAATTTATATCATAAAGATGGCCACCGGCTGTAGAGT
>NC_051404.1:34841605-34841991 GCF_015228065.2 Penaeus monodon
AGTCATCCGACCAGTACTAACGTTCCTCTGTCTCCTTTCCAGGCTGCATATCCCAAGTGCTGTGCAGTGGGACAGAAAATTACATGTGGTATTTGCTGTTTATCGTCTTCGTCACATACTCTATGTTGCCGCTGCCTCTCCGCTGGGGTATGTTGGCTGGGTCTCTCACAGCCCTCATTCACCTCATAATCACTCTCATTATCGTAAGTATAACGATTTTCTAGTGTGGTTGGTATCTGTTGTGTGAGGAAAAGAGGAGTGTGCTATAGGATTTGCTTTGCATTCGTGTGTTCATATGTATATGACTTAAATTAGATATGTTGTAGGGTTTCATGCGTTGGTGCCTCTTCTCTTCTCATCTCTGTATCTGCTTTTGTCTGTCTGCT
>NC_051404.1:34842363-34842660 GCF_015228065.2 Penaeus monodon
TAGGCCAAAATCTACTATTTTTTTCACGATCTTCCAGCGACAGTCCCTTACCTCCCTTACCGCCAGGATTCGCCGCTGAGACGCAATCGCCCTAACCATTGTTACCAATAAGATGAACGATCACTAAAGTTGTATATCATTTCCACACAGTAATTGGACTCTCTCTTTTTGTTCTTTTGTTTTTCCCCCTTTTTTAGGCCTACCGGAAGTGTGTTTTCCGCATCCCCGACTTATTTCCATATTAGATGATCATCTTCACGCTTTTATTTCGTCATTTGTATTTCTATGTCCTACTTT
>NC_051404.1:34842768-34843217 GCF_015228065.2 Penaeus monodon
CGTTGACATCTTTATTTGGCCATTTATATGCTTTATTCAGATTATTAAGATTTATTTATTTATTCATGTTATTGAGAGTTGTGGCACTAGCTACTGCTGTTATTATTGCCTAATATTATTACCACCTTTCTACAGCACCAGTAACTACCACTGTTACTACCTCTTCTTGTACTATGATCATAACTTCAATTATTATTTTTTTTCGTCTACACCAACAACCCTATGAGTATAGCCACAACAAACCACAGCTGCGACTCTAACTGCCCAACCACCGCCACCACCGCCGCCACACCCAATATTAATAATGGTAATCCGGGATTCGGCCCTATACTTCCATCTTAAGAAATTTAATCGTAAAAGAAATAGGGGGAGCCGAGGAAAAGTTCCAGATTAACATGTCGCGCGCAGTTTCGGGTGTGAACGTCCTTCTTACGCGGGTCTGTGCGTGG
>NC_051404.1:34843765-34844195 GCF_015228065.2 Penaeus monodon
AGAGCACATTAAGGAGAGAGGGAAAACGCGAGGAGGGGTGAGAGTAAAGGAGGGGAAATGGCTGTGACGGCTCCGAAAGTGAGAGGCCTTGTTGTGTGTTGATCGAAGAGGAGGGGAGAGTAAGAGGGGAGAGCGAGGGGAAAGTAAGGAAGTGAGGGGAGGTTTAGCGGGATTTGCAACAGTTTTATGTGGCAAAGATTGATGTAAAGCTGCCGCGTTTAGCCACAAGCTTTTATATTTTTATTTGGTAATACTGTGTTATTTTTCACTGTCATGTTCATATATCTTTGTTATATCCATATCATAAATGGATATTTCGCATGTTACGTTTGCATTTTATGCCTGAAATGTGACTGCGGAATTGAAATCAATTCATTTTGGTGTAAAATTAGGTGATAGTTGACAATGTAGATATTAAATAATGACACGA
>NC_051404.1:34844730-34844861 GCF_015228065.2 Penaeus monodon
CCACACTAAGCACTACAGCTGCCCCCTCACACTTCCTCGCTCTTCCTCTTTGAACTCCCGCACCTCTTTCGCTCCCTTATCTCCCTCCCTCTCACTCTCATTCCTCTTCTTTCTCTGAGGAAGGGGAATGG
>NC_051404.1:34844928-34845014 GCF_015228065.2 Penaeus monodon
AACCTCCCCCTCGGTCTACCTACTTCAGTTCTGTGTGCTTACCTCGAAGAAGGAACGTTATTCCAGGCTTAGGATGCCTATCTTAC
>NC_051404.1:34845141-34845382 GCF_015228065.2 Penaeus monodon
CATTTTTACTATTATATTTTACTCTGTTACTATTGTATTTAATCAATATATGCAGGTACTTAAAACATACAAAATTAATACAGAAAAAGTGTGCAATATCAAAACATATTTTGGATGTAATCTTATACGTAGCAGTAGTTTTTTTTTATTAATTAATTTGCGCAATGAAAATCAACATTCTTGAATAATTATGTCGCGGCTCTTTTGAGTAAAGGCAGACAATGTGCTGAAAATAGGAACG
>NC_051404.1:34845601-34846239 GCF_015228065.2 Penaeus monodon
CATTAAATCATTTAACCCACGCGGCAGTCGGCCACCAAAACACCTCCCCCCCCCAAAAAAAAAAAATCTTGCATCAGAAACAAATTAGAGTTAACAGCGATGGGCACGGACGATCATCGACCCTTTCCTGAGTCATTAGTGGCTTCGTTTAGCGTTTGATAAGCGTACGACAGAGTAACAATGGGAGCAGAATATAACTGGAATTAGCGAGGCCGATAAGGGAAGTTCTTGTGAGACTGTAATGGGTTTGATTAAAGTTCAGGATTGTGATAAGAGATTAGGGATTATGTGTTTATTTACATGACTATCTTTATTCATTTTTGCTTTATTCAATTTTTGATGTGTGTCTATTTTTGTATTTATTTATCTTATTATATATTTAAGTGTTTTGTTTGCTTGTTTCTGTTTTTCTTTTTTATCAGTTTATACAGTAATTTCAATTTAAAGTATTTCATTTGTGTAAGTTGCAGCGAACGAGACAAAAAGAGTTTTGGAAATTGAGTCACCTGAGTGTGTGGAAGCCAACTCTGTGGTTTCCCCCTTCATGCTATTCTCCTGTGTCAAACTTTCGTGATAAATTCTCAGCTGCGGATCTCCCTGTCTTGCATTCCTTCAAATACATTTTCTTTCATGTGAAT
>NC_051404.1:34846284-34846624 GCF_015228065.2 Penaeus monodon
GAGAATAAAAGAAGAAAAAAAAAAAGTGCTTCGTCACGATGACTCAGCATTATTTACACGTCGCATCCCCCCTTCCCTTTCTCAGTGCCCCGGCCTCTTTCCCCCCGTCCTTTCCCTCTATTCCTTCTTCCCCCTCTTTCCCCCTTCTTCTTACTCACCCCCCCCCCCCACACACACACATACAATCTATTAGATGTCTCAAGTTATCAAACTCAAGTCACATCTAGAAAGAACTTGAGATATTATTCTTTATAAGTATCACGGTAGAAGATTCCCGTGAGACTTAAGGACTGTGGGGAGCCTTTGCCACAGATGGACCTTGTGGCATTGTGATGGGGAG
>NC_051404.1:34847537-34847770 GCF_015228065.2 Penaeus monodon
AATTTCCACATCCAAATCTTCCACCCATGTTCCACCCACCATTTCCTTAGCGTAAAATCACGTGAGGAATCTAGCGATGAATTCACTAAACGCTAAACTTAGACTCGGTACTTAACTGATTGCTCTGAAGTTTCGAGTTCAGTCTTGGAAGGCAGTTGAGAGAATGAACCTCACGCTCAATAAGACAGAGGGGTTGAGGTCAGTAGCCTCGGTTGAGAGGCTTGCGTGAATGA
>NC_051404.1:34848671-34848805 GCF_015228065.2 Penaeus monodon
CAGACCTCGAACAGCACGGTCGAGATCCCTTAGCGATGTGGGCAGCGGAGCGAGAGAAACCGCTCTTGGAAAATCCTAGACTTTTTATCGATATTGATAAGATTTCATGCATTAGGAGGAGCTGACGGGAGCTT
>NC_051404.1:34849366-34849452 GCF_015228065.2 Penaeus monodon
TTCCAAGAAATGCTTTCCTATTTTTCAACATAGGATAATAAGATAATAGGTTTACATGCCTTGCTCAGGAGAGGAAAAGGAGAAAA
>NC_051404.1:34849525-34849694 GCF_015228065.2 Penaeus monodon
GTCATGCATATTCATTCTGTGCATCACTATTTTCCAAGACGAAGAGGAGGAAAAAAAGGAAAAAAGGAGAATTATGATATTTACTTAACTTGTGTTTTTTTCCCCTTCATTTTTAAGTAGAGCCATAACGTAATACATATTCATCCAGTACGTAACCATTTTTCAAGGC
>NC_051404.1:34849736-34850011 GCF_015228065.2 Penaeus monodon
TCCAAGGAGCGTGATAACCATAGTAATAGCCGCTGAATCTGGCACAGTAGCATCAGCAACGATTAAAGAAAAGCCCTTATCCGCCTGTGCGCTGCGCCTTAAAGATGATGCTTATCTGGTGCAAGAGCTCGAGGCGACGCTGTATTCTGGTACTTGAAGGACACTTGGGTATATTTTTCTTACGTTATTTTACCGTCTTAAGGGTCTTTTTTTAAGGGTCTTTGGGAGGGATAATCTTGTGTTGTCTGAAGTAGTGTTTTATGATCTCTCTCGAC
>NC_051404.1:34850615-34850893 GCF_015228065.2 Penaeus monodon
ATCTCAGTCGAAAGAGCACGCGGGCGCATCTGTCCCCGGGGCAGAGGAGACACAAATAGCGGAGACAGAAGTGCAAGCCAATTGGTCGCTTAATTGGCTGATGAGGAGATATGGGCCTTCTTTTGGTCGCATTTCATCAGTTTTCTTCAAGGGGAGATTTCAGAAGGATGGGTCCTATCAGTTCGCTTAATTGAGAAAAAAAAGAGGTGTTCTTTTTTTACGTCCGAAGAAAAAAAAATCGATGCTTTTGATTCTTTATTTTCTTTTTGTCTAATTGG
>NC_051404.1:34851227-34851931 GCF_015228065.2 Penaeus monodon
GAACGCCTTGATTAAATAAAGTTGATATAGGTCTACTAACATTGCCCCAGAGAAAGTAAATGTCACGAATTACCTAAAATTGCCTACATAATAGTCCTAGCTGTATCTTGTCTGATGTTCCGGCAACTACCCTCCTTCCTTACTAACAGAGGCATTATATGTATTCGCTGATGTCAACTTTCCTGAAGTACCGTTTGTATAGATGGTTATTATTACGTGTATTTCCCCCCTTTCTCCTAACCGTTAGGATAATTACTCATTTATCAAGAGTTAAATGACATTTGAAGAGAATCCATTTGAGAGGAAATATCTTAAAGTAGATAACTTTGGGTACATTGAATGGAAATGGATCCTCTTGCTTTTTTTTTATTGGAAGTGTGCTACAAACAAAAGACTAATTAAATCACGTCTTGTAATACATTTTAACCAAGAATACAACATTACGACGGCAACAAAAATAAACTGTTTATAACATACTCAAGACCCACTCAGGCATTATTATCTAAAGCATCCACATTCGCAATCGATTATTATCTAACTATCACACTATATAGCTAAAGAACATGACACTCGCCCCTCCTGAACAAAGACGATGAACACCAGAAATGATTTATCTCCCAGCGACGTCTTAGGGAGGGATCGAACCGACTCTCATTTATCGCGGGCGTGAATTTGACATACGGTGTGAAATCTGGGTATAACTG
>NC_051404.1:34852201-34852649 GCF_015228065.2 Penaeus monodon
CGCTTATGCGTACGTATCTGTGTACGCTGTATAAGTTGTACCAATTCTTTCAGAATGTCTTGACTATCTTACATATTGCCCTTAATCTCAGTTGCATATCTTATACAATTTGCAATTTACACTGGTAATAACAACGCAGTTGCTCGAAGTGTGGATGCTGTAACTAAACGTAAATCATTTGCAATAAAAACGGCATAGTCTGTTCAGTTTATCACTTATTCGTTTGTTGAATATGAAACCAGACATAGTGAGGGTGTGCTGTTCTAACGAGAATTCTCTTTGTGGATTTAGCTTTTATGAATAATAATGAATAAACTTGATTAATCTTCACCAGACGTCACTTAGCTTGTGCAAGATAGCTGCAGTGTGTGAGTAATGTAAAAGTTATGGTAATGGAGGCTAACGGTCTTAATGGGATTTATTCTTGCCGAGAACTATTTTAGGGTCA
>NC_051404.1:34852790-34852880 GCF_015228065.2 Penaeus monodon
GTCTAATGTCTAATGCCCATGCTGCAATACTTAGCTGTAAAGAACAAAAAGAAACACTACGTAAATAAAATACACTTATATACTTCAGTT
>NC_051404.1:34853319-34853691 GCF_015228065.2 Penaeus monodon
TGAGCAATGACTAAAACCTCGTTGACGCCAAATGTTTATAACCCGTGTCCGGTATCAAGGCGCATTCTAACCGATATTAGACTGGGTCAGTCTATTTATATATGATCAAACGTAGAACATTTCTCTTCACACCTTTCCTGTTACCAATCGCGTTATCAGATAGAAAAGACCTTTGATGTGAAAATTTATTCAGTCTGAAGGAAAAGACGGGAAAAATCATAGATTTACCTGCGTCATGCATGACCTCATTTGATAGTTTCAGTGACGATTTTAAATAACTAAAATGTGCAAACAACCGAGATATAAACTCATGATTCTCCTGAAATAAACAAAAAAATCGTTACCTTCTTTTCTCTTGTTGTTAACCTGTTA
>NC_051404.1:34853849-34853968 GCF_015228065.2 Penaeus monodon
GAAATATAGGTTTGTGAATTTAGATCATGAATGTGGCCGTTGTGAACATCATGGGATAAATATGTGTAAATTTGCTGGTTTCAGGTAATGGCAATTAAGAAATCGTCTTATCAAGTGGG
>NC_051404.1:34853991-34854572 GCF_015228065.2 Penaeus monodon
ACGAAAATCAACATGTATATCGGTTGTCAGAATTATATTATGCAGCCTTGAAGTATCCCTTGTCGGAAAGTTTTAGTGACAGAATATGTCCGATTATATCTGGAAGTATACAGAATTCATTTGTGTCGATTAATATTTTAAGACTTGTTGAAGCCACAATTCCCCCAAATTAAAAACATATATCAATAACATAGAAAAACTACCTTTAAGTAGCACAAAAAAAAAATCTAATGCAAGATGAAAAAAGAATAATAGAAAAAAATAAATATAAAGCATAAAGGAATACTTCACAAATGATCACATTCTTCGAAATTCCATCTGCAGTAACAGCTGAGACCTTGGCACCAGCTGTCGAAAGCGACCAGAAACTGCTTGCTACATTCCCGAGGTCCTTTTGGGCGTATATCACTTCCTTTTCTTTTCATTTGGACTCTCTTGTAGATAAATGTTTTCGCACTTGAACCCGCGAAAGGAGTTGGGGGTGGGGTTGGGGGTTGGGGGTCGAGGAATCCTTGGGGCCAGGTGTGTCCTCTGCTTTTTCGAGGATTTTTTAGCCGGTACGTCCTTTTATACGATTTAGC
>NC_051404.1:34855330-34855937 GCF_015228065.2 Penaeus monodon
ACGGTAACAAGTAACCTTGCCCTTTTGTTTAATATTTATACATTCGTATTAATCATTCCGTCGCACACTCCACACCGCCAGTAACGAGGGACAGGAATAGGTTATTGCGCGGGGACACAGCGTCCTTTCTGGAAACAGCCAAGGTTGACGAACGGAAAACTCGTCCCCGAACTCCCTCCTATAGACCCATTATGACAAGACGTTTCCGTCATCCGCCCCGCCACCGAGTTCTTTTCATGACAAGGAGTCTGTGTCGCATGGATCCAATGGGATAAGATAAATATCGGTTTATGTTTAAATTCGTAAATGTATTGCACAATCATTGCAGAATTGACTACGGTGGCCTGGAAGAATTTGCATTATACTATACGCAAATTCATGTCCACACATATTCATTCAATTTGCAAATGCATGCGTGTTTTGAAAGATAAACACTGACATTTGAAATAATTGGCATTTAATCCGTCAGACCAGTTCACACACCGATTTTCATTTCCCATATTGATTCCAACATGGAACCCTTTTAGAACGAAACACTACCCTCGTTATAGAGTTCAACTACTCGTTAATCGTTGGCGAGGCAGTTAAGGGGAGCATCTGGAACCGC
>NC_051404.1:34855966-34856051 GCF_015228065.2 Penaeus monodon
TGATAACGAACTGCGCCGATGGGCTTGTTAGTGAAATGGGCGCTTCGCTTCGTTCGCTTAGGGTAGGCTGTGTTAGGGTTGTTTG
>NC_051404.1:34856371-34856618 GCF_015228065.2 Penaeus monodon
TGAAAATGCTTTCAATCAGGCGGCTTCTTTACGATTTGATGAGAGATATTAATGTAATAGAAATTGGAAAAATGTTTGGACCGATTGTTTGCGGGTGTGACACATCATCCATTATCATTTAATTTTCCTTTCCGTAATGAATCTGGGCGAGAAATCGGCGTCATTACCGTCAAATGCGGCGCCGGTTAAATGCTTTTGATGAGCATTTGAAGGGATATTTGTGAGTGTCGGGAAAAGGGGGTGGGAG
>NC_051404.1:34856963-34857554 GCF_015228065.2 Penaeus monodon
AAACGATGAAGCTGGTACATTGTAATAGAAAGCACTGGACGTTGGATATTGACCTATACGTCACAGATGCTACACAAAGTAACGTTTGTAATACTGAACCTTACTGCACTGGGAACTACATCACGGGTGCCCTCTGTCGCGGATGGCCGTGGGAGCAACGTTTTGTAAGGATAGGGTTAGGTGGAGGGGTGAAGGGACAGAGGTGGAGGTGGGAGGTGGATGGAGGGATGGAAGAGGTAGAGTTGGATGGAGGGATGGGTGGAAGAAGGGGTGGGAGGGATGGAGTGGTAGCAGTTAGGTTGGAGGGGAGGGAGATGGGTAGAGGGGAGGGTGGAGAGTGGAATTGGTTGGAGGGATGGGAGGGTGAACGGGTGGAGGGGCAGAGATGGTGCTGGGGGAGAAAGGGGTGGAGGAAAGATGGGGGATGGGTGGAAGACTCAAGGGAGTGAAGGGGAGTGGGTGGAGATGGGGAGAGGAGGGGAAGGATGAGGGTAGGAGAGGGGTTAGGGGATTTGAGGAAGAAAATGCAGAGGAAGAGGAAGGATTTGTAAAGAATAAAGATACTGATGGAAGTAGATATAGAGACAAAGT
>NC_051404.1:34857656-34857738 GCF_015228065.2 Penaeus monodon
AGAGGGAGGAGAAAAATAATAAGAAGAGAAAAAATAGAAAAGAAAGCGGAAGAAAAATGACAGAGAGGAGGAGGGATTACAG
>NC_051404.1:34857761-34859754 GCF_015228065.2 Penaeus monodon
ACGGAGAAAGAGAGGGAGAGAGAAAATCAACACAGAAGACGAAAAAGAAGAGCAAGAGAAAAGGGGAAATGAAGGGAAGGGAAACAGGGCAAAAGAAAGATCTGCCGGAAGAAATGGACGCGGAATGGAGAAACCTGACGATAAAGGTGAAATAGACGGGAAGTAAATTAAAGTCAAGACAGGCAGAAGGGAGAGCGAAGAAGGAAGAAGAAAATGAACGATGAAAGAGAGAGCGAGAGAAATAAAGAAAATGGAACAAAGAGAAGGAAAAGGAAACGAGAGCTAGAGATGAAGATGAAAAACTAAAAAAGAAGAAAAAAAAGTCAGTAGGAATGACATAGAAGAAGATAAAAGGAGAACTGAAATGAGAAAAAAAATCAAACACTTTGCACATAAAAAGAGATGTAAATATATGAAAGAAAAGTGAACTGAAATAGAAAACGGGGAAATGAAGAGCCAGGATTCCCGTCGGAAAGGAAGAAAATACGATAAAGGAAGAGAATAAAAGAAAGAAAAAAAAAGATAAGTAAAACGAAAAGAAATGAAAACGAAATCTCCAATACTGAATAAAGAAAAAAAACGAATAAATAGACAAACAACGAAACAGAACTAAAGGGGAAAACAGAAGAAGAAGAAGAAGAAAAAGGAAAACGAAAGAAAATTAAACTACCCCAAGAAAACGAACGATCCTTTGCGGAAGGCCTTGGGGGGAGGGAGGGGGGGGGTTGAAGACTAATGAATAAATAAACAGGAAATAATTGCTTTATTAAAGGTCTCATATAGCAGAGGGATGGCGGGGGTAATGGCTTATCTTGCCCGCTTGACCCCTTGACCTCGCTGCGATACCTGAGCCACAGACGAGATTGGGTCGTAACATTTCATATCAAAGTTTTTATGGAACTCTTTTTTTTGGTGGGGTTGGGCCAAGGGGGTGGGCAGAGGGGGGGGGTATCTAGTTGTAACTGATTCCTTTTTTACGTTTTCAATTTCGGAAATGTTGTTTGCGTGTGTTTGCTGATTTTTACTATTGTTGTTTACGTCGACTATACAGAATGAAATTTTATGAAATTGTTATGTGGATTAAAGTTAGCGTATAATTGAATTAGGGCTGATATTTCGGAACAAAGTGACGTAAATCAAATCTCACGTTTTTTCAATCGATTGCATCCCCTGTAATATGATTAGTATTTCTGACTTTTCCAGAACATTTTATTTTTTTCAAATTCCTCACAGAAGCACCACTGATATATCCAAATGATATGTTAATATTCTGGTTTATGTAATAGCTTATTTATTTGATATTAACTGTGTTTATATCTTATATCAGCAACCTCATTTCCACACCATACTCAAATTTTCACTCTTCATTACAACCGTACTGTCCAAAATAAAGTGTAATATAAGAACCTCATAGCCTCACCATATTCTTTTTTTCATTATTCTTTCTCCCTTTCCGGATAAACAAGACCTCATTGCAGTGTAACGGCCAATATATTCTATTTTATATCTGGTTCCTCATTCCTTCACAATTTTCATTTTCCCACCAAATACAAACAAAATCTCATTATAACTATACGGTGATTAGCCCATTCCCTTACCATACCTCCTTCATCACTATTCTCTCTCTCCTTTTTTCCAGATATAAACAAAATCTCACTACAGATATAAACAAATTTCACAGTTGTCCAACAATTACCCCTTTTCCCTCACCATACTCTTTTCATCACCATTCTCTCTCCCATTCCAGATACAAACAAGTTTCAACAGCAACTGCGCCGGCCAGTGCATTATGGCTAACCTTACGCTGTACTTCGCCATCAACTTCGCTGGAATGTACACCAAGTATCTTACGGACCGGACGCAGCGAAAAGCCTTTTTGGAGACGCGAAAGTCCATGGAAATGAGATGCAGAACACAGAGGGAGAATGAGAGGCAGGAGAAGTTGCTGTTGTCGGGTGAGTATGAAGACCGAGAGAAAAGAGAGAGATTGGGG
>NC_051404.1:34860192-34860310 GCF_015228065.2 Penaeus monodon
AAGAGAAAGAGAGTCAGGCAACTAAATTATTGTCCTTCAGAAGTCCAAGGGGCCAGGAAATGACAACTACGGGTCAGGAGCGGAAAGATGGGAATGAAGGGTTAGGTTAACCCTTTTT
>NC_051404.1:34860998-34861714 GCF_015228065.2 Penaeus monodon
AAACCGGAAAAACGTAAGGATAGTGAGAGGAAGACAGTATGGTAGGAAAAGAAGGAGACAGGGAAATAGAGAAGAGGAGAGGAAACGTAGATGTGAAAGGCGAGGTATGGTGGAAAAGAAAAGAAAGAAAAAAGGAAAAATCTTCATTGGAAAGAGAGCGCAGAGTGGAGATAGACGTATCGTTCTGGCACCTTTTAAAAGCATCGGATATTTTTTTGTGAAAGTTGAATGAAGTGGCCAGAACTGGAATGTATAAAGATCCATTAGATAAGGATTAAAGGTAATCATATCCAGGAAAGCCAGATCAGGGGAAGCAAGACAGGTTAAAGAAACGGTTAGATGTATTTTGAATTTTGACCGTTATTTACGAGCGCAAATTTCAGGATGGTAACGCAGATCGCCTACTGAACGGTATAAAGATATCCAAACTGTGGTTATACAAAAAATTAAAAATATATACACAGAGTGATATGATTTCAAAACTGATATGGATACAGAATGTCTGAATCAGATTAGCTTAGAAAATATAGAAAAGAATAACCAAATAGTGTTGAAAATGACAAATTCTCTGATAACAACAAGAAAAACCATTTTATATAAATTTTTGAATACAAAAGCAAATTAAGCCATTAGGTGTCAGCTGATTAGAATCGAAAAGGGATTTGGCGAATCGTATTATCCCAGTAAGTTTTTCATTTCCTGGTAAGGACGCACTG
>NC_051404.1:34861849-34862026 GCF_015228065.2 Penaeus monodon
GCACGTTAACAAGCCACCAGAGTAGGAAACAAAATATAGCGAGACGGATACATGAATATGAATGAATATGGCCATCTTTTTAACAAAGAGATAGCTATGCCGAATTATCTAGTGATGTATCTATCCATATTCATATGTACATGTATGTTTATCTGTAATTTGTTAAAGCAACCTAGA
>NC_051404.1:34862903-34863125 GCF_015228065.2 Penaeus monodon
ACTACTTGATTTGGATGCAGTGATCTGATATAGTTTATTGGATATTATTACGTTTTTTTAATCTATTTATTGCTATTATCATATATTTACTTACTATCATTATTGCCTCATTTGTATACATTTCTATTATCAACATCATTTACTCACCATTATCATCATTACCGTATTATTATCGTCATCAGTTTATTAGTTTATTATATTTTGATTATTTATTAATTGATT
>NC_051404.1:34863235-34863415 GCF_015228065.2 Penaeus monodon
ATTTTATATGATATAAGTAATTATAAAAGTTTGATTGAATAATTTATGTAATTTAATGAAATCAGGTAAATGTGAATAAATAGTCGATTACATAGATTAGTAATATATAAAGTGACTCTGCGTGAATAAAGGAACAAGATTTTTTTCCCAACGAAAAACTGCATAAATATTTCTTTGGTG
>NC_051404.1:34863500-34863655 GCF_015228065.2 Penaeus monodon
GTTCATGAAGCAGTGGGAAACGAACAGAGAATGAACGGAGTGTAGTAAGAATTGGCGGAAAAAAACAATTTTTTTATGGGAAAGGGAGGGAAGACAAGCTGTGGAGCGAGAGGGAGGGAGTGAAGGAGAAAGAGGGAGAGAATTTGAATATACGG
>NC_051404.1:34863786-34863995 GCF_015228065.2 Penaeus monodon
AAATCTTCTAAAAGGGAAGATTAGTACTTGCATCGAAATCCAGCGTCAAAGTGCCAGGGTCATTAAAGTGCCCAGCGATCTCTTAAAGGAGATCGTATGTGCTTAATGGTCCTCACTTAGTTGCATTTGCTTAATGAATCAGTTGGTTACATACATGCCAGGGATAGATTATAAAACGCGATTTTGTATTATTATGGAGAAATGTGAAA
>NC_051404.1:34864402-34864666 GCF_015228065.2 Penaeus monodon
GTGCACGGGCATCCTGTTTCTACCTCTCCATTCCCGCAATATGCGCATAAATCTAGAACACACAGAGAGTATGAATTTAAAAAAGTTTTTATTTGGTGGAAAATGATTTGAAACGCTTCTCGCATCAAACACTTTTTTTTAATAAATGGGAAAGTGCTTGTACGTAAGTATTTTCCATTAATGTGATTGTATAGGAGTTAAATTCATTTAACATGCGGTGGCGGAAAGGTGTTAAGTAACATGCATGCAGTCTGTTTATTACTC
>NC_051404.1:34865132-34865209 GCF_015228065.2 Penaeus monodon
TATTTTTTATGTAGGCGTGCAAAGAAGCACCACATTTTTTTCTCTTGAGGGAAGATATATATTTTACGCTCATTTAT
>NC_051404.1:34865234-34865364 GCF_015228065.2 Penaeus monodon
GAGTAACAGGATCGGCTAATGGCGAGCCGCTTTCTGACTAATAATGTATTATTTTACAAAACGGTTTATAAAAAAAACATTATGTTTTATCTCCAACTTTATTGAATTACTGCATAGTACTAGTACGTAT
>NC_051404.1:34865447-34865616 GCF_015228065.2 Penaeus monodon
TTTCTGTATTTTTACGCCAGTCTGACATACGAGCTTGATGAGGATGGATTTTTACTGCATAAACCATTGCCAGTCAGTTAAATGGAACTTAATTGTATTTTATTGGATTAACTCTACGATGGAGTTAATCATTTAAAATTTAATTTATCAGCATAGCTATTAATTTCTA
>NC_051404.1:34866616-34867000 GCF_015228065.2 Penaeus monodon
CATCCAATAAACTACCTTGGTATGTGAAGTGTTTATACAATACATATCATTTTATAATCCATCAATTTGCTATGGATCTCATTTGAATAAACCAACATAATTGTAAAACAATATAATCAATGTAGGGGATCTGGAATCAAGGAAAACAGATGGATGGACTGAAAAGTAATCACCATCAAATAGATAGATATTTATGTTGGCTTATGTAATGGCCAGTAGCTAATAGCAATAAAAGTGCAATTTTCATTTTACAGGGGGAGTAATATATAACCATTATAGCATTGCAAATTGAAAAAATGAAGTGAATACTTACAGGGCTGGAAACAATTCAGGCGCAGAGTAAGCGAGGATTAAAGGAGAGATTAGAAAAAACTACAATAATAC
>NC_051404.1:34867501-34867640 GCF_015228065.2 Penaeus monodon
CTGCATTTGCTGTTTTCTGTTTACAGGTAAGAATAACCTGTGACAGATAATTACGCTTTACAGTTTTAATGGATATTTCTTTTTTATTACTCTCTCTCACGGCGGGATAGATATGTTGCAACAGAATGTCACTGTGGCG
>NC_051404.1:34867762-34868074 GCF_015228065.2 Penaeus monodon
CGAAACGACGAAAAAAGAAAACCCTGGGATAAATCTACGCAACGCAAATAAAGATTAATTTCACCCCCTCCCTCCTGCACCCCCCCCTTCCAGACTTTCAACACCTGGGCTTATTAACCGCCAGAGGACGAGACAATTGTAGGCCTATACGAGGCACCTTGTCAGTAGATAATTGAATTAAGCATCATTAACCGAGATAGGGAAGCAGATGCTGAGGCTCGGGAGATGACGGCCTCATTGCCGGATGTCGCGAGAGATGTGTTAAATCCGCACCTTGTTAATGGGCTAGTAATTAAGACCGCTTTGAGAGAT
>NC_051404.1:34868342-34868426 GCF_015228065.2 Penaeus monodon
CGAATATTCTCTCGAAAATATGAATTTATCACAGATAATCAAATTATATCCGTAATAAACAAAATCTCATATATTAATAATGGA
>NC_051404.1:34868792-34868922 GCF_015228065.2 Penaeus monodon
GGGGGGGGAGAGGGAAGGGGGGGGGGGAAAGGGGGAAGGAAAGGGGGAAGGAGGGGAATGGGGGGGAAAGGGGGGGAAAGGGGGAGTAAAAAGGGGAAGAAAGGGGGGAAAATGGGGGAAGGGATAAAAA
>NC_051404.1:34870405-34870953 GCF_015228065.2 Penaeus monodon
AGAAAAGAAAAAGAATTGGAAAATAGATCGTAAAGAAACGGAAATATGTTTATTTATTTATTAATTATCACAGCGGAGATATTTGAAGATATTAACAGGTAAAAATATGGTTTTGGCGAACCTAGTGCCTTGCCATTATGACGTAAGAGCTATATTGTCATAGACCTTAATAGAGAACTGAGGCCACGGCAGCTGTAATAAAAGGATTTTAATATTTAGGCGTTGGTATATCAAAGTGTAATAAGACGAGGAGATAACGGTCACTCAAGAAGCATGAAGTGTATATAAGGAGATGATAATAACCCGAGAGGACGGAGCAATAGACGAGGATAAATACCACTAACGGAGAATTGAAAACTTTTATGTTTAGGTTCACGGGGATGTTTACAGTGTGTTATAGCGGGTAAAATCTTTCGCCGAGTTGGTAAACACGTGGTGAGGCAGAGTAAAAGAGTTTTATCGAAAAAATTATAAGAGTATTTTACTTGGGGTAATTTATGTTTGGAATTCGTGAAGTAAAGAATTATAGAAGATGGGAATATGGGCTG
>NC_051404.1:34871056-34871243 GCF_015228065.2 Penaeus monodon
ATCCATGTATCACTCTTCTCATATCTTTTCCTTTTCCCCTTTGTGTCCTCCATTCCTCTTTCCCCTTCAAAGTATCCTATTCTTCCCCATTCTTACTTTCATCTCCCCTTTTTTCCCTCACTATTTCTCTCACCCTCTTTCCCATCCATCCCCCTCTCTTCCTCTCATTTCTTTACCTCTTCCGCTT
>NC_051404.1:34871302-34871742 GCF_015228065.2 Penaeus monodon
GCATCCCCTTCTCTCCCCTCTCCCCTTCCCATCCCCCATTTCTTTCCCATATCCCCATATCCCATCTCCCTCTTATTCTTCCCCACACTCTCCCTCTTCCCCCCTCACTTTCCATTTCCCGTGCACCCCCTCCTCTCCCTTCACTGGCCGCCCCTATCTTTGTATGCAGGGACGAGTCAATGCCATTAGTTCTGTGGCATCCCCCGGCCGCACGTGCTTAAAATATTTGCCCCGTCCCGGCTCTGCCCCCCCTCCTCCGCTTCCATATTTTTTGTCATATTTCAAACCCGCTTTTAGTGTTTTAATAGAGTCGCCGAATGCCTATACCTGGATCCCAAAGCGGTGGAAATTTTGATTTTGCCTCTTTTGAAGGGAAGAAATTGAATTCTGATATTTCCAAGGAACAACCACTTTGCGACTTAATCGCTTCTCAGAACTTC
>NC_051404.1:34872017-34872701 GCF_015228065.2 Penaeus monodon
CGAAAGGCTTGAATAGGTCTCTGGCAAAAACAGAAAACGGTAAACAATCCAGTTGGAAAGAACCGCCACAGTCTATTTGGAAGCAGAAAGCGTTGGCTACATTTAGCTGATCCATTTTCCACCACAGTACCAGCTCTCTTCCTAAACCTCTAGCTGCACACTTGGTTGTTTCAGGAAATCTAAAACGGCTCCACCACTTTCACAGGCAGTTTTTTTGATTACTAACGAGTAAACAAAGCAGCACACTACATCATTATCAACCATTCATTACAACGAGTTCCCTAGACCGGATGCTACGACTTGTGCTGACAAGGAATAACAGTGTGTATTAATAATTTGTTATAAGATGAGCGAACCGCCATTGCATGGTCGAAAAAAAAGGTTGGGCTGAATTCAAAGCTCAGTGACTACCTTGTTACCACCACGACTTCTCTAATAGCTGGTCTTTTTGGCCTCTTTCCCCTTCACATCCCCAGAGAGATAATTAAAAATCCTCCAGAATCAAGAGGAAAACCTTGAAAACACACGGCTTTGGTTCGTATAAACAAACTGCAACACGTAAGAGCATTCCAAATCAGATTAGAGAAATTTCTATTTTCTTTCTTTAGGGTTCGAACTCGCCCTCCAGGTGAAGAACCATTTTATATAGATTTAAATGTACAGTTATTAATTATATATCTATGT
>NC_051404.1:34872839-34873099 GCF_015228065.2 Penaeus monodon
CGTGAGAGAAACCTATCCCCCTCCGCAGAGGTAAACAGCACACCACGCTCTCTAACCCCCCTCTCTCTCCCCTCCCGCAGTGCTACCCCGTTTCGTGGCGCTCGAGATGATCCGGGACATCGCCAGAGAGGACGAGCGAGGCGAGTTTCAGCCCTCACAGTTCCACAAGATCTACATTCATCGCTACGAGAATGTGTCCATCCTCTTCGCCGATATCAAAGGATTCACAGGTGGGTTGAGTGCCTTCGGATACGCTAACA
>NC_051404.1:34873529-34873683 GCF_015228065.2 Penaeus monodon
AGATTTTGTGCCTGGGATGAAGGGAGAAGGCCGATGCTTGGCAGTTATCCCGAAGGTAATGATGTTGAACTCAGTGTGTTTTGACACGCTGGAGAGTTTGTGACAGCTTTTGTGGCTATTGATAATCTTCATATGGAATTTTTTTTCTCGAAAT
>NC_051404.1:34873959-34874220 GCF_015228065.2 Penaeus monodon
GTCCTTAATCACAGAATCAATACGAAAATGATAATCCAGCAAAATAATGATAGAAAAAAACAATCATAATTGCCTCTCAGTTTCTCAAGTTAAACCCGTTTAAATCGCTATCGCAGTTTCAAACACGAGTAACATCAAAAGCCAAAATCTGTGAATTAAGTCAAAGTGAGGGGAAAAATGTGAGCAAAGAACAGATACAACAATGGATTTTTTTCGGGAGGTAATTTCCAGGTCAAAGAGGTGGCGCTTGCATTGCTTAGC
>NC_051404.1:34874467-34874933 GCF_015228065.2 Penaeus monodon
ACATCTAAATACAATTCAAATACTCTTACTTGCATCTGTAATCACCTGCTCCTTTCCTTCATATCTCGTTCATCTACTGACAGTTCTTTCTGGTCTAAAACAAGTCAATCTATATTGACGTAATCACAGTATTCGTCATACTTGAGGTTTTGCACTCATCTTGAATAAATTGGCAGTTTTAATTGAGTATAATGGAAATGATAAATATTGGGTCTGATTGATTTGGGAAATATTATTCTGATTGATGACATTACTAGTATTCTGTTATTCTGTATTTCTGTTATTGTACCGTTTATTCACTAGAATTAGTTTCTTTGAGGTTTTAGAGCGTAGAAAAAAAAATTGTGGATTTTAGAGATATAATATAGGTTTAAGAATTACATTCGTGTTAGTACTTTAAAGATTATTCATCATGTTTTTTATGAATTCATGATTTTGTTATCTGAATTAATTTTTACTCGCTTAA
>NC_051404.1:34875509-34875610 GCF_015228065.2 Penaeus monodon
ATTTTTTTCCTTTTTTTTCCCCCTCCCCCCCCCTTTTCCCTTTTTCCCTTTTCTTTTTTTCCCTTTTCCCTTTTTTTTTTCTTTTTCCCCCCTTTCTTCCT
>NC_051404.1:34876088-34876641 GCF_015228065.2 Penaeus monodon
TTCCCTAAAATATCCCAATCCCATATATTTAAAACTCATTTTACCCCCCCTAAAATAAAATCCTTTACCCCTCATATATTCCCAAAATCATAAAACAACCCCCCCCCATATTCCCCCCCCTATCCCCTATCCCACCCACCCCCCCAACCACCCCACCAACCCACTCACTCACTCACAAACAACCCAACCACCAACCCACCACCCACCAACCCCCAACAACCCCCACCACCCACCCCACCCACAACAACCCCCACCACCACACCACCACCACCACCCCAAACCAACACCACCCCCAACCACCACCACCAACCAACCCCCCTTTAAAAAAAATCAATCAAAATATCCCCATTATACCAAACTATACCACCAAAAACCTATCCTACCATTTCACTAACTCACCACTCATACCCAAAAAATCAAAACCATCACCCAAATAATATCATCATTCCTCCTCTTTAATTAAAATATATTTTTTTATAAAATATTTTTTCCCCCCCCCTCCTTTCTCCCCCCTCCTCACTCCTCTCCTAAAAACCATACTCCCTACCCCCAA
>NC_051404.1:34880106-34880588 GCF_015228065.2 Penaeus monodon
CAGAACAAAACCCGAGCCGTATAATAGGCTACTCAGTACAAAACGAGAAAATGTCAACTTTAAATCGCCCCCACCTCCTATAGCCAAACCCTTTCTCTATCTCCCACCCCCTGCCTCTCCCCCACACCCCCCACATGTTCCCTTTCCCTCTCCTCCCATACTAGCTCTCCCCTCCCCTCTCCATTCCCCTGCCCCTTCAGGCACCAAACCCCATACTCGCTTCAACCTCCTCCGTATCACCTACCCTTGCCTCCTCCTCCTCTACCCCTCTCCTCTCTTCCTCCCCCTTTCCTCTCCTCCTCCTTCTCCACCCCGCACATGCTCGCTTCAACTCCTTCCCCCTCTCCCTCCCCCCTCCTCCCACTCCCACTCCCCATATGTCCCCACTGCCATTTCCCTTAAGAAGATCATCCCAAGATTACACTTTTCCCGGCGTTATCTTGGGAGCTGCTGGTGTTTCCGCGTCACTGCTTCGTCGGGAG
>NC_051404.1:34881086-34881342 GCF_015228065.2 Penaeus monodon
TTCCAAGTGCATGTGATATTAATCAGGATATGCAAATCTAGGAACGATTTGTCATTCATGGATTCTTGACAAATAATGGAAAGAGAGAGTGACAGACAGAGAGAAAAAAAATGAATAGTTCTGTGCAACGTTAGTAATTATGGAATGCAAATCATGAACGCGCACCAGGCACCGTAAAAAAGTTATTCAATTATGTTATGGTTGCTAAGTGTTGCATGCAGATGCAACAAGTAGACAGGCATATGAGCACGCAGGT
>NC_051404.1:34881448-34881517 GCF_015228065.2 Penaeus monodon
TGTACAGAAAAAACAACAACTAACAACCAATTATTCTTGGCCACGATACTCCCGAGGCATATGGCGTCT
>NC_051404.1:34882516-34883270 GCF_015228065.2 Penaeus monodon
ATAAAAATTGAATGCGACGATGCATTGACTATAAAAAAATGTATTAATGAAAAAGGAATATAATACTATAGTAGAAAAGTAAATGATGATAATCGCAATTCTTAACGGTAGCATTGATTATGAAAGCGAGTCTCTAATGCTAATGATGGTAATAATTAACTAAAATAACATCCATATAGATTATGTACATTGCCACATAAGAACATTAAGATTAATAATGTAAAGACAACTATAGCATTATAATATGTAAACAAAGTAATTGAAGTAGGACATTATAATAGCAAAATCACCGTTCATAGTTTTCTACGTACCAAGAATTATCGAGGAAAAAAAAATAATGTCCCATTCAGGTCTTGGAATTAATAAGAGAAATATCAATTGTCCCCAAAGAAAGAGAGAGAAAATATGATAGGAAAAAAAAACTTCCACTTCCTAGTTTCTTGTTGCTCGTACAAGAACGTTATTCAGGAGTTTAAGAATCTCCAATTACCGATTGTTGGAAGAAATTTTCCTTGTTTTTACAATGAATACTTTTTTCTTCCATTTTTGTTTTTCGTGAAAATCCTTAGTTTAAGAAAGCCTTAGCTAGCACACTGCTAATAGGGAACTGATCCCGCCCTCTTCTCGCCAAAGGTAATTGCATTAAAAAAGGAGAAAGGAAAAAGGAAAAAGAAAAATGGGCCGTTCTTCTCCTTCTCTCTATTCTAATTGGATATGCAAGGTGAAGTTTATTGTTGCAACGAAAATGTGGATT
>NC_051404.1:34884488-34885013 GCF_015228065.2 Penaeus monodon
TCTAGAAGAAAAAGAAGAAAAGGAAAGAAAACAAAACAAAAAGAGAAGTGAAATGAAGTGAAAGAAAGAGAAGCAAAGAAAATAAAAGATAAAGGTAAAGATAAAGTTAAACAGAAGAAAAGTAAAGTGAAGTGAAGCAAAGCAAAGCAAAACAAACAAACAAAAAATATCGAAAAGAAAAATGAAAAGATGAGGGAAAAAAAAGTTTAAGAACAATAAGAATAAAGATAAGAAAAACAATAAAAGAAAAGAAAGCTAAAAAAAAGAAAAGAAAATGAAAGAAAAGACACGACAATAAAAAAAAGCAAAACAAAGAAATGAAAAGGAGGAGGAGGATGTCGAAATAGAACCTTTTCCAAACCCCCAGTTCTTTCTGACGAAGATTCTTGAGGAACCTGTTCGCGCGGTGCCTCCGAGGCGGCAGCGGCGCCTGGCCTGCGGAGGGCGCGGCCGCCGACACGGAGCACGGCCCGCCGAAGCGTTTGCCGCTGAAGTTCGGCACGGGTGAGAGCGTGGCCGCGTGTG
>NC_051404.1:34885401-34885667 GCF_015228065.2 Penaeus monodon
CTCCACCTCATTATGCAAAGAGGAAGGACAAGCAGCCAGGGGCGAAGGAAGGCACAGTTTCCTAGGATAGAATCGGGGAGATAGCGGCGACAATTGAGATAAAGGGAGAGATAAGGAGAGAAGAAGAACGAACAGCAGCGCTCCCATAATGGCGCCACGCCCTTGGCATTTTCTTTCCTAATCTTATGTGTCTTTGCTATAGTGTATTTATTTGTTATATATTTGACGAATATTAATATTATCATCTTCTTCGTCATCACCAACAC
>NC_051404.1:34885838-34885913 GCF_015228065.2 Penaeus monodon
GTCTTTCAGTACAGTGACTGTACTCCTTAACATCGAACGACCACAGTTCAGATAAAGTGACGTAAGAATAGGGTG
>NC_051404.1:34886137-34886219 GCF_015228065.2 Penaeus monodon
TTACGTGACTGCTGCGAAAATATAGAAGGGAAACTGACGTGTAAAAATCGGGTTAATTAAGAAGGGGGGCTTAATATAAAGA
>NC_051404.1:34886662-34886827 GCF_015228065.2 Penaeus monodon
GTTTTCAGTATCCTCTAACAGTCTTCCCTTATTACAATGATAACATCAAAGATTATATTTACGTTTATATTTACGTTTTCATTGTAATGCCATATGTAGAAACATATTTAGAAACCACACCTTCACACACTCGTTATTTATATTTTTCTGTTTTAAAATGATTAC
>NC_051404.1:34886855-34886930 GCF_015228065.2 Penaeus monodon
GGGAAACGGACTTGACAAGTGATGTAACTTGTCACATTTTTAGATTATTATTTTGATTATATATACGTTATCTAT
>NC_051404.1:34888110-34888580 GCF_015228065.2 Penaeus monodon
TCATTAACTGAGTTACACATATACTTCAACTAAAAGCTAATATGTAAGCACTCATTATGAAAGAGAATATATTTCAAGTCGGAAAGCGGTTTACTGGACGTATGAATATAGATTATAGATACAAATATGATTTTATACTTAATCGACTTACAAGCATTTGTATATTATTCTTGTCCATAGAACAAGGGAATATAAATTTCCTTTTTATAAATACCATAGTTTTTCGAAGAGTAGAGACTGAAATGGCTTCCTTTTGAAATCAACGTTAGTTAATAACATCTAAGTGATAGGGGTGATATAAACTACACTTTTCCTGACGCAAAATAGTATTAGCATTTTCACTTGTGATGATATATTTGTAGCTGATCAAACTATGACCGATTTCGATGTTACAAGGACTGGACGGAAATAATGTTAACTAAAGTATAAGCTAAATTTTCATGTGTCTTTTGTTTTTGTTTTGTTTTGTT
>NC_051404.1:34888605-34888809 GCF_015228065.2 Penaeus monodon
CTGGTGATGAACGTATTTAAACCGTTTACTTACTTGTTGTGACGGAAGATAAGCATCTTACTTCGGTTAATCAGTAAATGAGTAGTATTACCCAATCGCCAAGAAGAGTCTTCCGTCACCCGTTAAGTAATGGAAAATACAGATGATAACTTGGCACTCGCTCCCTCGACATTGATAAAGAACAACCATGAGCTCGATCGAAGA
>NC_051404.1:34888901-34889052 GCF_015228065.2 Penaeus monodon
GCATTCAACAAATAGGATCCAAGTCTTGTGTGCTTTCCCACAGGCACTTTACTCGAACCCACTTCCCTGCTTTGGAAAGGTTTACTTAGAGGGGATGAGTCGGCATTGAGGCCCTCGCTAAGCAAATACTCTTCATCCGCTATAATCCAGG
>NC_051404.1:34889306-34889586 GCF_015228065.2 Penaeus monodon
ATAACAAATAGACCTAAGATATCCCAATTACAACCTGAAATTCCGATTAGATTTGATAACGCGATCCCCTCTCCCTCCCCCACAGCCCTCGCCAGTCAGTGCAGTGCCCAAGAGCTGGTCAGGGTCCTTAATGACCTCTTCGCCCGCTTCGATCGCCTTGCTAGTGTGAGTATCTGAACTGCTTACTAGCTGGTTATGGGCTTTTCTAGTTAATGCTACTAGTTTGTGGTAGCAGCTACTTGTGGACTCAAAATCGTTATGGTTATGGCTGTTGTTATTC
>NC_051404.1:34889660-34889880 GCF_015228065.2 Penaeus monodon
AAAGGAACTGAGACAGTGTTATATCAACAAGTGATAATATTAATGGTAGCTCGTAGTCATATTCCAGATATGTAAATGACAACGAAATGTTCATTTCAGAGTTCATTATTGGTTTGAGCTTTTTCCCATTTCTTTTCCATTTTCATTGTTTTCAAATTACCTGAATTGTGCGCGTGTGATGATTTTTTAAAAATGCACTTTTATCATATATAGTACTAAC
>NC_051404.1:34890371-34890614 GCF_015228065.2 Penaeus monodon
AACCTTAGTAGATAAATGGAGAAACGGAAACCTTAATAAATAAACGTATAAACGAAAACCTTAATAGATAACAGGAGAAATGAATACCCTAACCCCCCTTTCCGACTCCCAACAGGAAAACCACTGCCTCAGGATCAAGCTTCTAGGAGACTGCTACTACTGTGTATCGGGACTACCTGAAGCTAGGCCCGACCACGCCCAGTGCACCGTCGAGATGGGGCTACACATGATCAGGGCTATCAA
>NC_051404.1:34891536-34891651 GCF_015228065.2 Penaeus monodon
ATAAATGGATAAAAAGATGACAGTGACGAGGACAAAACAATACAGTGTATGAAAAATATATAAGCCGAAAAGGAGATGAAGAGGACAAAGGAAGAACCAAAAGAGGACGAATACG
>NC_051404.1:34891787-34891884 GCF_015228065.2 Penaeus monodon
TACATGCAAGGGTAGCACAGACGTCTGGCAAAAGGTCGAGGCAGGCAGGCGCTGGTTCCAATCATCCAGATTACAGAGTGCAGCTGCGGGTTGGCCT
>NC_051404.1:34891999-34892080 GCF_015228065.2 Penaeus monodon
AGACTGCGTCTTTTGTTTCAGTCGATCCAATAATAATTCTGGTTCTCTGGGTACGCAGACTTTCTCGCCTTCATTGGCTGA
>NC_051404.1:34892301-34892447 GCF_015228065.2 Penaeus monodon
ACACCCGAGCCTTAACCCCCATTTTTACCTTAGATATTGATTAGGGCGAATCAGACCATTGAAATCAACCCAAAGATGACTCAAAAATTCCCCACATCCAGTAAGAATAAATCGCGGCAATTTCGTGGGCTAAGAAGAATCCCTCG
>NC_051404.1:34892479-34892704 GCF_015228065.2 Penaeus monodon
ACGCAAAACCTCTCAAACATCACCTGGAATTAGTGTCGAATCCGTTACACGAAGAGGAACCTCCACGCTAATCTCAAACTCCCAGTGTTTTGTGGTGATGAGTGTGGGTATTGATGGTGATTTTCATTTCTTTAATTATGGTGAAGGTGATGGTGATGATGATAACGGATGAATAGAAGTGATAATGAGAACGGTAGAGGAATGGTAGGAATTTGAGTGTAGTGG
>NC_051404.1:34892819-34893152 GCF_015228065.2 Penaeus monodon
AACGGCTTTGCGGTGAATATTAAATGGATAATGATTATGATAGCAGGAAAAGATTAACTGAACCGTATGACCTCTTGATTAGAATTCCATCCTTTTTCCAAGATCATTAAAGTTTTCTCAAGTGTCCCCTTAAGTCTTCCTAAATGTTCAACATGGCCATTGACTTGTTAGAAAACTGGAGCAAAAACTTGTCCCACTAAATTCAGAGTATGATCTAAAGAGCGACATTTATTGCAGCCACTTTGAATACCTGAAGTGTTATAAAACCTCAAGTAGTAATTGCGTTGCCTTGTTACTCCCTCCCCCCTCTCTCCTCATCAGCAAACAGCAATT
>NC_051404.1:34893335-34893793 GCF_015228065.2 Penaeus monodon
GCTTTTACTTTCCCCTTTTTAGATAGATACATGTTATATTATCGATTTGCTGTTTTTTCGTCTTTGTGTAAAAGATAAGAAATTTTGCTGCGTCATGTGTGATTAACTTCCAGAAACATTCAGGATCGAAAGAGAAAGATAAAAAAGGAAGGAACGTAGGAGCAATAGATAGCGACAAATGTCCGAGGAAAAATTGGAAGTAATAAGCATATTTTGACCAAGCTTCGAGACGAAGCCGAGATACTGTCAAACAAATGAGCATCGGAGGCCACGCCCCTTTCTGTGACGTAGACCTCTGACGTCACAAGGGGGGATTTTCACCATACGTTACCCAGACTTTAATTCACGTCTATTACGGTTCGGTTGCTGAGTCAGAAATGCGTTTGGTGAAAGTGCTTGCGGGTGTTTGATGCTTCCCCCTAAAAAATAAGATGATTTCCCTTTTCCGTCCTTGTCTT
>NC_051404.1:34894307-34894530 GCF_015228065.2 Penaeus monodon
ATAAAGAATTAAAACAAAATCGAGATAAAAATATAGATTACCAGCTACTTATCTCAGCACCGTACAAAATCGTGGCAAAAACAAGAGCTTTGCCTAGATTAGTATCTTCGCTGTCTGTTTCATCCACATTAAGAGGGGGGACTAACGTGCGCTCCAAATGTAAACGCAAACAGGGAATAGATTTGTCGTTTTTTTCTACGAAAGAAGGGGAATGGGGTCGGAC
>NC_051404.1:34895205-34895610 GCF_015228065.2 Penaeus monodon
CCCTATCACCATTACGGCAGACTTAATGTCAATGTCGTTGTGCAGATAGTTGGAGGTGGCTATTAGGTCGATGTTAGCGCTTACTTGCCCGGGATTCTGAACCTTATCGACGGCATTATCAGGCTCGTTAGCTTTACTTATCACCTTTGCGATGTCAGGAAAAGCGATCGTTGGCCGACGTCAGCCGCGGGTATGAGCGATATTAGGTCACGGTGAGATAAGGTCAGACAGGCTTGCGAAAGGTCACGATTGCTGTGTAAGGACAGTGATTTTTTGTGTAAAGTTTGTTATTGTTGTTTAAGTTCAATTGTTTTCCCTTTATTGCGCAAGGTCAATCATGTCTTTTTGAGGTCAGAGTTGTCTAAGCTTGGTTATGTGCCTCATATCATCTCCAACGTTTCGGCT
>NC_051404.1:34895767-34897532 GCF_015228065.2 Penaeus monodon
CCTGCATTCCTATATATCATCTCCCCCATTTCTAACCTCCCATATATTTACTCCGTTTTTCCTACATCTCAAATCTCCCACATTTGTACCTCCATCTCTCATCTCCCGGATTTCCATTTCTCACCTCCCATATTTGTATCTCTCTTTTCCCACACTTCTATTCCATCTCCCGCATCTCCATCTCTCATCATTTCCTTACTTGCCTCGCTGCCTCTGTGTCTCACTTGCCTCGCGACTCCCTCTCTCTCTTCCCCAGTCTGTGTTTCCTCATTGCCTCCATTACTGATATTACTTCCTCTCCTCTTAGTTCCATCTCCCCCTTTCCACTCCGTTCTCTTGTTCTAGATTCTCTCATTTTTCTGCTCTCAGTTGTCTTTCCATTTGTCTCTTTTTTCTTCCTTCCCTCTCCTTATTTCGCCTCCATTCTCGTCCATCTTTCTACTACTATATGAATTTTGAAATATTCTTTTCCCCATATTCACATAAAAAATCCCTGTTGTTTTTCTTCCTCATCTCCCTTCTTCATTTGTCTTTATCCCTACTTCCCACCATCTTTCTTTCTTCCTCCGTTCCACCTCCCCCATTCTTTACGGTTTCATTCTTATTCTTCGTTTCTCTATTTCCATCTCATTCTCTCTTTTCACTTCCACATAACCGTTTTCTCTCAATGCTCTCTCATTCCGTTCTCCCTCTGTTGCCAACTCCTCTCCCTTCTTTTTTCTTTTTCCCTTCTTGTTTCCATGCTTCCAACGCCTGTTTTTTTCTGCTCCCTTTCTTCCTTTTCCCCTTTTCATTACTTCGTCGTTCATACCCTTCTTTCTATATTTTCTTGTCTCCTCCATCTCTTCATCCAGGAACTTCCTACTTCCCCCCTTTTGATCTCCTTCAACTTTCCGTCCTTCCCTCTCTCCTTTCTTCCTTCGATCCTTGCATACCCCCTCCAGCCTTTTTTCATCCACCATTCCATCATCCACCCTTCCTTTCCCTACAGAGAAATCCGTTTCCCTCTCCCCTTTTTACAGCGCCATCTAACTATCTTAACTGAAGTTAGGAGAGTTTGCAGCCACTTAAAGAGGTTTTGCTGGACGTAGCCATTCAAGCCTGAGTATTGTCAAAATGGGATTGAGGACGGGGCTTTTGTGTTTTTTACGACTGTGGTTGTGTGGCAGTGTGCTGTTGTGTGTTTGTACCTGCGTTTTGGGAGAGGAATAAATATCTGCCAGCTTGGCAAATAATCGGGAGATATCGTGTTATATTTAGTTATTATTCACATGTGATTTACATACTAGTTTTTATGTATAAATTAATATACAACACATATATATGTGTGCGTAGATGCACGGTTGAACTGTAGTAGCTCTACTGTAGTACAAGAAAGCATTTGCCACAATCACACCATTGAATGCATTACCAATAAAATAATATTCATAATGTACAGCGATGTAAACAATGTCAACTACACATTCTTTTCCTTTTTTCCCTCTCAAGGTGGACCTCAACATGAGAATCGGGATCCACTCGGGAGCTGTCTTGTGCGGCGTCTTAGGCCTGCGGAAGTGGCAGTTCGACGTCTGGTCCTATGACGTCACCCTCGCCAACCATATGGAGTCTGGTGGGATCCCTGGGTACGTTAGAGCCGTTAAAACCGTTAAAACCGTTAAAGCCGTTAATCCCACCTGATCCGAAGGGACGTGGACGGAGCCGGTCTCTGAGTTTGTGCTTTGTCCCTGGATCGGGTTCTGTGCTTTGTTCGAGTGTGTGCGGA
>NC_051404.1:34898077-34898250 GCF_015228065.2 Penaeus monodon
AAAATCCCCCTTAATAGCGCTTCTTCCCCCAGGCGAGTCCACGTGTCCAAAGCCACTGTAGAATGTCTGAATGGTGTTTACGAGGTGGAACCCGGACATGGGTGGACTCGGGACCAATACTTGAAGGTTAGTTGAAGAACTTTTGGCTTCTCTTTGCTTCAAATTCGTCTGAC
>NC_051404.1:34898319-34898591 GCF_015228065.2 Penaeus monodon
AGGTGACATTGCGACTTTGAAGTTTTCGAGGGCGTTAATGTGACTGGTTAACAGTGTCCGAAATAAATATCTTGCCATTTGCATGGGTTAATAGTGAGATAATTGGATAACCTACTGATTTGCTTGCAGCATCTTCCAAAAGAGTGGTTTTCGATATCAACGTAGTCCTACTGCACATTTTACATGGGCCTACACCACTGCCTATAATTTAATCTTACAGAGCCATCCCTAACCCACCTCAATATCCAACATTATGAGAGGTAACATTCGTA
>NC_051404.1:34898627-34898951 GCF_015228065.2 Penaeus monodon
TCAGCAAAAAGTAAATAAATACTTCACCAGCGTCCTTTCTCCTCCAGGATCATGGCGTGGAGACCTTCCTGATCAAGCGCGAAGAACCCTTGAGGCCGAGACGTCGAGGTCCTCGCTTCTCTCGCTCGAGGCTTTGGTCCGAGGACGAGCGGAACACCTCGGCCTCGCAGGTGAGTGGAGGACAAAGCGTGGCGACTGTTCAGTTTGGAGACGTGTTTGTTTATATGGGACTTTTAAGGGGATTATCAGTCAACCTGTTACAAACCTAGACTGGAAATTCTCTCGCGCGACCTAACGACTGTAATGGCCGCTAAACTTACTACG
>NC_051404.1:34899142-34899625 GCF_015228065.2 Penaeus monodon
ACTATTTAGTTTAGCCATATATACATTTTCTTTAACTGTACGATCATCTTTAAAGAAAATGGAAATATTATATGGGTAACTTTGCTATTCTGTCCGCAGAGCTTACGGGAAGCAAGGATCGGCTCAAACGCCACCACAGTCTCCAACTCACAACTCCAGCGTCTGCCAACTGTGCCAACGACGCCGACAACACCTTCAGAAGACAAAGACGACGATTCGGTCAACAGCACTCCGGCAACACCCGACCACACGGACACCAACAACGCGAATCACAACGGCAATCACATCGGCGAGTCCGCGATGAGCAACTCGTCGTCCTCATCAAGTACTTCCAGCTCCACCACGACGCCCACGGAGAGTGCCGACGACAAGGAGAAAGCTTCCGACGGCGACGCAAGCGATTCCAACTCCCCGACTCCTTCCCCGACGCCTTTGGAAGATGAGAACACGACGGATTGGACTCCCGAAATTCCTTTTGGAAAC
>NC_051404.1:34899778-34900139 GCF_015228065.2 Penaeus monodon
TTTAAAACTATATATTTTTTTGTTGTTTCTTGTCCTACAAAGTGTTCTTCAGTCATTTTTTTCTGATCTAACTTGTGAGTGTGAAAGTGAGTGGACCCTTCCCAGCACTTCTTTCACCATTCTCCTTTGCCTCCTTGCGCCGGCAGCTGAAATACTATGCGGGCGTGTGGAGTAGTGCAGCCCATTACTCTCTGGCGCTCCGTAAGCAAAAAAAATTCTCGTCTCAGACTTCGGTGAGCCTCGTCAGTCTGCCTCAAGGGTCCTCCTCCCGTGCAAGTCCTTCCGTAGTCGAGTCTTGAGTCTTAGGCCGCTGCGCTCAGCACTGACACCTCCTATCTTGTATCACCCTCGTTCAGGGACG
>NC_051404.1:34901479-34902260 GCF_015228065.2 Penaeus monodon
CCAGTTTCAGAAAATGGCAAAGTAGCAACTCACTCCAGGTTATGGGATGCTTCAAATCTCCAAATACTTTAATCATTCGAATCAGATGACGCTTCATTCTTTTGTTGACATGTGTTTGATATTCTTAAAGCTCATGTACAATATTTTTTATTGTCTTGTTCGTAAAAAGCGAGTTGGTGATTCGGAGTATTCCCAAAGCCGGATTGAGTTGCCATATTTCCTTGTTCTGAGATTGGACGAAGTATAGTTACTTAATAAACAAAATATCCATAGACATATACACATATCCTTTTATCCTTTATGTTCTTTTGTAAATATAGTGACGCGGCCTCTAACCATATGTTTAGCATCATGAATCAGATATCATATGTTCCATCTTTATTAAGAATTTTGCTGTGTCTAGATCTTTTATTTATTCTTAGATTCGCTTTTAACTTCTAATTCAAGTTTATGTTCGTATACAAACTCCCTCATTGTCTTCTGTTTCTCATTTTTATTTTATTTTTTTTCTGCCCTTCCTGCTTTTATTCATAATTCTTTCTTATAACCCATTTGTGATTCGTCCTCTAATGCATCATAAGATTAGTCTTTAGTGTTTCCCTGTCTCGTGTTGTGTTCATTCATTATCATTAGCCTTTGTTCCTCACTGTGTCTTCGAGTAAGCACGTTGAGCAGAGTTGCATCTTGTGTCTTGCTTGTCAGTTCGTTTCGTCTCTTTTCGTATCTCGTCCTCTTTTCTTAATCCTTTGTATCATGTTATTCTTTAACTGCATGTTTCATT
>NC_051404.1:34902662-34902884 GCF_015228065.2 Penaeus monodon
GTATCTTCCCATATAGATGTATTTCAAGGACATTTCTTGGCTGGAGGAGAAGAACAGCGTAGTGAGTCTTGTATTAGCAGTTCGCTTGCTGCATCGCTACTCACTCCTCGCTCTTGCTTCATGGATATAGTGGAATCAGTGTAGTTGCAACATGATTAAGAACCCATATGCACTAATAGGAGATATATTTATATAGTACACATGAGCAACATATTCTTATCG
>NC_051404.1:34902952-34903764 GCF_015228065.2 Penaeus monodon
GACATGTTTTGTAGGGCTAAACGCTATGCAGAAACAACTTGTAGCATTTTCAGTGCAAACCATTTTTTTTTTCTTAAACGTTAATTATGTATGCATTGTTACGTTAATTGAATTTTATTATTATATTTTGTATAGTTTATCCCTCACCAGGAACCAAGAATTAATTTTAAGTTAAAGAAAAATACAAATTGATGATATCAGTGAGCATAACACAAAACGGGAATAAGAATAAGTGAAATAAAGACAGGTTAATACAAATACAATAATGCATTTGATAAATCACGAACAACCCATAAAGTTGTATTAAAAAATTATAAAATGTTGAACAAACCGATTATTGACTATATAAATGAATCAGCAAGTAATTAAGTAAAAATATGAAAGGACAATTAATTATTTGATAGTATTTTTTTTTAGTATTTTTTTCCACAGTGAGGTACAGAATGATTATATGTTTACCGATGCGAAATATGGAAATAAATATAAACACGGAACATTAAGTTATGTTTGCAGAGAGTCATGAAAAACGGTTTTATTGGGTTCAGAAGCCTGAAAGCCCATACTGTATATACTCCTAAACAAGGCCGTTAAAATGAGGTTTTTATTTTGTACAGTTTCTTTAAGATGAATACTTTTTGAGGGACAGGCTTTTTCATTTCCAAATTTTCCATGTAGGATTTCCAACGTACGAATATAACGAGCAGTTTCGACTCTAGGAACCGAAATCCTTACCTGTGCGAATAGGGGCCACACGTTTCGGATGCAAGAATCGACACTGGCGGTTCATACGTTGGCCCGAGTGGTTAACTTAC
>NC_051404.1:34903875-34904209 GCF_015228065.2 Penaeus monodon
TTGAGGATAGGGGGATACTTACCTTTTGGTTGGTCTGAAGGCAGCGTGTCTGTATCTTCAACACTAATTATCTTGATATGCTAAGCAGGACGAATGAAGGTTTCTTATTCGTTTTCCATTGTATATAGCATCGTTTTATGCTTTTGCCTTAACTTTAGCAGCTAGATCGCTATTCGCTATCAGCCATTAAAATGATAATAGGTCTACTCTGCCGTTAGCAACAAAGCTATATTTTTTTCTGTACAATAGATAGTAAGGATAAATTCACTGTATATATTGTTTTGTTTGTATCATGTATATACAGAATTCTATATTATCAGCTTTTATTTTGTGT
>NC_051404.1:34904260-34904595 GCF_015228065.2 Penaeus monodon
AGCAAAACTATAATATATACATTTGTTTTTCACATTATCTTATTCGTCCATTCCTCTTTTCTCGACCAATCGTTTCTCAACTCTTGCCGACCCACAGCTCGAGATGGACTGGGAGGACGAGGCTTTCCTGGAGGAGGAGTTCCCAGAGGGCCTTGAGGACGAGGACGACGAGGCTGAAGTCACGCAGTTCACCAACCCGACGAGCACCTTCACGCAGGAGGTGAGGGAGCCGCTCGGTCGGTGTCACGCGCGGTGGGGGTCGTTCAGCTGTGGTTTGCATTGAGGCTTTTTCGCTTGCTTGGCTACAAGGCGTTTCGGAAATACTGATTGGACGC
>NC_051404.1:34905038-34905734 GCF_015228065.2 Penaeus monodon
CAATATTCAACACTCTGTCCATTACCATCCAGAAATCCCACTACTCTGAACTGCAATTTCGCAGGATCGTATTTGGTTTCGCCACAGCCTCTGGCCGTGTTAATCACAAAGCTCATAATGCTCTAATGCAGACAACGGGGTCCTCGAGGAAACTATTAAAATTTGACCTTTTTTAAAAATTAATAGGCACTAAGATGGCCATAAAAATGTAATGATTTTACTATAAGATATCAATATTATAACTATCTGCTCCTCTCATTTATATACTCAAGTCTTAGAAACAAACTTGATAAAGATCTTAAACTTAGACTTGCTTTTCCACTCAAATAAAGAAGGTTATAAATCATATTATTTTTGGTCTTTAAATAAATCTGTATCACCCAGAAGCTTATGTCTCAGTACATGCTTTACAGAAACGATTTCACGACGATTATAATTCCGCTTTTGATTACAAGCTTATTTATCGTCTCTCCCTCCACCCGACCAACAGGTGGACAACCTCATGGACAACAGCATCGAAATCGAATCGAACAAGAGGATGAGAGCCGAACACATGAACCCCTTTACCTTAACCTTCAAAGACCCCGAGATGGAGGAAATGTACCACCAGGTGCGCGCGGACCTCCTCAAGAGCAACGTCGTCTGCACCTGCGTCATCTGGGTGCTCATCGCCGTCTGCCAAGCCATCGTAGTCCC
>NC_051404.1:34906639-34909918 GCF_015228065.2 Penaeus monodon
ACACACTGCATTATTTTTGTCTCCAATTCCGATTTTGATGTTGATATTACGTTTCTATGGAAGATGAAAGATAGGAACAGAGCTAGAAAACTAAGACTAGGCTCAAACACATCACCACGCTGATAGCCCTCCCTACCTGCAGGAGGTCCGCGCTCGTGCTGCCCTTCCTCGTGGCGTCCACCCTCCTGGCGGCGGGCCTCCTGCTGGTTATGTCGGAGGAGTTCCCTCGTCTCCCGAAGACCCTCCGGAGGCTGTCCACCCGCCTCGCCCGCGCCACCCTCGGCAGGAAGGTGTTCGTGTGCGCCCTCATCGCCATCATCGCAGTGCCATCCATGTTAACTCTGGTGAGTATTGGGCGCGGGAGGACCTGGGTATGAGTGTTGTTGCTTTATTTAGTTAGTTAGTTTATTATTGTTTTCGTCTGTCTTTAAAGTTCTCAGAGTAGATATAACTGAAAGAGAGAACAAGGGGGATGGTTACAATAAGCATGTGAAGGATAAGCCTATGGTAGTCAATGTAAAACAACGGTTCTCCCCCCTTTTTTGTCGAGATCACAATTACGTTCCTTTCTCCACGCCCGCGATCCCACTAGTCAAGCTTTGCTAATGAAGGATGAATTTCAAGTGCAACTTTTCCCTCGGAGAAACATTTTATTTCCATTCCATTGCTTAAAAAGACGTATTTTTTCATGAGTAAAATCATGTTTGATGTCCACAGAGTAACTAAGGTTTGATAGTGCGAGGGCCGACCGAACGAAAAGGGGTCGGCGACCCCATTTGCGGTCGCGACCCCCAACGTGGATGTAAAATGACTTGACTTACATAAAACGAATCGTGTATAATTTCAACTGTTGTCGCTCATGAAACTGTTTGAAGACTTGGTTTTCTTCAGTGACATTTTCTAACGATTTTCGTTTTGCTTTCTTTTTAGATTCTAGTGTGTAACGACTTGAACTGTTGTACTACCTGTCATCCAGACAATCAGACGTATGGCATTCCGTTGAGCTTAATGCACGTAGGAAATCCGACGAATATCGAGATCTCGCCTTCCCCGGGCCAGAGTGACATTGTGGTGAAAGACGGCGCCGACAAGCCTCCTCTGTCGCTGCTGCTCTCCCACGCCCCGAGACCCGTCGTCCAGGAATCGAGATATACTGAAGACGTGGGGAATTACTATCACGCGGTTAACAATTTGGGTAATGACTTCTTCCTGCAGCCTCAGGAGGGCGTCGTCGTTCCAAGGGGAAGGTCAGGGAGGGAGAGCCTGAGGGAGAGGCGCTCGGTGAACCACGAAGCAGGGCATCGCGAGGTCGAGAGGTGGGCGTACCAACCTCATGCAGACAGCGGTGATGTGTTTCCTTCCATAAGTGTGGCGTCCGGGACTAGAACTAGTAGTGACGAGAGCTTCGCCGTGCTCGAGAGGTATCGCAGCTTGTCCTTACCAAAGAGCATGCCGAAACAAGCGCCCGGCGTACAAATCGACGGCCGGAAGCGAATCCGTCGGCGGGGAAACAAGCCTCTGGTCGGCGGCGCCGATCACGACAACAACAGCTTATCCGGCGCCTCAGCTGCCGGCCTCCAGACGGACATGCCGAAGACGATGAGGAAAAACCCTTACCCGGATGTGAAGGAAACGTCATCCACTGCCCAGCCGGACGAGTTGAAGGAATGCTGTCGTAATATGTACCCGCAATACTTCGTCTACACGTGGGTGCTGTGCATGGTGGCGCTGGCTTCGTTCCTCAAGCTCAACTACCTGGTCAAAACGATCGTGCTGGTCTTCATGGTCACTTGCTATGGCGTTCTCATACTGAAATTCCGGAATCTCTTCTGTATGCAGGATGGGTAAGGGTTTCCAACGCAGTTTATTTGGATTAGAATTTGTGACTTGGGTGAATTTTTCAAAATCGTGATTCTCTTACTGAATTCAATCACATATGTTAAGAATTTAAAAACAAGATAAATCTAAAACAAAAATGACATAGCAAAGCCAAAGCATTAAGCATTATCATTATCCCATTTGTAGATGATAAACGTCTAACAACCACAGACACCACAATCATTGTTCACATAATGTGCATCACGACAACTTTATTAGTCATCACTATTCTTCTTTGTCCTTATGAGTAACAATCACTATTCTCCACCACATTGCAATATCACGAAGTCATTTTAGCACACCATTATACCTCTCTGCACCACTACCCACCACTGCAACATCTGCAGTCACCGAGCGTCATTCTTTCTCACCTTAACTCCCCTTCCCCACCCCTTAATAGCGAGACCGACCCGAGCCGCAGTGTCGTGACGCCCTCGAGTGTGATCAGCCTCCCGGCGAGGATGGGCGTGCTCCTGGTGCTTTTCTTCTTCATGGTGACGTACCACGGGCGTCTGGTGGAGATCACGTCCCGCCTCGACTTCGTGTGGAAGCAGCAGGCAGTGAGGGAGCTCGCGGACATGGGCGAATGCCGGCAGTACAACAACCAGCTTCTCAAGAATATCCTTCCCGATCACGTGGCTGCGTACTTCTTGTCTGAGGATAGGAAGGGAGAGGTGAGGAAGGATGGTGTGGGAGGAAGAAGGAGAGGCGTGGATGGAGGAAGGCTAGGGAGAGAGAAAATATAGGTAAAAAAGGAGGAATAGGAACAGGGCCAAGGATAAGAGCAGTAAAAAGGGTGAAAAGAAAAGGGGAGACTGTATTTAAAAGAAATTAAAAAGGAGTAAGAGGATCATAAAAGAAAAAGCTAGGACCAGTATTATCAAGAGAATTATTGGAAAGCAGCAACTCTATTAAGAAAATCCTAATCACCAACAATGATAAGAAGAACTAACTGAAACGCCATTATTAACACCCCCAACCTCTTCAACAGGAGCTGTTTTCCAAAGCCTACGACAACGTGGGAGTTCTCTTCGCCTCGATACCAAATTTCACGCAGTTCTACTCCGAGGACGTCAACCGAGGAATGGAGTGCATCAGATTGCTCAACGAAATCATCGGTGAGTGTCGGAGTACCTTTGTAAGTGTTGATAGTTTACATGATTGTATGATAATGATTATAGGTAACAGGAAGGGGGATTATAGTGCGTTTGATGAGCATGGTTGTAAAGGATAGTTGTGATAGGAAAGGGCAGTTATTGCAGTGATCGTGTTTTATGTGTAATGCTGTATGTTTTTTATGTAATATGATAAACGATACCAACAACAAAGAACAACATTTTAAGACAATTATGACAGTAAAAATAAACTTCATGTTACTCTTCCCAACAAAATCACCCCCCC
>NC_051404.1:34909942-34910145 GCF_015228065.2 Penaeus monodon
CCAATTCAATAGCATAATTTACAAGGAAAAAAAAACACGAAGTTGGCTTAAAAATCGCAACAACAAAATAACGTTTTCTTTTTTCTTGTCAGCTGACTTCGATGAGCTGCTGGACGAAGACAGGTTTTCGTGCATCGAGAAGATTAAGACAATTGGAAGCACGTACATGGCTACCTCTGGTCTCAACCCCACCGCTAAGGTTA
>NC_051404.1:34910177-34910292 GCF_015228065.2 Penaeus monodon
TGCGATGGTTGCCGTAGTTAGGTTAGTGCGATAACAGTGGTGCAAGTGATGATTGTGGTAGTGATACCGATGGCGTAATATTGATGATATCGTCATATCAAATGTATGATTATAA
>NC_051404.1:34910330-34910403 GCF_015228065.2 Penaeus monodon
CCATAGGTGGTAAGGCCAAATATATCACTAGTGATGGTTGCAGCAGCAATATTAATGGTGTAAGGTTTGTGAT
>NC_051404.1:34910539-34911011 GCF_015228065.2 Penaeus monodon
AACGCACTTTTCGATCAATGATCATTCAGTTGATATCCAAGCTGTCGTCTCAGATGATTAGGATATGCGGTTGTTCCTCATAAGGACAAAGAAGAAGAATTGACGAAGGGCATAAAAGTCCCTGGATGGACCATCAGCCAACTGCCAGAAAAAAAATAGAAACTACTCTTTGTATAACCCAAGGGTAGTCATGCAAGTATTCCAAGGGTCCTTGGAAGGTCAAAAGTAACTCTGTAAATGAGTACCTTGTTGCTGTAGATATTAGCGCTTCTGGAGAGAACTGGGGAAGAGAATAGAGATGTTTGACTGCCCAAAAGCAGGAATCAAGAGACTGAAACCGAACACTCTGTGAATAAGTGAAGGAAGATGAACGGGATTATTTCATCATTCAGGAAGTGATAAACAAGAATGTGGCGTGGAAATCCCGTTGAACAAATACATTTATTAGTCAGTCTTGGCAATTACAGATAGA
>NC_051404.1:34911315-34913410 GCF_015228065.2 Penaeus monodon
GAGTAATAACGATAAAGGTAGGAATATAACTATTCAGCACAGAAAATCCATTAAACACTATATGCCAGTGCAAAAAGAAGATTAATATAGATCGAGGGAGACGGACGCGGAGAAATGAAGAAACTGGACCGCGTGAAAGATGGTGCACGAGAAATCAACGAATAAGTACAAGGCCATGGTCCAGATGTCATTTCAGACAGGAGCAAGGGGGAACCCAGATGTAATGAAAAGAATCAGATGAAATATACAAGAATTGGCCAAGAAAAACAATCAGAAATTCTATTGCGCAAACTAAGACCTATCCTAGAACAGATTATGAAGCAGACCGCACAATTATTGTAAAAACACTCTTAAGATAAAGAAACTATAAAAAAGGAGGACCCATGTTTGCAAGTAGACTGACTTTGAGTAAAATAACGATCTAAAAGAAAGATAAAGCAATGCAACGGAGAATTATTTTGATACTTTGTATATATATATACGATGGAAATAAATAGGAATATTTTCCAAGAGGCTCTCACAGATTCAAGCTAAGGAAAATAAATCCCAAACACGGACAAGTGAAAGAAGCGGAAGTGGATGATAAATGAGATCTTGCAGTGAGTGAAAGAGAAAGGAGGAAAGAGATATAACGTAAGCTTAGAACCATATGAAGATTCAGCCAGAGAAAAGTCTGAAGCAGGAGAGGATAAAGATAGATTTGAAGAGGCAGTGCGTGGGCAATTACATTTTCCTGAAGGGGAAGAAGAGGAACTCGAGAAAATACAAGAGAAAGCGAAAGGTTTAACGTGAGGGGAAGACAGTCGAGGAAAAACAAGAAGAAAACAAGAAAATATCAATGGAAATAAGAGATTCGCATATTTGATGACGATGATTCACTCGAAATATCTATGCGGATCACAGGCCATGGGATCCTTGGAAGGGAAGTAGAGAGAATACTTGGAGAAGATAAAGAATGGAAAGAGCGCCGGAAATTTATGCCATGAAAGGAATATTGTATAAAAAAAATAATTAGCAAAATAACAATCAAAATTTGAAATAGTGGAAATCTTGTAGAAGAAATGACAATGTGCATATTTATAGCTATATAAAAAGTCTATTTCAGGAGACTGAAGCCAATACAGAGCTGTACGCTAGATAAGCTGGTGCAAAAAGAATCACAGTGGTGATTTTTTAAAGAATTAGAAACATAATTAGAATGAAAGTCACAGACAATTAAATTTCACCGAAGAAAAGGGACTAGGAATGGATTTTGCAGAAAGCTTTCGGAACCGTAAGCAGAAATACACAACGGCTCTCTCCTACCTCTGCTTCGTTGAGTATGAGAGCAGCTCCTTGGGTGAGGCAAGCCGTGCCAGGGGGCTCCTGCTGCAGATCCAAGGGAGAAGCTTCAACTACATCAGATTTTTTAAAAAGCCATTTGGGATGGCTATGACGGCAAACAACACAAAGGCCAAAATTAAGCACTATCACTGAATTAAAAAATTAAGTAAAAAAATGGTAGGTCCCTCAACATCCTCGACGGGCTCCTGTGCAATGCAACATTCTTAATTCTTCGCCGCTGGTAGATCTGACGCTTAATTAGCTGACAAGATTTAGAGATGAAGCACGGTAACGCTTTTTGCTACTTAAAATATTAGTAAGGTGAAGCACTTATTAAAAAAAAATATATTGGTAAGGTGAATTATTTTCTTAAAAACTATTAATTTAACCAATTCCTTTCAACACTGACATCCAATTTGTTCTTGCTGAGTCATATAACTCAAACATTGCTAAGAAGATGGTTAGAGAAGCAACAATATCCAAACAGTGTATCATCCTTTCATTATTCTATTCAATAATCCTCTTAGTCTATCATAAACCAGCCCGTTTGCAAGTTAGTATTAGGCACTCGTTTCAGCACATGGGTAAAATATTCCTATACAATATTAAACTAACCAGAGAGCAAGTAGCGATGCCTTTGCGTTTCAATTACCCTGCCGAAGTCCTGAGATCAAGAGGCAATATCCGTTTTCGTGAGTGAGGATACAATTACGGATTGGGAGAGATAACCCTTAATGAAAAGAGAATAAAAGACGTGAAAAGGAACAGAGTA
>NC_051404.1:34914096-34914344 GCF_015228065.2 Penaeus monodon
TCCAGAATAAGCTTTTCCTTCTTGAGAAGAGTTTTTTTTCCCTTCCTCAGGACGCCGAGGACTGCCACGCCCACCTCTGCGCCCTCGTCGACTTCGCCCTGGAGATGAAAGCCCGCCTGGAGGACGTCAACAAACACTCCTTCAATAACTTCAAGCTGAGAGTAGGTCCGTATCGCACGAAGGAGGATTTTTGTTTTGGGGGGAATGTGCTTGGCATCTACTTGGAATTGGCGATTCTGTTCATACTG
>NC_051404.1:34914388-34914748 GCF_015228065.2 Penaeus monodon
AGTCTTGTACATTTTGCCAATCGTTTCAGATATGAATGATGATGATTATAGTAAAAAAAAAAAAAAGGGTATTATGAGATTTTAGTTTTCTCTTTTCCCGTTCTTTTCGTTAGCTCACTTGCTTCCCCTAAATCAGCGTATCATCATAAGACTAGTCTTCTAACCGGCCTCCTTCCCCTCCCTCCTTCAGGTATCAGCCACGGCCCTCTCGTCGGGGGCGTGATCGGGGCCAAGAAGCCGGTTTTCGACGTCTGGGGCAACACGGTCAATGAGGCTTCGAGGATGGACTCCACGGGCGCCAACGACACCATTCAGATCCCGAAGGAGACGGCGCAGGTGGGGGGGCTGCTGAGGATCGCG
>NC_051404.1:34914886-34914994 GCF_015228065.2 Penaeus monodon
AGTTCTCTTTTGATATCTCTCTCTAGTTCTATTTTGCTCTTCCTCTTTTTCTCTCTTTTGCTCTCTTCCTCTTTTTCTCTCTTTTGCTCTTTCTCTCTTTCTTTTGCT
>NC_051404.1:34915116-34915403 GCF_015228065.2 Penaeus monodon
CATCCCTGTCACCCTATCCCTCAGCCAACCTGACGCCTCGTCCCGTCCCGCAGATCCTGAACTTCCGCGGCTTCCGCCTGCAGTGCCGCGGAAAGATCGCCGTGAAGGGCAAGGGCGAGATGGACACCTACTTCGTGCTCGGCAGGAAGGCCACCGCCCGCGCCAACTTCACCCGGCACCCGTCGACCTACAACTCTCTCGCTGCGGTCGTGTACGGCATGGTGCAGGCGCGCAAGAAACAGACAATCAAAAGAAGTGAGTTTCTGCGTATGTGGAAGAGTGCATAC
>NC_051404.1:34916770-34916902 GCF_015228065.2 Penaeus monodon
AAATGTATTTCCAAAATCCGTACACGTAGAGAGATCTTAGAGTGACGCCGTTCCCCTCCTGCAGGCAACACTACGGTGCGACGGGACCGGCAGCGGAAGGTCTCGCCGTCCGAAGGGAACACCGCTAGCTCA
>NC_051404.1:34916939-34917445 GCF_015228065.2 Penaeus monodon
TTCGCGACATCACGCCCGGCCTCACGCGACGGGCCACGCGGCTGGAGCGGACCGTGACTTCGCACCACAACCTCCGCAGCCTGACCAAGGACGACCACCGGCCCGAAGCATCAGCCAAGAGCCAAGAGGAAGGCGTGTAAATTCTCTTCCCGCCTGAGAGGTCAAAGGACGTCACACTGGAGGTCATCCGAGGTCATGCGCCAAGGTCTTACACTCAAATTTGGCCCTTTATGTCTGAAGTCACGTATTTAGGACGGCTGAAAGATGCAGAAATTATCCGTTGTCTCTATAATATATCCTAAGATCATATAATCGCTCCTTTCGGCCATACACACCAAGCAGTGTGCAGAAATCCCTGTGGCCTGCTAATGTGCGCTTCAGTACACAGCAGAAAATAATGAGACAGAGAGAGACTTTACGAATGCCACCACGACAGAGCTTCGGTGTCGCGGTAGTGCACGGAAATCATAATAATACAGGCTATAGTGCAGCTGGAGACATAATGT
>NC_051404.1:34917514-34917781 GCF_015228065.2 Penaeus monodon
GTTTCTTCCTACCTGATGTCACAATAATACCAAATCAAGAATTGATAGGGTAAACGGAACAAAATATAAATATAAGAATGAGAAAAGAGTCACACATGACGTCACTTTTAATAAAGCAGTGCATAATGTTGAATTGTATTACGTAGGAAAACGATTAGGTGAAAAATGCGCAAGCACAATGAGGCGCATGCTGAAGGGGTTAAACGCGCACATCTGCATAATTAGACGCACATAATCACACACACAGACAACAGAAGGTAGTAGAAT
>NC_051404.1:34917880-34918570 GCF_015228065.2 Penaeus monodon
TCCAGGAAACCGCGCCTCCATAATAAGATATAACATTCGGATACCCATTGTCTGTTTTTTAATGTGAAGTGCCAAATAACTGAATCATGTATGTTAGGACTTCAGTAGTTTAAGCTGCTAGTGGTGTGTGTGACGGATTCCAAGCTTTCTGTGATATTCTGATATTCAGTGAGGTGTGTCCGAAATGTTTTTAGTTTCTACGATTCGCCGTTGGTAGTTTTAAATGCTATAATTTTATTTTTTAAAAATATATGATTTATTTTAAAGAGTAGATGGATAATATACTGTACTAATCACTATATACATTAAGCATATTCACTGTAGTTGTTTTTTTAAGGATGTATTGTCGTGCCATTATGTATATATTTTCGGACATACCTAGAGTATCATTTAATATAGCGTAAGTCTCATTATGTACTCTGGTAATGCTAACAGTTGGCATTGCGATAAAAAAGCATGTCATTATTAAATAAAAAGAAAGTCCACATTTCTACTTATGGACATGTTTAAAACACTTGTGTAAATGTGAAAATACATTAGTCTTGGATTTAGAAATCGATAAGTGTAATAATTTTCGCAGTCACAATGCTCGTGGTGAGTGAGCTGAGAACCATATATGTTTACACGTGTTTTTTCGTGCTGATGTTACATAGATGTGGAAAATAATTTAGTTTCCTTTTTAAGTTTTGG
>NC_051404.1:34918826-34919114 GCF_015228065.2 Penaeus monodon
TTTCTGCCAATGACTTCATCGGTGAACATCGTAATCATTATAACGTAATGTGTTCTGTACTCTAGTTGGTCGCGTTCAATACTTCTTATACACATGGTGTCCAACCCTATATCTTTCTGGTGTGTTTGTGTATCTGTTTCTTGTCCCTTTTTCAGTTAATTATTGTTTTTTGTTTGAGGGCATTTTCCTCTTTTATGTTCGTATTTGTAGAGTATTTGACATCTATGTATGTACAGTTTATATATACAGTATATATTTTTCTCTTTTTATAATGTCAGATTGTGCCAT
>NC_051404.1:34919202-34919719 GCF_015228065.2 Penaeus monodon
TGCATATTTGTATGTGCTATCGATTTTGTGTGCCAAAATTCAGGCTGATAACCGATTTTTTTTGAACAATTAAATAAATATTTGACAAATAAAATCAGAATTTCGATGTGTATGGTTCCTTCCATAACTTCCATGGTTTCAACACCATTTGCCTGATTTATTTATGTCAAGCGTCGTTAGAACACGCTTAAAAATGGACAGAAGCAGATTTAAATCTAAAAGACGCTGGAGTCCTGTTTTCTGTTAACATATATATTTGTTTAAAGATGATAGCCAGTAGCAAGAAATAATTATTTTTAGCTGACACTTTATCTTTGATAATAAACGACAAATCGAATCATCTAACTGACATAATCTCATCAGCAATTTTAGAATTTGCCTCAAAAGCGCCTCGGCAATGCAAAAGATTTCGAAATTAGGGGGGGTGATGACGTCACCATAGGCCCTTCATCTCTCTCATCTCCAGCTCGTATTATGAAACACATGCGCGTCCAAAAGGGGTTTTAGCCCAGTTTCG
>NC_051404.1:34919881-34920165 GCF_015228065.2 Penaeus monodon
TGTCGGGCAGATAGTGCTAGACCCCCTTTGGAAGGACATCCCTTAATCTCTCGTTTTCATACTATGTATTTTTTTCCTTACAACTGCTTATTCCCACTCTCTTCGTCTTTCTTGGTTTCTTTCTCCCTCTTATCGATTCGTTTTCCGTTTATTTCAACCATTCACTCTCCCTTTCATTCATATTTGGCTGGTCGGAGTCCACTGCAGGATCATTGGAAATTTCCGGCACAAACCGATGGGATTTCACCCTTCCTCTTCCTATCCTTGTACATAGTCGTCTATAT
>NC_051404.1:34920204-34920500 GCF_015228065.2 Penaeus monodon
TCAACTAGAATTGAGGACATAGAGGATTTGGCGCCTGTTGTGACGTCATCAAAGCTTCCCGCGTGTTTTTTCAGGAATTCAAATTGGGTTTTGTGGTCGGGCACGGAATTCCGTCTAAATTTCTCAGATAAAATTGATTTGCTGATGAGCATTATTAAATGATACAAAATTATAGGTTTTGGCCAAATAAAAATGGGATTATCATCTTTAAATATATTTCAACAGTAAAAATTATGATAAATAATTTTAGTGCTTTGTAAGGGTCTTGTATACAAGAAGACTATTCAATAAAATTG
>NC_051404.1:34920855-34920959 GCF_015228065.2 Penaeus monodon
AACATATAAAGGGCCGGATTCAAGGAGGGGTGTGAGGGGCATACGCCCTTCCTCCATAGCAATGGTTTTTCCACCAAATTTTTAAAACGCTTGTACAGGGAGAT
>NC_051404.1:34921736-34922258 GCF_015228065.2 Penaeus monodon
AATTCAATAGTAGCCTTTTTAGCGATTTTATCTGTAATTTGTTTTGGTATTATGCTTCAGTCTATCTTTCCATACGACAGGGTATCCTTCCTCTCTGTGTATCGCTGGGTACTTGTTCCATGTAAACACTTGTGCACCGAAGCGTGTCAAATAACTCCAAGAGAAACGTCTTATGTGGTGCAGTTGTGTGTCGCGATATTTATTTTTCATCAAAAATATGTAATTATAGGTACGGAAAGATTATAGAGCTCCTCAGCATACTGTAGTTGATCTCTCGTGTACTAATTTGATATATAACAAGGACTGCTTTTTTCAAACCCTAAGCACAATTTAGCAATGTCTGTGTGCCTAGTTGAGAAAAAAATGTATATTTTGTGTACCCACGGGTAGTAATCACAGGCAAGATTAATAAAAATATATACAGCGTAGAAATTCTGTTTTATTATCCTCGATCGTTTGTGAAAAAGACATTTTGTCAGTCCTGTCTGCGTGTATCCCTCTATCAATGCGCGCGCACGCACG
>NC_051404.1:34922881-34923327 GCF_015228065.2 Penaeus monodon
TCCCCTGATCTATACCAAAATCCCTCCTCTAGATGCAGTTTTGGTTCCCTTACCCATGCGTTGTGCGAAGTGGTCTAAACCCCCATCTGGCCTATAATCTTTTTATTTTATTTTCTAGGCTGAAATTGAGCTTTGGAAATAGACAAAGGCAGCAAGAGCTTCAGTCTGGTTAGAGTTGAGGTTGGGGACTACAGGATGGACTTCAGTATTGGTATTGACTTTGTAACGCGATGTAAAAATGAAATGAACCATCCTCTTCTACAGGTGCTCCCACATGCAGAGGAATCTGATTCGTTTATACATCTTTTCATTTCTTTATTTATCTTTTATTTTTGAGTTTCTTTCTTTAAATATCGTGGATGTGTTTTATGACATCCTGTAGTTTTTAACGGAAGCCGACGGAATGGAGGAACTAAGAGCTGCCAAGGAACATGCTGAGAAGTTGG
>NC_051404.1:34923540-34924911 GCF_015228065.2 Penaeus monodon
CTTTTTTACCATGAGGAAATTTCAGTCTACAACCATCAAATACACAAGTTTCTCTTACTCTCGTTTTCCCTCCTTCTCTCCCTTAATTTCTTGGAATCTAAATGAAGACAAACAATTCTTTTTAATTGAGAGAGAGGAGAAATCTGAATTACTTAGACATTGGTAGATACTCTGAATTGGATAAACGTCTCATTGTAATATAGTAAAAGGAAAAGATGTTTTCCCAACTGCTTATCTGGGATCACAACCACCAAATCATCGCACAAAATGGTCGTTTATTCTCGATGTTCAGATTGTCGCGAAATTATAGTCTCTAACCACTCTCGCTCATTGTAATCCCGGTCACACTGCCTCAGTTATAGTAGGGACTTTTCATTGTTGACATCAAAACATTTTTTTTAATCATCTCTGACAATATGATGATTATCAAAGCCTCGCTGTATTAATGTATAGGCGGGAATTTGCTGAACTGTCATCTATTGGTAAACACGTATTTTGATCTCTTACTCCTTCTTTATTTTTCTATGTTCGTATTTCTCCAAATTTGATCGATTTTGAGGAATTGCAGTCATAGTCAGGTCGCATGGCAAGGATCGTGTCACAGCAGAAACTGAAACATAATTTACTACTATTAAATTAATGACCACACCTGTTATTTGTGTTCAGCTAATAAATGATCATGACTGTAAAATTTAATGTCAGTGAAGTGACCATTCAACATGAATGACTCTGTTAGCTGTTCTCAAAAGAACTTTTTTTTTTTCTTCACCTCTAAAACTTCATGATGACATGACGGCCAAATAACCTATTTTGAAAATAATTAATGAGTATCTGATCAACCATTTATTAAACTGGCCTCGGTGGCAGCTAGATTACTAACACGTGGCTCAAGTTGAAAATAGATATAGTTTGGTGTTATGATTTCATATAAGAGACCAAAGTTGTTGTTCATGTCATATTAGCATGCCATTCCACCTTTCCAAGACTGACTCAAAAGGTACATTCCAGATTCTGATGAAAATCTCTGATCTTTGTTCTGGTACATATACAGTGGTTTACTTTTACACCTCAGTAACATTAAGAATATATTGGTAAACTATAAAACTTGATTTTTCTAAATTTCATAAGTAGTTACTTGTATTTTTTTGCCGAAGTTTTGCGTGAAAACGAAACAGGTCTATTTCCTTTTTCTCATAACGTTTATTCATACTATGATGTGTTAGCTTATTTACACAGCTCGTAATGTCACTTCGCACAGCACGCCTGGAACACTCATCACCACCTACACCCATTTCCTGTATAAACATGCTGTTGCTCATGTTTTTAAAACAACACAAGTCATTAATAAATTCTGACCTACGCATTTAGTAG
>NC_051404.1:34924957-34925668 GCF_015228065.2 Penaeus monodon
TTTTTTTTGGGGGGGAGGGGTGCGCACAACATTCAATCTGCATTATCCGAGCAAATGGAAAACTTTCTCGTCTATATAGATGAAGATTTTTCCCCAATGTGTTCTCATCCGCAATTAATGTACGGAATCAGAAGGAAGAATGGGATGTCTCAAGAATTACTGCGTGTCTTCGTCAACAAACAATATTTAAGATTGGGTGAAGTAATTTGTTCAGTCATATTCAAGGAATACTTATACATAATCAGTTATTATTATAGTTGCAATATTTACTCAAGTATGATGTTTATGCTTCATTTCGCTGAAAATGCAATACGTCATATTAACATACCGCCGCGTTTAATTTCTACTTAATTTCTGGTTAGGGTACCTCCCTCTCTAACCCGGTCAGGCGAAGGTGGGGAAATGGCCGCAATTTTACCTCACCTTCAGCCCCCGCCTACACTACCTTACTCCTCCAAGTGGCTGTCGCTGAATGGTTACAAATGTCCTCGTATACATGGATAAACTGTCATTGCAGGGTTTCAATGGTCAGGATCTGAACAGTACTTCAAGACGAATTAATTCTTTAATGAATTGCGATCCCAAGTTGAAAATATATTCACCATCCAGGGTAATGAAGTTTCGTCATACCCAACCGGATCTGGGTTGAAGTGCTCGCCTTTTCACTACCCCCAGGTTTCTCAATCCTCCTCCAACTCCCTCCCCCCCCCC
>NC_051404.1:34926066-34926342 GCF_015228065.2 Penaeus monodon
CTTTTCTAAGAAAGGAAGGGGATCGGGGACTATATCTGTAGATAGATAATATGCAGGGGTAGGTACATGCTGATAGATACCCCAAGCAACTGCTTTAGACTGACACACTGAAGCGCTGATTGAGTAAATGACTGACTAATTTACTCAGTGTATTTTTTAAACTGAACGTAATATATGTCATAGATTAAGCTTCAGAGCCCAGTCTTCCTTCGCCAGTGCTGTTGGAGAGGACAATGGGGGTATATAGTCTCCATTGCTCCTAATTTTATACCCGAA
>NC_051404.1:34926698-34926886 GCF_015228065.2 Penaeus monodon
CCACCCGAAATATAGCATTACGAAATAATAAAAAGGCAAATATCAAGTAATATGATTATACTACATGCAAACATTTCAGGAAACCACTTTAAACTTATCGCACACCAGACTTCAACAGAATATGTTTGCAAAATAAAAAGATTTCTTCACATTGTGGGTAACGGACCAAGGGTGGTTTTGATAAACGT
>NC_051404.1:34927278-34927375 GCF_015228065.2 Penaeus monodon
AGGAAAAGTTCGGACTTTTAACGTGTTCTACATGAGGCTTTATCTAAGTATAAAGAATTGGTATTTTTATCTTTTCGTTTCTCTGATCCTATCCAGG
>NC_051404.1:34927878-34928046 GCF_015228065.2 Penaeus monodon
ATCGACGGTCATCTATTTTCCACATCCCGTTTTTTATTTCCTCTTCTAAGCGAGTAACAGCACCAGTGCTTATGCCTTACTGTTTGCGGCGGTGTACCACCATCGTTAGAGGACGATATTTACCGATTTCAAGAAACGAAATCGTCTTTGAACTCTTTTAGTTTGTCG
>NC_051404.1:34929816-34930031 GCF_015228065.2 Penaeus monodon
TTTGGAAAGCAAATTCGCATCGTTCGTCACTCCAATTTCGCGATGCATTCATGATACCACTTTTAAATCGTAATTGTTTAGGTCAACAGCAATGCATAAGGACCGGTGTTGTTTCTCGCTTAGAGGAATGAATAGAAAACGGGAAGTAAGTAATGGATGACCGCCAGATTGCTGTTTTGTCGCATAATTATAATAAATGATATATACATATGTTC
>NC_051404.1:34930508-34930583 GCF_015228065.2 Penaeus monodon
AATAATAAATATTGAAGTGAGGAAGGAGGAAAGGGAGACAGAAGACAGAGAGATTATTTTCTTCTTCTGCAAGAA
>NC_051404.1:34930683-34930830 GCF_015228065.2 Penaeus monodon
TTTTTTAAAATTTTAAAAAAAAAAGAATTATTTAATTTTAATAAAAACTGTTTTTTAAAAATTTTTTTTAATTTTAATCACCAACAATATGTTATTTATCAAGATACACTATATAAAAATAAAAATCAAGATTAAAAATAAACACAC
>NC_051404.1:34931260-34931443 GCF_015228065.2 Penaeus monodon
TAATAGAGATTAATAGCGACAGTTATCTCAGCCGATTTATCGAAAACGCTTTTGTGCCTGTGAGGGTGTTGCCTCTCCCTCAGTAAAAGAGCTGAACTGCTGCTTTGAAGGACCGGGTGAGACGAATATGCGGCAAGAAAGGATAAAGATAAAATCACTTAAATGCTTTGAATAGTGTGCAAC
>NC_051404.1:34931576-34931647 GCF_015228065.2 Penaeus monodon
AAAACTGCAAAATGTTTTCTTCTCATCACCAATTCTCTGATTTCCTGCATATCATAATTACCTCTATATTC
>NC_051404.1:34931958-34932961 GCF_015228065.2 Penaeus monodon
TTTTTTTCCCAACCGACCACCCTAAACCCGCCCAATGGTCAAGCCAAGTCGCTGTTATGGCTGTTTGTCGAGATGCTGGCATAAAAGGGATATAGATTAGCAATATCACGGCGGTGGATCCCTTAAGAGCTCTCTAAGAGGAGACACGGAAGAGGAAAGCCAAGGGTAAACAAGACCGCCATTTTCATTCCCTTTCATTTTTATTTATTTATTTATTTGACAGGTAACAGAAAGTGGGAGGATATACATATATATTTTCTTTTCGTTTGGATATTCAGTATGCTTAACATTGGTTCCTTTCCATAAGCTATGTGAAATTCAGAATAAAGCTTTATCGCTAATTACGGTATAAATGTTCAGGATTTGATTGCGCAAAGGAAACAAATGTCGCAAATTGGCTGGCATTGGCAACAGGCTGATGGGTATTTTTTTCCAAGCAGGCAACGGGTTAAGACGACAGCGGTGACCTTGAAATCACCTAAACCAGATGATGAGTAAAGTGGCCATGAATACACATTGGTACTCCTCTTATGGTAGGTAGACAGTACAATACATTGCTTCTAATAATGTGAAGATAAGATCAATAAAATGATGACCGTGGTTGCTGATGTTCAGTCCGTGTTTGCTCAAAGTTCTCAGAAAGTAGCAGGTCACCGCCATATGTGACATACGAATCTAGATGTCTTCGCAGTGCTTTGAAAACGCGAGAGAATACCTCTCCCTCTTCATATTATTAAGACAGTATTGCATTAGGTTTTAATAAGACTAGTTTCCATGCAAAGACGTGGCTTGTTTGTTAGTTTTTACTCTTATGTTTGAAGGAATTATACAATGTACTGGAAAATTAATGTTTAGCGCTTGTTTCTGCGCATCTAGTATTGATCAGTCAGTTTATTATTACCACAAATAAACTTTTAATTGGCAATCTTGTGACATGTATGTTAATTAGCATCAGAACAGAGTTAACGTTTTTTTTATGGAAGCCAGTATATCGCATGGAACG
>NC_051404.1:34933285-34933732 GCF_015228065.2 Penaeus monodon
CTTCCTATTTGAATACTTGAAGAGTAACTGTATCAAGTAGAATTTTTGAAATCTGTATATTTCATTTTCATCTATCCTGTGAAATCTCCTTCAGTTATCCCTACATAAGTGTATATGATTTATCCATCTTTCTGTTCTATTTCAAATGGCATAAATATTGTTCCCGCTGAAATGTTTATTTTCCATGAACTGTCTTTAACCTCACATTCTTCGAAGCTTCTTATTTGGAGAAAAGCTTGGTTTCCATCTCGAACCTCCCTTTTCCTTTGATTATTGTGCTTTTAATGAAATGTAAATAGAAACTGAAACTATTCAAAAAAAGGTTTGACTTCAATGAGTGTCCTTAACTAAATGCATTTGCGTTACATTTATTTGCCTTTGTTTACGCTTTCATGTCTGGGACGTAATCAGGGCAACAGTGGAGAGAGACGTAAAGATAAAGAGAGG
>NC_051404.1:34934001-34934730 GCF_015228065.2 Penaeus monodon
CGGGAGAGGATTATTTACTCATAATTCCCTTACAACAGTCAATGATTTTTTGTACTGGAAAACTAATATCAAATTATTTCCATAAATCTTTAAAACGAAATAAATAAGGTTTTGAATAAGAAAAGGTAAACAAAAATTATAAGCTGTAATACTAAGCACCGTTATTTTGTAATTAGCAAACGGTCATAACTAATATAAAAAAAACAATGACAAAGATCCATTTCAGTCTACATATTAATATGAAATAACTGTATTTGATGATATTCCTTAAAAACTGGGATTAATATAGTTATTGTCAAAAATATAATTTTTCTCCTAACCCGAATTAAAACAAAGCCGACTTAAATTCTAGAATATGCATTAGGATTCAACAAAAATAAGTAGCAAAATTTGATTTCCACTTATCCTTATAACTTTGGACTTTGGATAATCACAAGAAAAGCAACATCAATAAGCATATAATCCATAAAACCTGCTTCCACTGTTCTTCTCGAGGGTCGCTAGAACGTGCACCGTCGCCTCTTCCTCGGATGCTGTCTCCTGCGTCAAGCCTTATTACATAAATACACACTGCGAATTCGAGAGGCAACTGGTCTGATCCGCCTTTCGTTCCCTTCGCCTCTTCAGGTCTGGAGATCTTTGCCTCCCTCTGTGCTTAGAGGCAGAGTAACCACTCATGCTCGTTCAAGAAGGAGGGGTATTCCATAAAGAGAATGGGTTCCATTTACA
>NC_051404.1:34935489-34935742 GCF_015228065.2 Penaeus monodon
CAGGAGAGTATTTTTTTTTTTTTGGGGGGGGGAGGCAACTGCAAAACTCTGTTTGCCCCCTCAAGGTCTGGCTTGCCCCTCCCCCCAAAGGCCACATTTATTTACATATATTTTTAAAAACTAAATTACACCTCTACAGGTCTGGTAAAATGTCCCTTGGGTAGCATTTTTTTTATATAATTTTTGTTCGCTTCACTTGCCCTCCTGCCCCACCACCCCCAAGAAAAAGCTGAAATGACACCCCTGTATAATG
>NC_051404.1:34935966-34936424 GCF_015228065.2 Penaeus monodon
AAGACATTCAAAATTAAAAACATTATTTACTTAATAAGTTATGATACTTCGGTAATGTTTACATTCGTACAACAGGTCACTCACTGCTGATAATCATCTTATTCAACAGCTATCACAGGTTCTGTACAACCAAAATATTTCTGAGGCAATGGCATTGTACCCCTGTGTCAGTTGCCTTCTGCCGTGGAGTTCAGTTTTCATATCAAACGTCAAACGAAGCCTTTGCCAAGCGTGCCTCCTCTCGAACGTTTAGGTGATCGTTCTTCTTTGTTTACATTGTCCGCTGACCGTAGGCGTTCCGACTGTTCCAACGGTTAATAATCACATTATCTGAAATGTTTTACTTTGCGTTCATAATTTCTTTAACATGGATGACACCTAACCACAAGACGTAATAATTCTTTCTTTTTTACGGTAGTTCATCTAGCCGTGTCACCCGATACGGTCGTGGTCCTTAG
>NC_051404.1:34936628-34937355 GCF_015228065.2 Penaeus monodon
AAACACACACACACACCAATTGTGTATAAAACCCGCGATAAAAAAGTGCTTTTAAAAAAGCAAAAGATTTCCCCTTTACAATACTCCTATTTTGATAGATTTTTTTATATATATCAATTTTCCCTTTTTTTTTTACTGAAATTACAAAAAAGTCCACTGAGGATACCCCCGCGCTCTTTTTAATTATGGGGATTTTTTTGATGCTGAATGGGAGGTTAAGGAATGAAAGGAAAAAAGAAAGAAAAATGAGAAAGGGGGGGACAGAAGAAAAAAAGGGGAAAAGGAAAAAAGGGGAGAAGGCGAGAAAAAGACATGGAGAAAGATAATGGAACGGGATGAGTGGGGGAGAGGAAAAAGGCAAGACACAAAAAAAAGAGGGAGGGGAGAGACGGGGAAAAGGGGGAAAGAGGAGGAAGGAAAAAAGAAAGTTAAAAAACGCGAAAAAACCCCCGGGAAATTTTATTCTAAAATTTTTAAAAGTAAAAGGGGGGTTTTCCCAAGGCAGCTATATCCCCCCGTATTGGGGGTTTAAAACCCTAAGGGGGCGAAAATAAAAATCTCCCCCCGCTTGTAACGCAGGTAAAAGGGAAAGATAGTGTCTGGATTAGTATGGAGATAGAGAGGCAAAGAGAAAACACAAGGCGAGAGCGAGCTCTTCTCTATGATTTCTATCTAGTACTATTTTCTCACTCCGCTCTTCTCTTGCTCCTGTGTGTGTATTCCTTTG
>NC_051404.1:34937425-34937501 GCF_015228065.2 Penaeus monodon
AAAAGCCTTTTAAAACATTTTTAAAAAAAAACCCTAAAAATCAACAGTACGAAAAAGGGTTTTCTTTTATTCCCAA
>NC_051404.1:34938735-34938803 GCF_015228065.2 Penaeus monodon
GTGTGGTGTTGGTTTGTGTGTGTTCATATATTTTGCGGTGTATTAAAATGTACAAAGTGTTGTTTATG
>NC_051404.1:34939250-34939454 GCF_015228065.2 Penaeus monodon
TATATTATTTTTTATTATTTTTATTTTAAAAATTTTTTTTTTTTGGTATGTTATTATGTTTTTATATTTTTTTTATTTTGTTTTTGTATTTTGTTTTTTTTATTTTTATTTTTTTTTTTTATTTTTTTTTATTTGTTTTTTTCTTTTTTATTTTTTTATATTATATAATATATTATATTTATTATTTTTTTTTCTTTTTAAGCC
>NC_051404.1:34939714-34940445 GCF_015228065.2 Penaeus monodon
ATGAATTTTTAAAATCACCACCCCTAAAACTTTAAAATAATATATATTTAATTAAAAAAAATTTTATTTTTTTTTTTTAATAAATAAATAAAAATTTAAATTTTAAAAAATAATTTATTCCCTTTCTTTAAAAAATATTATTTTGCCCAGATATAAACCTATGTTTTGTTTTAGAGAGCGTCAGCTTTTCCCCCTTTTCGGGTATCTTGGAAAACCGAAAGGTAACCCCACCCGCGATCAAACGTTAACTCCCCCCAAAAAAAGGAAATTTTGTTAAATTTTTTTTTTCTAAACAGCAAAAAACTCCCAAAACCCCCCCAGGGAGACCTTCGAGAGTTCCTCCCCAGCAAAATGGGGCGACGTCTCTAATTTTTCTACGAGGAATCACTCCCAGTTACTCTCCTGCCCCTACTCTGTTTTTTATCCCCTATTAAAAAAATATCCGAACAAAATCCCAAAAGTCATGCTCCCCTAAAAATATTCTAATTTTGTCTTCACAACCCAAAATTTTGTTTTTCGGGCAAAAAAAAACCCCCCTCCCTTCTTTCCCCAAACGGCCAAACAATTTAATGTTAGCACGCGAGCTAAGAATGTGGTGGAACCCTTTAGTAACCAAACCTTAGAACTATGGAGCGGGGGGCTCTCCTCCCCACGGACGTTACGAGAACAATAATAGAAAAAAATTTCGCATTGCAAATCTTACAAAAAAGAAATTTTGGGATCCGCTAGTC
>NC_051404.1:34941309-34941411 GCF_015228065.2 Penaeus monodon
ATTTTTTTATTTTATATTATTTTATTTTTTAAAATTATATTTTGTTTATATATTTTTAAAATTATTTTAAAAAACTTTATTTTTTTTTTCTATTTTTTTTTT
>NC_051404.1:34941454-34942003 GCF_015228065.2 Penaeus monodon
TCATCCAGAGGGAGAGAGAGAAGAAGAAGGGGGGAAGGAGACAAAAGGTGTATGTAATAATTACTACAGATAGGGATAAAACGTTGTGCTTTAACAGAGTCCCAATACAGTAACCCCAACCATTGTGAAATTTTTCCAAAACAGATCACTTAAAAATCTTTTTAACTCCATGATTAATTTTGGGTTTCACAAATTTTCAGGGGAGAATTTCAAGACGTGACATTTTTACAAAATTTTTACTAAATTTAAATACATAACAGTTTTTATATATTAAAATTCAATTTTGTTTATTCCCTTTGGGTTACGCTGCAGCATATTTCCCCTTTTCTGATAAGTAACTGGCTAATTTTTAGTTTTTATCAGTGGTTATATGGGAAACAAACCCTTTCCTTTTTTTCGTTCTCTAAATGTGTAAAGAAAATTCCTGTTTGCAGATCATACCATTCCGAGGTAGTGAATTCCCTTTTTTTTTTTTCAAAATCTGTTGCAGCAAAACGGAAAATTTTTTTTGCAACTTTCCGGTTTTTTTAAGCCCGGGTAAAAATGGTG
>NC_051404.1:34942039-34942221 GCF_015228065.2 Penaeus monodon
GTAAAAAAAGAAAAACTCTGGCAATCGTACTAGCGGTGGGGTTCAAATGGGAGTTGGCAATGAAAAAATTGGTCGTTAATTAAAAGATAGTTTTTTCCCGGTTGCATTTTGTATCAGTTGAACCTTTTGGGTACCTTTGATGGTTAATTCGGCTATAATTATTTCAGGATATGTAAAAATCC
>NC_051404.1:34942359-34942423 GCF_015228065.2 Penaeus monodon
TTTATTGACTTTTTGCGTAGTCACAATAAAACCATTTGGGTATGTTTAAAAGGGGCCTTTTTCA
>NC_051404.1:34942489-34943069 GCF_015228065.2 Penaeus monodon
TTTTCCTACTCTCCCAGTTACTTTAAAACTTCATTTTCATTAAGTAAAATAAAGGATTAGAATTTTTAGGGAGGCCCCGTTTCTTCCCCCCGGGAAAGTTTGAAAACTTCCCCCTTCAGTATTTCATGCAGTTTTACTTCTTCATTGTTAAACGAGGGTTTATCATTGACCCGCTAGAATTCACATGTTCCTTTTTTCCTTATGCTAGCCCCATAAAAATATCTGGGGGAAAGCCCCGAGCATCAATACCTTTAAATTTCATTTGAAGTCTTTAGTTTTTTCCCCCCTATCCGGTATCGCGCACTCTTCCCCCAAACACGGGGGAGGGAAGTCCCCCTAACAGAACATTAACACACTAAAAAAAAATCTTGAATAGTTTTTTCTGCAGACTTGTCAACTGCTTCCAAAGGTAAGACCTTTTGTACCCAAAAGACCCTAGGGAAAGATTATCAAAGGACGTAGAGACAGGCAGATGAATGGTACGAAGTTGACACTGAGAGGTAATGCTCTAGTTGAAGGGCTTATAAAAGCAAGTGGATATAGAAACAACCAAGTATTAGGTGCAATCGCGCGCGCGTGC
>NC_051404.1:34943219-34943341 GCF_015228065.2 Penaeus monodon
TAAAATGATACCTCACAACTCCTGATGCAAAACTGTCTCTCAGAATCCGTAGGAAGGTGACAGCTCAAAGAGAGTGCAAATCCTCTGAAGCTCTACAGAAAGGCAGACCAAACGAGAGAAGT
>NC_051404.1:34947676-34947748 GCF_015228065.2 Penaeus monodon
GCAGAGGGGCAAACCATAGACTTTTTTGTCTAAATCCAATTTTGCAATCTAAGAACCTTCGTTAATACTGCC
>NC_051404.1:34948495-34948925 GCF_015228065.2 Penaeus monodon
TTAAATGTGTGTATGCATGCCTGTAATGTCAAGATGCGAAAAAATCTATTTGTATTTCCTGCGATGGAGTCAATTTTAAGTGCTATAATAATTTTTTATAGTATTATCGTTCCTTCCTGGTTTTAAGTTTAAACTTTGAAAAGAAACTAAACGAAAATAAAAAGAAATTACTATATAAAATGAATGACAAAGCACTGAAACAAGTAGCATAACTGTTCAGTCCAACAAACATATTTTCAGAATATATATTGTTAATACTTTACACAAACATGAATATATAAAATATGTATACTGATACTGAAATTTATACTGCGGTGAAAATAGTGAATCTCTATATATGAATAGTTCATTTGTGATGTTCATGATTTCTACATATATAGTTATAATAAAATCGATTTAAATTGCCTGATTTCAATAATTTGATTTAGAT
>NC_051404.1:34950363-34950796 GCF_015228065.2 Penaeus monodon
TCTAAATCAAATTATTGAAATCAGGCAATTTAAATCGATTTTATTATAACTATATATGTAGAAATCATGAACATCACAAATGAACTATTCATATATAGAGATTCACTATTTTCACCGCAGTATAAATTTCAGTATCAGTATACATATTTTATATATTCATGTTTGTGTAAAGTATTAACACAATATATTTCTGAAAATATGTTTGTTGGACTGAACATTTTATGCTACTTGTTTCAGTGCTTTGTCATTCATTTTATATAGTAATTTTTTTTATTTCGTTTAGTTTCTTTTCAAATTTTTAAATTTAAAAACCCAGGAAGGAACGATAATACTATAAAAAATTATTATAGCATTTAAAAATTTGACTCCATCGCAGGAAATACAAATAGATTTTTCGCATCTTGACATTACAGGCATGCATACACACATTTAA
>NC_051404.1:34951093-34951185 GCF_015228065.2 Penaeus monodon
TCATCTGTCGAGGGTATGGTCACCCCTATTGGAAGGGTAAAGGTCATCTGTCGAGGGGTATGGTCACCCTTTCATTGGAAGGGTAAAGGGTC
>NC_051404.1:34951579-34951651 GCF_015228065.2 Penaeus monodon
GGCAGTATTAACGAAGGTTCTTAGATTGCAAAATTGGATTTAGACAAAAAAGTCTATGGTTTGCCCCTCTGC
>NC_051404.1:34955756-34955854 GCF_015228065.2 Penaeus monodon
TGTAGAGCTTCAGAGGATTTGCACTCTCTTTGAGCTGTCACCTTCCTACGGGATTCTGAGAGACAGTTTTGCATCAGGAGTTGTGAGGTATCATTTTA
>NC_051404.1:34955996-34956700 GCF_015228065.2 Penaeus monodon
GCACGCGCGCGCGATTGCACCTAATACTTGGTTGTTTCTATATCCACTTGCTTTTATAAGCCCTTCAACGTAGAGCATTACCTCTCAGTGTCAACTTCGTACCATTCATCTGCCTGTCTCTACGTCCTTTGATAATCTTTCCCTAGGGTCTTTTGGGTACAAAAGGTCTTACCTTTGGAAGCAAGTTGACACAGTCTGCAGATAAACTATGTCTAACTGATTTCTTTTTAGTGTGTTAAGTGTTCTGTTAGGAGGACTTCCCATCTCCGTGATTGAGGAAGAGTAGCAGCGATGACCGGATAGAGGGAAAAGGCAGTGAAGACTTACTAATGAAATATTTAAAGTGTATTGATGCTCTGGGCTTTCGCCCAGATATTTTTTATAGCTAGACATAAGGAAACAAGGAACATGTGATATTACTACTGCAGGTCAATGATCAACCTCGTTTAACAATGAAGAAGTGAGAACTGCATTGAAATACTGAAGAGGGAAGATTTCAAACATTCCGCGGGGAAGTAACGAGGCCTCCCTACAAATTCTAATCCATTTAATTTTACCATTAAATGACAATGAAGTTTTAAATGTAACTCGGAGAGTAGGAAATACCAGCGAAGTCCATGCGATAGTTAATACTACATCATTAGTTCTCAAACGTATTGAGTAAAAAAATGTAAAATGGCCCATTTAACATACCCTGAATGGGT
>NC_051404.1:34956908-34957625 GCF_015228065.2 Penaeus monodon
GATAGCCGAATTAACCATCAAAGGGTAATCACAAGGTTCAACTGATACCATTAATGCAACCGGGAAAAAAACTATCATTTAATTAACGACCAATTTTCATTGCCAACTGCCATTTCGAACCCCACCGCTAGTACGATTGCCAGATGTATTTCTCTTTTTACAGAAAAAGGAAGTAAAATATAGTAAAAAAAAAAAACACCAGTTCTTTACCCGGCTTTAAACAAACCTGGAAAGTTGCAAAGAAAGTTCCTGTATTGCTGCAACAGATTTTGAAAAAAAAGAAGGAATTCACTGACCTCTGGAATGCGTATGATTCTGCAAACAGGAATTTCTTTACACATTTATGGAGAGACGAAAGTAAAGGAAATGGTTGATTCCATATAGACCACTGATAAAAACTCAAAATTAGCCAGTTACTTATCTAGCAAGGGGAAATATGTCTGGACAGCGTAACCCTAAGGAATCAATCTAAATTGAATATATATATAAAAACTGTTATGTATTTCATCATGTAGTAGATAATTTGTAAAAATGTCACGTCTTGAAATTCTCCCACTGAAAATTATGTGAAACCAAACTTAATCATGGAGTGTAATGAGTTTAAGGTGATCTGTTGGAAAATTATTGTCACATAATGGTTGGCTTACTGTATGTGCACTCTGTTAAAGCACAACGTTTTTATCCCTATCTGTAGTTAATTATATACATACACCTTTG
>NC_051404.1:34958544-34959122 GCF_015228065.2 Penaeus monodon
GATTTGACAATGTACTGAAATTATCTATTATGTTCTCGTAGACGTCCTGTGCGAGGAGAGTCCCTCGCGTCCAGTAGTTCTAAGGTTTTGGTTACTAAGGATTCCACCAGCATATCTTAGCTCGCCGTGCTAACATGTAAATTGTTTGGCCGTGTTGGGAATGAGGGAGGAAGGGGGGTTTTCTTTGTGCCTGAAAATCAAAGTTTTGGAGTCTGTGAAGACAAAAGTTAAGAATATGTTTAGGGTAGCATGACTTCGGGATTTTGTTCGGATATTTATTAATAGAGGGACTAAAATATCAGAGTAGGGGCAGGAGACGTAACTGGCAGTAGATTCCTCGTAGAAAGGGAATTAGAGATCGTCGCAGATTTTGCTGGTGAGGAACATCTCGAAGGTCTCGTGGGGAGGTTTGGTAGGTTTTAGCTGTTGAGAAAAAAATATTGAACAATTCCTTTTTGTGGAGAGCTTAACGGTATTGATCGCGGATGGAAGTTACCTTCTCGGGTTACCAAGATACCTGAAACGGGGAATGAGCTGACGCTCTCGTAATCAATCATAGAGTTTATATCATGGGCAAA
>NC_051404.1:34961211-34961299 GCF_015228065.2 Penaeus monodon
AAAATTAAGGCGATAATTTGGGATATATAAGTAAACTCTTTCGATACTGCTTGATCTTTTATGCGTTTTATGTTTCATAAATGCTTAT
>NC_051404.1:34961514-34961714 GCF_015228065.2 Penaeus monodon
CAGCATACTAATCCAGACTACTATCTTTCCTTATACCCTGCGTCTACAAGCGGGAAGGAGATCTCTCTTAATTGCGCCCCTTGAGGTGTTTAATTCCCCCTAGGATACGGAGGGATATAGGCTGCCTTGGGTAACACTCCCTTTCACTTAAATATTACGTAGAATAAATCTCCCTGGGTGTTTTTGCCTGCTGTTTGTAA
>NC_051404.1:34961938-34962050 GCF_015228065.2 Penaeus monodon
CTCTAACCTCCCATTCAGCATCATAAAATATCCACGATAATTAAGAAGAGATGTAGCGTGTGGTACTCCTCAGTGGACGTTTTATTGTAATTTCAGTAAAACAGGGAAATTG
>NC_051404.1:34962744-34962853 GCF_015228065.2 Penaeus monodon
CTGTAAAATGACAAACTGCTTCGTATATCTGAGCACAAATGTTTGCAACATATAATTAATTAGGGAAGAGCTAGTTAGTAGTTGAAATTGTGTTCATGGTTGTGCATAA
>NC_051404.1:34963926-34964159 GCF_015228065.2 Penaeus monodon
TTGTAAGGTTTGAAAGTCTTGAACAAGATGAGGGAATGATAAAAGGAGAGAAAACATCCTAATGAGGGTTAAGTGTCCAAAAAGATCCCGGAATGATAAGATCTCAATTAGCAAATTAATTAAGCCTGCTACACAGAACGCTTTACCGCGAGCTCATTACGCGCCTTGTATCAGAGAATGTAGTTTCATATGAAGTTCATATTATCAGCACTATTGTTATTGCCGATTTATTT
>NC_051404.1:34964302-34964412 GCF_015228065.2 Penaeus monodon
CGGTATCAGGGAAACTGCGGGTCAAAAGCGCATGATTGAAATAAACTTCCGTAATTTAGATATTGCGATGCACATTCATATGGGAGCAGCCCCCCCCCCCCCCGCCTAAA
>NC_051404.1:34964464-34964934 GCF_015228065.2 Penaeus monodon
TAACATCTAAATCTCGAACTGATTATTTACCTTGACCAGTAAATCCGGAATGGCCTGCCTCCGAGTCGACAGGATTTTCGTCGTACCTGTTAGCGGGAATTGCGACCACTTTCCGAAACTCTTTTTCGTTATTGTCATGATATTTTCCATATTAAAGGCGAAACAGATTTTTCCAACACCTTACACACAGCCTAGTCACGGTGGAACTAATAGACTGCTCGCTAGTATATATTGCCATGTCCCTCACAGTTACAATTCCTATTGGTTCATTTGAATTCCGTCCGATGATTCAGTCGCTCTCTCTATTTCACATTTTCTCTCGGTGCTGAAAAAATATGTATCGTGCAGCGCCTGAATTTTGGGGGTTTTTATAGTCTCTCTACTATCCTTATTATTACTTTTGCGACGGAAATGCTATAAACGAAAGTTCAATTTGAATGTTGCGTTATATCGGACGAAAGAGTCATTTT
>NC_051404.1:34966100-34966574 GCF_015228065.2 Penaeus monodon
ATAGCCTTCACTACTTTACTCCACAAATAAACACATTAGGAAACTTACTTCCCGTAATATATCCAAAGAATAAAATTCCTAATTTCTTCAGTCTCCGTCTGGATGTAGATAACAGGCGCTCCAGCTGACAAAAACATTACGAGCTCAGTCTTTCCTTTGAAGTATTCTTGCTTCAGTCAGCCGTTGGACATCCATCAACGGGAATAAGGGTATAGGTAAATGTTTTAGATATTGAGAAGAAAGTGGATTTTAAATTCAAAGAAGAAAAAAAATACACTACATTCGAAGTCGATGAACTAATCTGGAGTATCATTTGGTAAGGTTGCTCTGTCTAGATGTACGCAGGTTTATGTATACAGAAAATTTCTTCTAAATATATCATGTCTTCGTCGTTAATAGTGTTTACTCGTCTTTGTCCACCGCCGCTCTTCTCATTTCACTCAATACAAGAAGTCGGACTTATTCGAAATGTGA
>NC_051404.1:34966598-34966979 GCF_015228065.2 Penaeus monodon
CATGCATCACGATAAGTCATGAGCATATCGTGAGCTGCTGTACAAATATCTTAACCGACCTCCGCTTCTTCTCGACTCCAAAGGGCCAGAACCGATATCGACATTTCCCGTCTTAACATGCTTGTATCCTAATGGCCTCTTTCCTATAAGCCTTCACCAACTCACCCACTTTCTAAAATCCACCTACCGTTTTTTATTTTTTTCTGGATAGACTTGGAGATATTCTAATGCACACGAGTGGCTCCATCTCCCTCCACTTTGATTACTACACAGGACGGTAACATTCTACAGCCACTTAATATGGGCTGATGGTAACCAGGAGGAATTGACAAGGTCGTAAGGAAGGGGCCTCAAGCTCAAGTAAAATCGATAAAATGAAAG
>NC_051404.1:34967407-34967485 GCF_015228065.2 Penaeus monodon
TGTACAAAAATGATTGGTTATTAGCAATAGTGTTCCTGTTTATTTTCAATTCCCCCCTTTCAAAATCCTGTATATTAC
>NC_051404.1:34968302-34968532 GCF_015228065.2 Penaeus monodon
TTCACAGTTGAAAGTTTGCTAACACAAGTTTTCCTCTTTTCCTTTCAGAGATGGTCACGGCTGCATAATTTTTGGTGCATCGTAGGTAGGTTGGCTGTTCAAATTTCTTTTTTGGATACGATCCTGCTAAATCTAAATCACAGGAGGTCAAAAGCGGGAATTATTGCAAATTTGTATTCTATTAGGGTATAATCTTTATTCATCTCTTCTCAGTATATACATATCCTCTG
>NC_051404.1:34968616-34968699 GCF_015228065.2 Penaeus monodon
TATTACTGTATTTCCCCATTTTTTCATACCAGCAACATATCTGCTTCGAATGGGAAACCATAAACCTCAAACAGTGATCAGTT
>NC_051404.1:34969111-34969410 GCF_015228065.2 Penaeus monodon
AAGCCATCAAACGAACATTCTGCATAAATGAAAATAACAGAATAGGGCTGGACAGCTTTATTGTTTTATCCTTCTAGCTGAATGGAAACATGATCATGCTATATAAGGTTGCAAAGAATTTTTAACTTCTCGACCGCGGATTAAAACAGTTTTAAATGAACAAATTCTTCTTTGTTATTGACTAAGGGGTCGTCTATTTACATTTGCATTTTCAAAAACTTCAATTCAGAAATTCTAAAATGTTTCAGACAAGCAATATAGTTTATAGCTAGAGTTTAAAAAAAAAAAGAGTCCAAAAA
>NC_051404.1:34969915-34970493 GCF_015228065.2 Penaeus monodon
AATGGTTTAAGTTTTTCAAAGACGATAAAACTGATAGACAGGTAAAGATAACATTATATTATGAACAAATAATTAGATGAACAAAATGTTTAATCAGACGTGTAAAGTGTGTTTAATAAGCAAGCATTTTATTGCATGACTCTGTTTTTATACACATTTTAAATAATGGGGTAATTCCAGTGATACTGAATTTCAATTTTTTTTCAAATTAGTTGGATACCGATAATTTGTTTTACATATTAATTTAACAAAATGTATATAAAGATCTTTTAATGAACAGTGCTTGGAAAGTGACGGGTGTTGAACGGCAGAAAAAATGTTAACTTAATTAAGAAGAGATTTGGTAAAGTGATATTCAGAAACATTAAAATAGAAACCACTAAAGTAAATGATATAAAGAACAAATGACGTTATGTGACGCTTGCTCACATAAAGTTTTGCATATATGCTATAGATGATATAAAAATTCGAACACGTTTTGCGTCAGATTAAATGTCCCTAATATTACCACAATAAAGATATCACCAACATGTCAGCATTATCAGCAGCTTTAACAGATATGTAGTATTTGCCAGGTC
>NC_051404.1:34970556-34971136 GCF_015228065.2 Penaeus monodon
AAAACTTCCCTTCGCTCCTAAGACACGGGAATTTACAACCACATATGTCAGCCTACAAGCAAGATCTCCTAGTTAGTTCCCTCGTATATAAGGTGTATCAAATAATCACTGACCTTGGCTTACGTGCATATGAGGTAGAACAAACACATAGATTTCCTTGCTCGTAAGCGCTCTCGTATAAAGCGTGGATCACATAACATAAATTCCAGAGTCCCCCGTCCATCCTTCTAATACCGGCGATGGCAGGTTTTATGTGACATTTCGTACCTTGAAGCAAGAAGGTCATTGCCAGGGAAGTGAAAATGGCGCTAGCTCGAGATGAAGCACAGGCCACACGTTCCCCAGCTGAGAGGTCTTACTGAGATATCCACAGCGGTCTGACCATTGTGGGGGACTGGAAACACGGAGGAGGTTAGTTTTATCTTTCACTAGCTGCTTTTAGCGTTGGAAATTTCTGTCATGGAGAGAGAAGTTAGATTACAGATTCGTAGTTCGTAGTAGTATCTTAAGTACATTAGGAAAATGAGATGGTTACATGGAACTGTTTATAACGAAAAGAGGATCGCTTTAAACATCGGCG
>NC_051404.1:34971176-34971394 GCF_015228065.2 Penaeus monodon
TAGCATGGGATCATAGGATTACAGAACTCTTTTTGGAACATCACTATGAAGTACACCACCTCTGAGTGAGAATGATTACAGCTTAAGTGCGATGAAAATCCAATCTGTGCAGTAGGGACATTTCCACGTTTTCAAATACCGTTTTCCCACGGTTATATACGATTTACAGTGAACGTTGATGGTCCTAAGAGTATCATAGGTTTAGTTGAATAATTTTT
>NC_051404.1:34971743-34971971 GCF_015228065.2 Penaeus monodon
AAATACAGAGAGAGACATGCATATAGATTAGGCGTCCTGATAATCTACTTCGTTTAACTCCTCAGATGACAATGCAAAGCAATTACCGAGGACTTTCAACAAAGAAGCAAAATTGGTGGACGTTAAAGAATATAAAGTTTCACGTGCACAAAGGCTATCTTTTTTTCTTGCTTCCTTTTCTTTGTTTTTCTATTTTTTTATGAAGGCGTTTTATGCGTAGATCCTTTT
>NC_051404.1:34972168-34972295 GCF_015228065.2 Penaeus monodon
CAGAACTTACATTTATGAATAAAAAACAGAGGAAACTGCATTTTCTACTGAAAAAAATTACCACAAATCCTCCTGTCGGCAATTCCTTGCAACATTGCATTGTGTTTCTAATTTTCTCTCGCGTTAC
>NC_051404.1:34972421-34972618 GCF_015228065.2 Penaeus monodon
GGGGGGGGGGGGGGGGAGAGATAGTATAACGTGTAATTTTATATATTTGAAATCCGTCATGAGCAGTTAAAATCTGAGTCTTACTGATAGACACATGAATGCAGTTCTTAGAAATATATATTGCATGTGATCGTTTCTCGCAATTAGCAAATGAATGATCATTGCAGAACGAAATATGTGATTCCTGCACGCGATTG
>NC_051404.1:34976143-34976308 GCF_015228065.2 Penaeus monodon
GCGGTATATTCATGTTTCTTTGTTCTTCCCTTCGTTGTTTTATTCATATATACATCACATGTATGTATATACTTTCAAATGTGTGTGCGCATGTAACAAATGCACTCCGTGATTATTAGAAAAAAATAAGCTGACTAATGCTTATACAGGAGAGATGAAAGCCAA
>NC_051404.1:34976397-34976710 GCF_015228065.2 Penaeus monodon
TTGTAGTGGAACCCGAGAAGATAATGCATTGCAACCTGATAACAATGATAATACCATCTACGCTCCCTCCGCCATCAGTTGTCGAAAATCCCTCCCCAGACGACCACTAAAATACGGAGGCAAGTTGTGCAACATTTTTTGAACCGCAGTTCACTTATTTATTTACCATTTTTGTTGCACCTCTCCTTCCTATCATACCTCCTTTGGAGACAGAACTACTAGGGCGTTATTCTCATCTGTGTGAGATGAATAACAAAAAACAAAGTTCTTATTTGAGTGTATGCGCGTCTAGACTGAGTCTCAGACCAGTTTC
>NC_051404.1:34976776-34977012 GCF_015228065.2 Penaeus monodon
ATGCACCACAGTCATGAGACAGAATGCATTAAGGTTTACATTGACAAAGCATTTAGACGAGCCTGCCTTCATACTAACATGCTGAGGAAGATTAGGTTTGTTTATGTCTATAAATCAATATCTCTCTATGTTTGTATATTTATCTGCCGGTCTCTGTAACCACTTAGCTTTCTATTAGAGTTTTTATCCGCCTCTCTTTCTCTGTCAATCTAACCATACAGCCTTCCATATACCTC
>NC_051404.1:34977101-34977402 GCF_015228065.2 Penaeus monodon
GGAAAATTGAAATTCCAACCGGTTATAGCCGCCAGCAACGATGTCGATTCAGAAGAACCCGACCAGAGATAATCTATGAAACGGTTATATATGAAACGTTTGAAAGAATATGAATGCTTGTAAATAAATGATAGTAAACGATAACAATTACAGTTGGGATGTTGGTTTTCGGAGAGATTTTACATATAAAACTGTGAAATGGCCTTCGAAATTTGGTACAGTGAGATTAGGAAGGGGAAATCACAAAAAATACGCAATGCACTGAAAAGCTTTTCATGAAATACAATACATTATAGAAGAA
>NC_051404.1:34977474-34977538 GCF_015228065.2 Penaeus monodon
AGGTCATGTAAACATTTCCTGCTTTAGATTTTCATAAATATTTATGATTGTAACGATAATGACA
>NC_051404.1:34981400-34981706 GCF_015228065.2 Penaeus monodon
TACGCACATAACGGCTTGCAATGACATACTGTATTATTTCAAGATGTAATAAACGACATAGTATAAAGACACCTACAATGGGTAATTTATTGCATGAATAAAAGCCTAATCTTAAAATGAAAGTTTAATTATTGGTGCCTTTAGTGACCAAAGTTAAAACAAATAAGTTTAAGTCAGTAAATAATATAACCTTTCTTTTGACCTTTTTTCTTTCTTTATTTATCATTTTCTAATTTTTGCGAGCGATAACTAAGCATTGTTGATAAAATATAGACGTTATTGATGTATATATAGTGTATATACATA
>NC_051404.1:34982249-34982334 GCF_015228065.2 Penaeus monodon
ACCTGAACTTTTCCTTATTTTCTTATTCAAGTTTTCACAAAAATCTCTCTTCACACTTCTCGAAATTCCTCTCTCGACTTAACTC
>NC_051404.1:34982355-34982982 GCF_015228065.2 Penaeus monodon
ATCTTCTTCCCCTTTCCTCAAACAATGTCGCAGTTAATAAGAGAAGAAAAGCAGGACGGGTTTTATCAGGTCGTTTGTCACGGAAAGTTCTCTCGTGTAAACTCTAACGGGCATCAATCTTAGACGGTAAAACAGGCCCCGGTGATCCATTCCTCCCTGTGAAAGTCTAGGCGCAAACTGGGGTGGACTTTCGTGCGTCTGTTATATGGGGGAAGAAGAAAAACAGAAAAAAAACAAAAACTCTGCAACTCTGAGTATTTCGATTCGCCGGCTAGTTTTTTTTTTTCTCATTTCTTTTATCAAATTTTAATTAGTTTGGATTTAATACCTGTACTTGCGTATTTTTTGTATTTCTGAAATTTATGTACAGCATTCTTTGTGGATTTTGTATTCAAATATGCTGCTTTATGCTCTCTTAACTAAGACTGAGGTAGCGTTCGTGTGTTTGAATAGAAAAAATATTGTAGACAAATATGGAGACGAAATGTAAGGAGGAATAATATTAGTCTTGAGATATGAAGAAATTGTTATGTCTTTCAACAGAGAGTGAGTTAATGATCCTCCTGCAAGGATGTGCTTCACGTGAACTTGGCGTGTGTTGTGAGACTTATTATACCTTATCTCCCT
>NC_051404.1:34983121-34983768 GCF_015228065.2 Penaeus monodon
TCATTTACATATGTAAATTTATCACTATAGATAAAAACAACAATGGGTTTTCAATAAGCTAAACCTCATTATTATGTAATACTATAATTTCAACGCTATCCTTCCCACAAAACAAACTTTCCAAATGATCGCAGTTAACATACAATAAATAAATGATATTTATCGACACAACAGACCAAAACTGTAGCCTGTGGCAGAATGGATAGTAGAAATTCATTCCAAATACCTCCAGGTACTGATTAGCCTGTACTATTCCCACTAATGTTACGCATGGGATTAATCGCTCATTTACCGGAAATCTTTACCCCACGCTTTAATGTCTCCCATTTTAAGATCCTTGGAGATTTTAATGTAATACAAGAAGCAATTACCGTGATTGTTTAGTTTAAAGAAAGCAAACTAGAACTGAAAAAAAAAACTTTTCCTACAGTAGGTACCAAAGAAATCCAGAGATGAGCATCTGGGAGGTTTTAGTAAAATTACAGACAGAGCTGCTGGGAGATTTATTTCACTTTTGTAATATTATTTGTTGCATTTTATTTGTTGCATCCTACGTGTAGAGAGGCTGTTAGGTTGGAATATATATGACGTTGCCTTTTATGGGGAAACTGATAGGCTGAAAAGAGGGGAGTGATCAATGACGTGAG
>NC_051404.1:34984108-34984274 GCF_015228065.2 Penaeus monodon
ATTTGAGATGAAACTCCCTGGATGTTTTTTTTTTTTGCTTGTTTGTTTCTCGTACTAATTAGTGTGTCTTCATTCAGTATGATCTGCCGGCGAGCTTCATTACCCATAGGTGTCTCATTGTAGCTGAAGGCTGGATTGCCTTTAGTTTTTTTTTTCATTTTTTCTT
>NC_051404.1:34985398-34985652 GCF_015228065.2 Penaeus monodon
CAACTAAGTGCCTACCTCACGCATGCATCTAATCTTACTTGAATACTCTTACTGTATTATAAAGTTTCTCAGGTTGCAAAGACTTCCTCCTCCCCAATATATTGCAACTTTTATTGATGATCAAACTTTGCTTTAATGCTTCAATTTATCAAAAGGAAAAAGTTTGAAGTTTTTATTTCAAGGTCTTGTATTCTTTTAACCTTGCCAATAATGGATCACCTTATGCAATTTCTTCTTTTCGGTTAGTCTGATGT
>NC_051404.1:34987062-34987579 GCF_015228065.2 Penaeus monodon
CCAAATAATATCTCCGATTTTTTACACAAAATAAACAGAGCCATCTATAAGAGTTTCCACATCATAGCAAAATCACGTCAGTCAGAACAAAATCGTACAAACTTCCTTCGCACTCTTAAGAAAATTCTTCATTCCTCAACGAAATAACATTTACTTACATCATCACTTACTTACCATTTTCTACGTTAAAACAAAATGAGAAAGAAAATCTATCTCTAACAGAAATTATAGAAGAAAAATATGAAAAACAACAACCCAGTAAGTTCCATAATGTTACTTAATACCTATATATGATATTTACTCCTATCACTCACGTGTTATATAGAACCAGGTAATAGGTAGCTTAATTAATCTATTGTCCTGGACCCTGCAGGTGTGCTCTGCGTTGCTGGTGGGGGAACAATGCAGAATTCTCACCTGTCTGTCTGTGCCTTAATGATTCGTCTTCGAGAAACCATTTTTTCCTTCTTTTTATTGTAATAAAGACAAAGGCAGTTAACAAGGAAATCAGAGGCAA
>NC_051404.1:34987626-34987776 GCF_015228065.2 Penaeus monodon
CATACATATATTATAATAGACACAAACACGCATCAACGAGTGCACACCGATAAAACAGAAACTAGAGTGAATAAATGAAATAGATTTTGAAAAAGAACTATGTAACAGCATGCCTATCCAGTCATAGAAAAGTTTGAATCAGAACACATC
>NC_051404.1:34987920-34988436 GCF_015228065.2 Penaeus monodon
CTCAAGATCAGGTTTAAATCGTTTACTGGAGATATCCTCGATTTTTTTATGGATGATTTTTAATTAAGACGAATATATTTGCGAAAACAAAATACTGTACAGTTTCAGATCGCTCGCAGGGACAGTGCAAATAGCTTTTAGCTGTTAGCCGTTGCTCGATAAACATCATTATATTTTAGATTATTTCTATGAGTTAGGATAGAAATCATATTTCCACATAATCTTTAAATAATAGCTATTTCTAAAAGCTAACATACAATTCATATTTGTAATTCAATTTCAAAAGCACCTATTTGTAAAAGTTAGCAAAAAATTCATATTTGCTTTTCAGTTTTAAAAGCATCTACTTTATAAGTTAGCAAAGAATTCATATTTGTATACACCTATTTTTAAAAGTTGGCATCGAAATCGTGCTCTTTAGACTTTGCATAGACCTTTGGTGATGCCCATTGCGGCCACAATTGCCTTTGATAGCTCGCCTGTTACTTCCTCCTATAGGCTTTCTTTCTGCAGTAC
>NC_051404.1:34990353-34990599 GCF_015228065.2 Penaeus monodon
TTAGACAGACCACTAATTTCTTGGATGTTACCACTATACCTGTTCTTAGGCTTTCCCTTCCTCAATTTCCGAACACGCCCACACGGGATGCACAGTCGTCCTTCGAGCACACGCTCAGAAAGCCAATTTTCCACTGTGCAGGACGTTAAGCAATCTGTCGGTGGCAAATGTTCATAACTTCAACACCAGCAATTCTCTCCGTCCCGCCAGTAGCATAGAATTATCACAAGAACCAGTGGATAGAGT
>NC_051404.1:34990631-34990708 GCF_015228065.2 Penaeus monodon
GTGCAGGCTGGTTTGTATCTCAACGCCAAACAGAATTCAAAGGGTTGCCGGGAGAGGAATTATGCAGAGTGAAATCC
>NC_051404.1:34990890-34991004 GCF_015228065.2 Penaeus monodon
GCGACACCTTGCTCTATGGTGACTTGGGAATATAACAGTTGAGAGGCCTTCAACGTTCCTCAAACACTACCAAGATAGTGACCTGATATAGTTTTTTGTTATATTCCAGGACTA
>NC_051404.1:34991654-34991908 GCF_015228065.2 Penaeus monodon
TTCTGTGTCCGTATGTCCCCGTGGGACATATAAGCTACTTGGCTTCAGGGGAGGGGAAAGAACAACTTTCACAAAGATCGTTTATAACATTTCCATCGAATGCGAAAGTTCGGAAAATGTGTCACGCGTCCTTTATGCAAAGAAACAGCAGGAGCGCACTTCATCTTCTGCCTCCTCCCTTTTTAGGCAGTTATTCAAGAAAGTAAATTTGGGAAAGTTTATGTAATTATATAGTGGTACTGCTGTAGTTTCCT
>NC_051404.1:34993584-34993727 GCF_015228065.2 Penaeus monodon
GGCCCTTTCCCTGGAGCTTTGTGACTCTGTTCACCGAATGTTTTAGAGACCAGCTGAAGTATATTTATACCAAACATTTTGTGGGTATTAGTGTGTGAAGCAGTACCCAGCATCAGTCAATTTTTTAATCTTATTTAACATAT
>NC_051404.1:34994026-34994334 GCF_015228065.2 Penaeus monodon
GTTTGTGGGTGCATAATCAAAGAAATATAGTCTGAACGGAAAGGAATCGAACCGTAAATTAAAGAGTAAACGATCATTCAAGGAGCAAAAGAAAAAAACAGATTCAGCGCGAAAAAGAATATGATTTTTTTTTTTATCATAGAGACGCAATGGGTATTAATCTCGATTCCGTTCAGTCGAGGTCAAAATATCGACGTCACAACTGGGATATATATTCTCTTGTTTTATTACTTGTACATAGGTCTGGAGGTTTTTCATTAAAAAATATGTAGCGATAGAACACGTAAGTACTCATATGAATTTTCAGA
>NC_051404.1:34995471-34995789 GCF_015228065.2 Penaeus monodon
GACATTTCTGCGTTTGAAACGGAAAGGTAAGGCACAATAATCTCAGGTGGTTCGGCAATGCAATATGCTAATTAGATTTCGGAGGAACGAAACATGCATGGCTTCAATTAGAGATTGAACGTCCTCATTAAGCACATATTGTCTTCTGCATCAGTGACATTGAAGAAGAATTGTTTAATCTCGCTTTTTGGGGATATCTGACGTGGGTCTCTAATTACTGCAATTCCCTTAATGCATGTATTTGTACAAATTTATATTCGGTTGTTTATAATTAAAGCAGGGGATATGCATACTAAGCTGCAAGATAATGTAGAGTGA
>NC_051404.1:34995867-34995955 GCF_015228065.2 Penaeus monodon
AGAAGGGCATGCGGGAGCGGGTGTGTGTTTGTATGTGCGTGTATGTGTGTAAATAAACACAGCTCAATGTCAGGAACTGACATTGAGC
>NC_051404.1:34996804-34997104 GCF_015228065.2 Penaeus monodon
CTCTTGTAAAATTCTTTCTTAAAGTCCCCATGCTCATTGCTAGTGTTGCTCTCTTAGGCGTGTCCTGAGTGGCAGGAAACATATATAGCACGTTTAAAAAGACTTTATGATGCATTCTACCAAAAAGACTTTGATATATACTACCAAAAGGAAGTCTGAGGTCGTAATAAACATTAATAAAACGTGAAACGATACAGACTGAATATGAAGCAAAGAATAGCCTCTGACTTTTTTTTAGGAACTTGAATAACAGTAATAATATAATACTCACAGCATCAATCAACTAATGTTTATTGATAA
>NC_051404.1:34998072-34998167 GCF_015228065.2 Penaeus monodon
AAAGAAATTGTGAAATTTGTTCGTCCAAGGTGATACTGCAAAATACGGGGAGTGGGGCTTAGTGTTTCGATCCTGCCTCACTTTCGTTTTTATTA
>NC_051404.1:34998224-34998449 GCF_015228065.2 Penaeus monodon
GCTCTGTTAAAGAGCAATATCTGCAAACTCATGCTTGTGAGAAAATTGGCTTTCTACGAGGTGCCGCCGCTACCTTTTGGTAAATACTGTTAATATGAATTGTAAAAACCTCGTTAAGGAAAATTTTTTGAATCTGAGGTGCCCAAAAGGTGGAGATAGTGTTTAAGTCCATTGGGTATGAGAACTCAATTTGGACAAAAATGTAGACGCCACAATTTAACTTCG
>NC_051404.1:34998733-34998833 GCF_015228065.2 Penaeus monodon
CATCGTTTGTATTAGAATTGATATCGACACATTGGTTGCAGTATTTTAGTAAGAATATATTTTTGTTTGCATATGAAGAAGTAAATCAGACTTTGGTTGA
>NC_051404.1:35000281-35000415 GCF_015228065.2 Penaeus monodon
CTCCCCACCGTGCTCTAATTGTCGTAATTTTCAGAAAACATATTAGCATTGTTGCAGGGAATGAATTACTTGTCTGGAGCATACTTTGAAATTTCGAAATTCACTTTCTGTGCGTTTTGTACCCAAGCACACTA
>NC_051404.1:35000626-35000973 GCF_015228065.2 Penaeus monodon
TTATAATGCGTAAATACACAAAGATCTATATCACGCGTGCAAGGGCAAGCCCACATGCAAATACAAAAAAACGTTGTTTTTGTCTAAAAACGCTATTTATCTATCCAACCAAACAAAATAGTCTATAACTGGCAATTAACGCTACTTGTTCCCTTAATTAAGGCTTGATATATTTATTTTTTTCAGGAATATACGCTGTCATTTATGATCTATGTATACAAGCAAATATGTGTTGAAATAATGAGTATTTGCTTATCATTAATGTTGTTATCATTGCTGTTTTTATCATTACCACTTGTGTTACTTCTAATGCGACCCGTGGAAATATGTCACGATTATTACCTTTA
>NC_051404.1:35001103-35001329 GCF_015228065.2 Penaeus monodon
ATCATAACACTAATTATCAAAATCAAACTCTTTCTATCTCTACATCATGGGTAAAAAGTAATACCATGTTGAGCCACCGTAGAAATTACATTTCCATACTCATTCAACTATCAGTTAAGCCTACCATTTTTTCTTAAACAGGCCCGCTCATCAATTATAGATGAATCTTAATAGTCAAAAACAATCAGTTGTCTAACACCGAGGGTGAATTGGCATAGACAACTTC
>NC_051404.1:35001541-35001639 GCF_015228065.2 Penaeus monodon
TTTAGTTGGGATTGCGGTCTCATAAGTAGGTATACCCCATGATCTGACATAAGGTGTCAAGACATGACTTTATGGAACAGGTGCTCTAAATAGTTTGG
>NC_051404.1:35001740-35002762 GCF_015228065.2 Penaeus monodon
GGAAATCTTATCTTTAGCTAGTTAAGCCAGTTTGGCTTCTAATCTCTTGCAGGATAAAATTCAGCCTTGTTCTCAGTTCTCAGGCTAAAGAGTCTGTCAAGTTGTTGAGTGCTGTGAATTATTTAAAGGTAATTACTCTTCCCTCGTCCAAGTGAGATGCCAGTCACTTGGCGAATGGAAAAATGGCTGCATCACCTGCATTGCTGTAATAGGTTTCTTAAAGATTTCTTCTATGAATTGCAATTCTGCCACACATCAAATGTTAGAAAAACATGAAAATCCATATAGGCCATACAGTATTTTTTTTTTGCAACATGATAATGTAAATATTGTATTAAATTTTACTTTTATCATGACGTTATTATTAAACATTTACTATGTGCCTCTAATGTGGCATCACTACGTTTTCGTCATCACATCAATCGTGAAGACGTGCGGTCGCATTTGTACTTTTCGAAAAATAATTTTCAATAAAGATGAGGATACGGTTTAATAAACGTTTGGCGATATAATAAAACGGGCCTCCATATTTTCCTTATCATATCCAATGCGGAATAATGTTCCGTATAAAATAATACATAATAGTTGTTCACATTGAATACAGTAAAAATAACAGTAAAAATGTAGAAATCGGTTCAATTAATGTTTAGCAATAAATGAAAAATAAATAAAAGTGGGCCTCTAAGTTTTCCTTGTCATTTTCTGATGCGGAATTATCTTCGGTATATGTAAATTTGCACTATTGTTGTGTACATCTTGTGAGGACAATTTAAAGAATTTTTTTTATGCGTGCAAGACTTTTCCAGACCTGTCTTAAATTTCAGGTGAGTCATGAAAAAAATGTCATCATAAGTTCTATAACGATATAAATGTTTGTTCTAATTAACTCTAAAACTTCCTCACAAAGTATTAGTTCCCGAACCATAGGGCCCGAAACAAATGTCAACTTCTTTATTGCACTAAAGTTACCAAGTACAAATATAGTGAATATTTCATTAAGGGCATCATTTTGCATAGAAAGG
>NC_051404.1:35002858-35003774 GCF_015228065.2 Penaeus monodon
TAGGTCGTCTGGTCTCAAAGGGAGCGGCCCTCTCCAGTTCCCTCAGAATTAGTGGCAGCCGATCATCATGATGGAGATGACGGACGTTCCATCTCCCTATCTGAATATCTTTTCTGGTTCTAAACGTTGGGAAGTTACACGGGGTAGGTACCGCCTCTGACATCCTCCTTGGCCAATAGTGCATCTGATAGAAGTAGGTGGTAGGTTGATTCGGTTGTGAAGTTCCCAGAGGCCATTGGCTCCCGCAGGCTCTCAGATAGTACTGGGTTTCCCATCTCCCCAAATGTACTCACGTGACTAGGTTGGTAGGGAGTTTGCCTTTCCCTTCAGCCTCTCATCTTTAGGTTTATTCCTGGTAGTTCTCTGAACAACATCGCAATATAGAGAATAAAAATACAGACAAGTGGTGCAAAGATAAACAATAGACATACAGCAAATATTCATATTTCATAATTTATGGAACCTGCATTCACATTATGAGAAGCAAAGTAAATTATATCTGATATACACAGCCATCCCCGCGTTTTAGGATTAAACATTAAAATGATGAAAGCTGCTCAGACCATGCAAAGCAAGACAACCAGCTGGAAAAAAATAATGGTAAAGCACCCTGCCACGTTAATAAACAGCATAAACTTGATCCGAAATCCTCTCTGTTTTTAAGATAATACAACACCAATAAACTACGAAGGCTACTCGGGAATGCCTGTTACGGTCTATTACTCATACCTTTTGAAACGAAAGTGGTTTAAGAGAAGGTTCTGTAGATACTATCATTATTTAAAATTATATTAACATGAAAGTGCAACAGGTAAGAAAATTGTTCAATTCATTGTTAACAATAGCAGCAGCAGTAATAAAAATAATTAGTGATGGAAATAGATACCTTTGGTACAATTTATCATCACCATTGTTT
>NC_051404.1:35003908-35004412 GCF_015228065.2 Penaeus monodon
ACAGCATTTACTCATACTTCCTATTTCAATATCCGCACCCAATATATTTCTACTCTTACGATTTCGCATTTCATTACCAACATCTCATATCTAGAGAAACCAAACACGAACGAGAAGGCGGAAGAGAAAGGAAAATGGAAATCGAGTACGTGGCAACCCCGTTCCCGCTCGCCAAGTAAGGACCGTTCGATCAGAATTCATTTAATTTCCACAAAATCATCCCATATCAGAAATATCCATTTTTTGATAATTTTGATAATCACACCAGGTATCAAAGCGATTTTGGTTCATTATCAAGTTCTTTGATGGAGCTGCCGAGTTTGCTGTCAACGGATGGTGATGATTGAAAGTACAGGACAATAGGCATTTCCTAACGAGCTTTGGCCAAGCTATTATTTTGCATGGTTGCTGTATATGTCGAAGTCTCCCCCCCCCCTCTCTTTCTCCTTTTCTTTCTCCCTCACTCTTTCCCAAAAGCAATTTCTCTCCATCTCGCCTCCCTCT
>NC_051404.1:35004468-35005123 GCF_015228065.2 Penaeus monodon
CCCCTCCTTCCTTCTTCCCCCTCCCCAATTCCCTCCCCCTCTCTCATCCCCCTAACCCACCCTCTCCCTCCTCCCCCTTCTCTCTCACCCCCTTCCTCCTCCTTACCATCCCTCCCCTCTTCCTTCTTCCCTCTCACCCCCTCCCACCCCCTCTCTTCCCCTCCCTCTCTCCCCCTCCCCCACACTTGCATTCGTGTTTATAGACAGGTCGCGTGGTAGAGCAGCCAATTAGAGTGAAAGGGTGGCGTTAAAGAACAGCAATTCAGGTCACGTGGAAACCCGAATAGTTATTTGGAGGAAATAATCATCTTAGTCTGGACTAGCTGCGTCAGTTGAATTTTAAGGATCCGCCGCGTTGCTCTAGACTGAACCCAGAAGCGTAAGAATTAAATGAAGAGAAAGGGACAATCGTGATGTTACGAGTTACGAGGCTAATTATTGTGATAGGAGATTGCAGTTTTTATGCCACTGTCACTATTACGTCACGTATGGCCGTGATGATTTCCACAATAACGATAAAGACAATAGTATAGTAAAAACATTCAGCTACATTACTACATCTACTGCAAATCCTAAAATAGTAATGGCAGCAGGAATTACAGTGGTAACAAGAAAAGATATTCGTTAACAGTACTGAAATTTAAGATACTTTAAA
>NC_051404.1:35005207-35005474 GCF_015228065.2 Penaeus monodon
TTAAAGAATGTGATTCCCAAAACAGAGAAAATCATTTTTATTTAACTGAAATTTCAAACGCTCTTGATATAAACAATGATAATATTCTACCATTGGAAATACTAATGATGCTAATAACGATAATGAAGCACTGATGATGGTGATAGGAGTAGATGTAAGGAATTATGGAAAGGAATTATGGTACTTAAGTGGTCCTTAACGTTTAATTTTACGTCAGCTAGTTTCATTTCATCCTCATTACGTAAGATATGAGATCTGTCCTTTCGA
>NC_051404.1:35005737-35005845 GCF_015228065.2 Penaeus monodon
TGAAGCCAAATATTGTATCAGCAAAGATCTATTCACAATTACGAAGATGAAAGTCCACGACACGGGGGTACTGCTATGTCGAAAGTGAATTCTGGAAATTAATGACGG
>NC_051404.1:35005890-35006116 GCF_015228065.2 Penaeus monodon
CTGGAAATTAATGAAGGTTTGTGACGAAACTTACTTACGTGAGTCTTCTCTTCCGGAAAGATCGTTTGTTGCCACTCTGATGGGGGGGGGGGGGTATATGGATTGATGTATATAGATTGATAAAGAGGCAGATACAAATGTAATATTTTGATAAATGTTCCTGCATACGTACACATATACAAAACACATAGTATAAAACAATACCATTATACGTATAGAGATTAAC
>NC_051404.1:35006157-35006355 GCF_015228065.2 Penaeus monodon
GAGAGAGAGATTCGGGATTGAATTAGATAAGAATTTCTTCATCCTCTGGTGAGCGTCTTTCCAAGAATTATCCATTAGGAATTTGATACGTTTTTCCAGCTGCTGTTGGTTGAATTATAATATCAATGGCCATTATTACCGACATAATCATTCATAATCTTATAATTGTAGTTTCTGCTTCCGTCTCTCATTTTCTCC
>NC_051404.1:35006435-35006529 GCF_015228065.2 Penaeus monodon
CATCAACAGGGTTACTGACCAACTGCAATGAAGATTAATGGATGGGTTGGTTATGGGTCAAGGAACTGATGATTTGGACTGGGTGGTGATCTGC
>NC_051404.1:35006711-35007451 GCF_015228065.2 Penaeus monodon
CATGCACTTGATACAAAGGCGGTGACTGATGGCAGATTGACAGTTCGGTGACGCTAATCGTATGGCAATTAACTAGTTGGTGATAGCAATTGTTTGAGATGCATCAATGTTACGCAGACATTTTCAGCCATTAACCATCAACATCTAAAGTTCATTTCCATCCCCTCCCCGACCCGTTCAAATAATGCAATCACCATTATGGGTTTGCTATAAAAACAATCTTTTAAAACATTTTCGAACATTTTTTTGAGTATTGGCCAGATCTGTATCTCTAATTTGTAATTACAACTCGTGTGATTATTTTTACATAGCAATAAGTTAAAACCAACCTGATCAGAACCAAGGAAGTAAACATCATTGTAAAAACAGAAGGGAATCGGATTCCAGTGGCAATGAGGGCTTGCATACTGCAATTGCACAAGAAGGACTTGAAAAAACACCGTCCACATGGGGTACAAACACATGAACATAAATTCTCATATTTCTGAAAAACGTCCACAAAGAATAGAAAAGCAATATATCTGGTAGTAAATAAGAATAAGAGGAAAGCGTTGAGTAGATGCAATAAGAAATGAGGAACAAAGAAAGAAACGAAAAGAGTTGACAAAACATTACGAATAGAAAAGATATTATTTATCTTAAATGATGAAGGTAAACGGAATATCCGTATAATGACTAAGTTCAATATTCCTCGATTGCAAACCTCATTGCTAATTGCCGTTTAATCAATTATTCATTCC
>NC_051404.1:35010794-35011050 GCF_015228065.2 Penaeus monodon
CAGCAACTCATAAAATATCGCAAACGTATTTGTTGACGCGACGAACTCTCTTACGAAATCAAACGTTCTCTGTCTCTTGGGATTTAATTATTTCGTGAAAGCAAATATCTTTATATTCTCTGCCACCTACACGCGCTTTGGTCTCTCGCGTATGCTCTTATAGGTAAGTTGGGTACATAGCGTAGTCTGTGTTTGCAAAACTAAAATAAATGTCTAATGATGAGGTCTTTGATAATCCTACAAACTCCTTTAGTTA
>NC_051404.1:35011146-35011393 GCF_015228065.2 Penaeus monodon
GTTGTGACTGCTACTCTCAGTGCCAATTAACATTACCTGGTTCGTCAAAGAGAAGCATTTCCACCCATCGCAAGAAAAGTGAGTTAAATGTTAAAAGAAAGGAAGGCTATTTTCCACAACCCAACAGTCTTGCCAACCCCTATATAACGCCAATGCATACGGACTGTCAAATTTCGAGTAAAACGTTAATCTTTTCTAATTTCCTCCTCATCCTCCCCCCTAGATGGTGGGAATTAGTGAAAAGGGA
>NC_051404.1:35011442-35011992 GCF_015228065.2 Penaeus monodon
GGCATTTAGTGAAAAGCCGCAATTTATATAATGTAAACACGCCTAAACCATCATCCGACGTGTGTTTAATGATCGCGAATTCGGACGCTGTGTGAAAATGAATTAATATTGCATTGGATTGCGTTCTCAGAAATAAATAATCACCATCATTGTAATCTAGTACCGTACGTTGGTCACGAATTCGGACCCTGGTTGAAAACGGATTAATATTTTGGACTGCGTTCTCAGAAATGAAAAAAGAAAAAAAAATCTCCATCATAGTAAGCCAGCACCGTACGTAACATAATTTCTGATTTGTTTCCATGGATCTTTCTCTCTGTTTTAGTCTCAGCCTCGAATTCTTCAACTCATTCATCCTTTCTCTTCCTCTTTTCTTCAATCTCTTTCGCTTAATCTATTTATGCAAGTTTCACCATCTGTCTCTCTTACTTTCTCTCTTTTTAAGCCTAACCGGCAGTCACTTCTAACGTTATCTCTTCTTTGCATCTTAGACAGCGAAATTAATCATAGACACTGATGTTGACTAATATATCCCACACACAGTCATTTC
>NC_051404.1:35012223-35012934 GCF_015228065.2 Penaeus monodon
TTTATTTCAAAATATTGCAAAAGTGTGTATGTTTTGTATGAAGAAAAGTTAAGTAATTTGAAAAATATACTGAATGTATTAATGTAAGGATTATTTCATTAAACATATTTTAAAAACTATACATCCATTACACTTTATTCAGGCAAAAACAATGAGGGTCGAACAAATAGAAAATTAATCACTGATATAAAAAATATTTTAACTAATTAATTAAAAAGAATATGCAAGGTTATCGCTATAATAATTTATATGCAGAAATCGAATTTCAGGTATAATGACAGGCAATAACAGAAATTCTTATTCACGTTGTCTTCATGCACCAATGAAATTGACTGATTACCTAGATATGCCAATTTTCCGCGACTATGGATATTTTTTTTCTACCGATTTCTTAACATTATCAGAGGTTCACCCCACTCAAATGTTCATTAAAATGTAAAACAAAAAACAACAACAAGCAATTTAAAAACTATCTCAAACGTTATCGACCTCAAAGTTACAAAGGCATTTTTTTTTTACGCTAAAGCCATTATCAAAATGCGTATGAATCGTATAGCTGTGGATGATTTGCCATCATCAGTGTGTGATAAATGCTACCTGAATATCTAAAAGGGAGTTGATGGTAAGACACTATCGATTAGGCTATAAGGTTCGGGGGTGGGTGTGGAGGGGGGGGGGGTAGGTCAAGAGTAATGTAGAGAAAGTGGGAAT
>NC_051404.1:35013025-35013962 GCF_015228065.2 Penaeus monodon
TTGACAATCAAACGAAGAAAATTGCAAAACTAAAGTGAAAATAAACGGTAAAAATACAAAACGCGACAGACAAACAGACACAGACTAATTTTAGTGCTTACCAACCAACCCAATTGGTGGTTGGATTGGTTGTTAATGTTCAGGAAACTAACGCTAACTCCCAACATCTCTCCAGCAATAGTTACTGTAACTGTAAAGAACATGACAGCGAAGAAATATTTTACCTCTCCTGGTATCATCTATAAGGCAAAACCCTCCTCCTAAAACTACCATTCGCCTGCCTCACTATCCAATCCACGCAAACACTGAATGAACATTTTTTCGGAGCCCTACCATAACTTCGAGTCAGTGCTCTCCCTGCTTCCCATTCCACAGGTCTTCGAAGTTATACTGCTCTTATAAGCCTTCCACAAACAACACACACTCAGTGCTGTCCACATGGTCTGTCTTCTATATCATATACTTTTCCATATCCGTGAGCACTCAAATCATATCCTTCCCTATTGCCGTGTATTTTCCACAGACCTGTTTCTCTGCAAATGTCTGTTCCATGCAACCTTTCGTACCTTTGAAACGACAGTTCTTATCCAATTACCATTCATATTGCCTTTCCCAGTAATGCCTAAAGACTTTCCCTGTCATGCTTAGCAGACCGATAACTCCGATGCTGTTACTAATGCACCTTATGCCCTTTCTTTCGGACGGGTGCAATACACACGCTCTCATAGTCAATAGAACAGTATGCCAGCCAGAAACGAAAAGAAAAACATGCACGCCACTGCAGGTTGCCCTCCTTTCCGCATATATGCAAACATACATCTTTCCAAATCGGGTACTTTGCCTACTACCTATCTCATAATCAGCTTTTCCTTCGACTAACATTAGGATCTACCATTTCCAGGCTATTGGGTTGATCTGAAGCGTAACCCCCCTATTT
>NC_051404.1:35014638-35014862 GCF_015228065.2 Penaeus monodon
ACAGGCGAGAAAATGGGACGAAAATTAAATGTCCAGGCATCTTCACAAACTTTCCCAGGAACGAAACATACGGGTAAAGTGTTAAATTGTCTGGTTAACTTTGTTGGGTTCAAAGGTCTTTGAGGATGTAGTTAAAGTTCTCTTGTAGAAACATACTCTTATGTTACTTCCTATTCTTGTTATCGAGTTTTTCTTCGTTTAGTATTTTCATATTTCTTCGGCTA
>NC_051404.1:35016266-35017222 GCF_015228065.2 Penaeus monodon
AGCCTCCCGATCGCTTTCTGGCCTCGGCGGGATACCCATCTCGTCTTGTCGCTTACTGAGGTTCATCTTGGAATTGTTGCTCGAGAATGAATATTTCCGGCGCGGTGGAGACGGAAGGAGATTCTTTTCCTTCTTCTTGTTTTTCTTCCTTTTTTCAGGTTTCTCTCTATGCCCTTCTTTATCACGGTCTCCCTCCTTCTTGCGCTTGTCTCCCTCCTTCTTACATTTCCTTCATCTTGTGGCTTCTTTTTTTTCGTTTTGTTTGATCTTATTTCAAGCTTCTTCCAATAATTGGATCACACGTGTCTGCCGTTAGGCGGAGCCCTGTACCCCCCACCCCCATCCCCTACATTGTCGTTGAGGTTCCCCCTCCCCTCCCTCTTGTTGAGTTCCTCCCCTCCCTAACGTTGAGGTCCCCCTCCCCTCCCTAACGTTGAGGTCCCCCCTCCCCTCTCTATCGTTGAGGTCCCCCCTCTCCCCTCCCCTACCTATCGTTAACCCCCCCCCCCCTCCTCCTCTAGTTCCTTCCACAGTAGGAGGTGAAGTGATGAAAGTGGATCCCTCGATGCACGACAGGTGACAAATGGGCAGGGGCATGGCACGGGGGTAGGGTTGGGGGTGAGGAGGAGGGGACTCCCCTCACTCACTTCCACTTCACATACATCTCCTTCCGTCACTCGCTTTCACTCACTCACATTCATTCTTTTCCCTCACTCACGCTCACATTCATTCATTCACATTCACGCGCGCTTGCTTCCTTCACTTTCACACACTTCACTTTCTCTCTCCTCACTCACGCTTATATTCCCTCATTTAAACTCGCCACTCACATTCACAGACAGACCCATTCATATCCTCCCCTCACTCATATTCATTGACTCATTCACATACAGCCTCATTCACTTACTCTCCTCACTCACTCCCACTTGCATTCACTTACTCTCCTCACTCTCATC
>NC_051404.1:35017312-35017425 GCF_015228065.2 Penaeus monodon
CTTCACATCCATCATCCCCCTCGACGCAACTCACACATTGCACTCATGCAAGTTGGAATACCTGTCTGAGGGTCAACGGAAACCTCTGTCACCTCGACCTCACTCTGGCCATT
>NC_051404.1:35018087-35018387 GCF_015228065.2 Penaeus monodon
CTGTAGGTAAGAAGTCATGAAGACATGGCAGCACACAGTTCGTCTGGGAATTCGTTTCTGTTTTCCCCAATTACAGTAAACACACGAATTGTCGATCCAGAAGCAAGAATTTCCTCCGGCCAAGATACCTCGATGGCGACGGACAATAACCTCGTTAGTTGAAGGGAAAAGAGAAAACTCCTGCAGGAGGCCCCGCCGTTGGCACGTGTTGTCTGCTACGTGCCATGGAAAGGAAAGTTCTTTTGCGATTTATCTATCTTTATGTGTACGTGTCTTGGGTTATTCGATTTTTTTTTTGTA
>NC_051404.1:35018523-35018743 GCF_015228065.2 Penaeus monodon
AAATTGACAGATGAATTTGATAAATATGCTGCGTTTCGTATTTCGTGTATTAGAGAATTTGAATCTCTGATGCAATTTGCAAGATGAAAAGGGATCACTGGATTAATTCTATTTTAATCAGCTGGAAAATAATTTTTAGCTTCACATACCTACGCGAATATGTTGCTTTACATATTTTTGATATGCTTATGAAATTAATAAATTTCACAATTCGTCACAC
>NC_051404.1:35018834-35019059 GCF_015228065.2 Penaeus monodon
AGAATGACAAGGAAATTTTTATTCCGTGTTTCCATATATCAATAATAGCAATTGATCCCAAATTTGGGAAGAGGCGGAATAGGGAATCATGCCTAAGAAAATATGGAATAACAGAATAGAGCGAATATAGAGAAAATGAGCAAAGCTAGGAGAAAAGCATAATAGGAAAAATAATAATCTTCTAAAAAAAATGACCTTCGAACAACCCGAATGAATTGACAACAA
>NC_051404.1:35019092-35019220 GCF_015228065.2 Penaeus monodon
AACGGGATAGATTTCATTATATCTGATTAAAACAATAACAGTTTATGGTAATGTTGTAGTCACTGGCAAAATAAACACAGGAAGTGATGACAGGAATGTGAATGCAAATTTGAAACTAAAGCTAAGGG
>NC_051404.1:35019245-35019470 GCF_015228065.2 Penaeus monodon
CCGAAGAACGGAACTGAAAATGTCAAAATCCATTTTCCCAAAATTCTCAAAAAAGGCCACAAAAGAGTTCAGAGGCAATGGATAATAAGGAGAAATATGCAAATAAGATTAACTTAAAAAGCAGGCTACAGAGAGAAAGAAAAATATACCTAGAATCTACAAAGCAAGACAAAAAACAATCAGAAGGCTGAGAGCTTATGATCGAAAAAAGACAAGAAAAAGTTT
>NC_051404.1:35019517-35019703 GCF_015228065.2 Penaeus monodon
GCAAAACGGGTCAGAAAGACTAGCTTCAGCAATCAGTAAATGAATTTCGCAGCCAACAGAGAAGTCCATTAACAAGAGTCAGGTCAATAAATGGCGTTACTGTCTCTCTCCGACACGAGTAATGTCGCGCTTACAAACAGCCGGATTTCCAAACAATCGACGAGAAACTACTCGGCATGAGTATAT
>NC_051404.1:35022212-35022303 GCF_015228065.2 Penaeus monodon
CGCAAACGATAAATCCCAAGCAGATCGCACGTCTCAAAGGCCCTGTCGACAATCGGCCAGTCACCTGCAGACAACGTGACAAGTCTCACTC
>NC_051404.1:35022877-35023052 GCF_015228065.2 Penaeus monodon
ACGGTGAGAGAGAGAGAGAGAAAAGCAATAGCTAAGCCACACATACAAAAACATTTGGCCCACTTAGCGTGAATGGAGAGTATGACAGAAGCCTTGGTCTGTGGGCAGTGGTTGAGGAGGAGAGACTTCTGTGGGAGAGAGGCGTGCATGGAGAGCTGTTTTACGTGTGTGTGTG
>NC_051404.1:35025452-35025777 GCF_015228065.2 Penaeus monodon
GCCAGACATTGTCCGTAAAGTGGACGAGAGGATGAAAGTTTCAGGGAAGAGAACCAGGGGCAGTCTGTTCGAATGTCCAGCTTTCACACAAAGAAAAGATATATATATATATTTTTTTTTTACAAAGGAAAAGGGAAAGTTCCATGGATCAACATCTTTCCATTTCCATTTTTCCGTTGGGGTTTCCAGGCCAACATTTTATTTTTCGTTTGTTGAAAAGGCGATCCAATAGAAGTTTTCAAGAAATCCCAACAAATATCCAATCAAGGTTATGCTTCGATACACCTACACGCTAATGCAGATAAGCGAGGTTGTAGATGCAACG
>NC_051404.1:35025814-35026095 GCF_015228065.2 Penaeus monodon
TACTGACTTTTACGAGTCTACGAAATCTAATAAAGCAAAACAAAACCATTGATGAAGATTTCTTTATCGTTTTTTTCTTTATATGAATAGCCCAATAGCAAGATAACACCGAATCCAAGGGCTAGATGAAGATTCTTAACAAGGAGCTTTATATACAGGAGGGATTGAGATGTTCCTGAAAGACGATGAGAGGCCGACTTCTTGGAGACACCCTTATCATTTTCTTTCCTAAAAAAAGGAGGGAGGGGGGGGGGTTTAAGTGGCATAGAAACCCACAAGGG
>NC_051404.1:35026202-35026853 GCF_015228065.2 Penaeus monodon
TGTGTTCACTGAGGGTTTTTTCCTCCTCGTTGTGTCACCCTAGAAAATTAGCTTTGCTTTTAGTCACTGAGAACTCTGTTATGTTCGATTGACGTGAACTGGATTTAACAAATGAGGAGGAATATTCTATAAATGCTGCCACCGAATCCTACTTAGCTGCAATTGTCCAAGGTCTACATTAACTGGATTAGTAAGAGAGATTGGAGATTGCTTTGGGTCGTGTCCGCGCTGGTACGTCCACATAGATACATATAAGCTACGAACACACACGCTTTATCTCTCTACTTATCTTCCTGTTGAGGATTAAATGTGAATATTTTACATAAAGAAAATCAAAGGAGCTCCCTTTCACGGAAATCCAATATATAATCTAAAAACTTACGTCAGCAGGAATCCCTCCGTTCAAATACTTATGAAAAAATGCTGCGTCACGTCTACCTCAATTCTCCTTCTCTCCGAGATGCTGTAGACTTGATAATACATTTTTTTTTTATAACAAAACAGAATATATTTGCACAGAACAGGGTCTAGATAATAAAAGTATTGGCGTTCTATGCTGAGTTTGCCAAGGAAAAAATGCACATGTGAGAGGAGTGACTTTGTTTTCTTCTTCTTTTTACGCCGGGACGAAAATGATCAAAAGACTACTCA
>NC_051404.1:35026888-35027178 GCF_015228065.2 Penaeus monodon
GCTTGTTTTACTCCTCAAACGCCGTGTTTGGATAGGAAGAGGTTACGTGTTGTTATGTGCGGGAACTATCGGATACCCTGAAACGCGTTACTCCAAACAACACTTCTTGTTGACAATGGGAGTCTCGGACAAGATCGTATAGAGACCATCACTTAGATTTTCTTTTGAGTTCATTTTGAGCTTGGACATTTTCTCATGGTCGCCGGGCCCTTGTTTCCTGGCGGTCGGAGAGTCAGACACGCACATCATTATTTCTTCAGTTAATTTGTGTGTCTACATTTATTAATGGG
>NC_051404.1:35027371-35027452 GCF_015228065.2 Penaeus monodon
AACGGATCATTAACTGTAAATAAGCAAGTCCACCATCGAATCACATTTAACATATAATCCCTTCTAATAACACATGCGATG
>NC_051404.1:35027502-35027638 GCF_015228065.2 Penaeus monodon
GTGAATGAAGGCAGAGAGATAACGAGCTCATTAGGCGCAAGCATGTTAAAGCAAAGCACTGTGACTGCGTGCATGCTAATACCGGAGTAATGAAGCCAGGCTTGATGCCATTCGTATACACTGGCCATGCTACTAA
>NC_051404.1:35027867-35027966 GCF_015228065.2 Penaeus monodon
ATTAATTAATACACAATGCATTTAGCTTGATAACAGATAAGCCTCACATCTTTCCCTCATAGTATCGAATACAAAATTACCAATACCAAATCAACTTAA
>NC_051404.1:35028016-35028314 GCF_015228065.2 Penaeus monodon
GTTTCACGAGAATTGCTATCCAAAATAGTCCTTTGAGTGTCCACCTCCCTGCCTTGCAACTTCCCCCGTTTCACTCTGCAATTTCTCGGCCCTTTCTCTGGGTAAGCACAGGTGATGGAGGCCGCGTGCACGTTTTTAAAGGTCTGGGAACTGTTATCGTTATAGTCACCAACTCCTCTGGGTTTCCATTATCAAAGGGGAGTGGGGTCTTCAGGTAACTGTGTGGCATTGTTATGCGTTATTTTGTTTCTTCTAAATGACTGAACTAAGAAAGTGATTCATGAAAGTAATATAAGGA
>NC_051404.1:35028364-35028473 GCF_015228065.2 Penaeus monodon
TTAGTATCAGTGGCAGTAATCAGGATATATATCATGCTATGCTGTGATAGCAACTATGTCAGTAATGAAAAATAAAGACAATTACTTTGCTGTATATGTACACAATCAG
>NC_051404.1:35028768-35029432 GCF_015228065.2 Penaeus monodon
ATGATAAAGCTGATAATGACAATAGTAAAAATAAATAAGAACAATAACATAGCATAACCCACCAGTCTCACACTTTCAGCAAACAGCCTTTTTAATCTTAACCATTTACTTATTCTCAAGACCTGCCTTTAGGAAATCAGGTATTCTATAAAATCTAGTCTTTCTTTATAACTAAAGCATTTTCTATGATTAGCTGTCTTTGCAACTGCTTTGAGTATTTCCCTGCTGCCAGATCAGTGCTCATCAAACAGCCCTATTAATCCTACCCACTCTTACTTATAATAAAGACCTGCCTTTTGGAAATTTGGCATTCTATAAAACCAAGCCGTTCTTTATAACTAAATCATTTTCTATAATTAGCTGTCTTTGCAACTGCTTTGAATATCCCTTTTCCTGACAATTCGAAGTCTCATCAGACACCCCTATTAATCGTAACCACTCTTAGGAAATCAGGTATTCTATAAAATAAACTCGTTATTATTAAAGCATTTTCTATAATTAGCTGTCATTGCAACTGTTTTGAGTAGTCCTCTTCGGCCAAATCAACGCTAGTTCCGGACAATTCAAGGTCTCATTAAGGCTAGCAAAGGCACACATTAACTAGACAGAGGTATCTTCTCTAACAGCTTTGAGTGGTGCTTGAATTGTACAATTAAAGCAGTAT
>NC_051404.1:35029593-35029737 GCF_015228065.2 Penaeus monodon
GCTCTTTATGTTATGATTTTATTTTCAGTTCTACGCTCGACCTATAATAAATTTAATTCATGGTCAATGAACGCTAAAACTTAAATCTTTGCTTTTGGAAATTCTGATTCGTTTTCTCTTATACAAAAATAAAAGCCTGGCATA
>NC_051404.1:35030217-35030515 GCF_015228065.2 Penaeus monodon
GAAGGAAAAAAATCATAATACATAAGACAACTTACGATAAAATTTCTCCCCTTATTGGAGATGGCACCTCAGGGATGTGTGTGTCGGGGGGGGGGGGGGGGCTCACCTCTCTTCAGGCATCTAACCCTTTCCTAAAAACGTTCGTCTCTGCACGCTCGTTTGCACAATCTAATTACCATGATTTGGGTACCTTAAATACGCAGACAGTTATAAGCCTAATTAGAAATCCACAGATGATAAGCTTAGTATTAATGGTCAGGATGGAAATGGTAATTATAATGATAATCATCACTGTCTG
>NC_051404.1:35030630-35031047 GCF_015228065.2 Penaeus monodon
GACAGTTGTGATATTAACAATACAAAATCTCTCTGGACGTACCTTTGGCCCTCTTAGTTATCATTTTCATTTCCCGTTCTTTCCATATTCGGCATCTGTCGATATCACACTGCTTAAATTCTTCATAAATCTTTTTTTCGCCGATAATTGGCACCTCTTGTGCCTCTCTTCGCTCTCAATCACACCTTGAGATTGCCAATTTTACTGCTTCGTCATTACTTATTGCTACTTCTTTCATTTTCTTTTATTTTCACTTTGCTTCGCTTGCTTGCTAATAACAAACTTTGCGTTTACTTTCATCCTTCGCTCCTTTTTCTCAGTCTTTTGTTGACGGTCAGTATTGCTGCAAAGGCGCTGCGTTATTTCGTGTTTTTTTCTCTCGTTTATTTAACCCAAATCGTTCCTATGTTTGTTGCC
>NC_051404.1:35031082-35031327 GCF_015228065.2 Penaeus monodon
CATGGGAAATGCGTGTATCATTATCCTTCACTTTATTTCGTTCCTTCAATCATTTTGTATTATTTACTTCTGAGGCAGTATCACAAAACTATTCTGTGTAATGTGTTTGTCCTTCAAAATTTTCGTTTTAAACCCCAGACAAAGAAAAAGAAAAGAAAATGTCACTCACTTTCTTACGCGGCTGATCAAAATTTGTTCTAAGATCAGATTAGAAAATACTTTATACAAATATGGTTCAAAGGCAG
>NC_051404.1:35031727-35031875 GCF_015228065.2 Penaeus monodon
GAGATTCCCAACATCTTCTGCCAACAATACAAGACTCACTAACTCAATTTACTCCCAACGCTGAAAATAAAACCGTGCAATCTATATACCACATCCCCCCCTCCCTTTCCCCCCACAAAGCCATGGTATCTACATTCCACATTTCACT
>NC_051404.1:35031907-35032230 GCF_015228065.2 Penaeus monodon
GCACAATCATTTCTATTCGCCGCCCACATCAAACAACCTCATCTCACCTCTGAAAATGACTCTCATCATCCGCATTGCTCTCACACCTCCGCAATCTATGTTAAAGTTTGGCGAAAGGGGAAGGGGGCAGAAGCATAGCCATATATTCGGCTTGTTTTATCTGACAATAGATGGCGGGTCGATCGGTGCTTTAATGGCCACTGGACTGCCCTTGATTGGAAAACCATTTTCGGGCTCCGGAATGTTGTCCCGGCTCTCTCGCGGGCGTGAAGAGCAATCCGCAGGTAGTTGGTGTTTGTGTGGATGTGTTTACGTGTATTTGA
>NC_051404.1:35032342-35032503 GCF_015228065.2 Penaeus monodon
TTAAGTGGATATATCTATATATATTATTGTGTTTGGACTCAAGTGTGTGCGATTGATGTTCATATGGATGTGTTTATGTATATTTATGCTTGTGTTTAGACGTTTGTATATGAGTTTAATGCTTATGTGGGTATTTTACATTTAGTTGTGTTTGGACACGT
>NC_051404.1:35032528-35032768 GCF_015228065.2 Penaeus monodon
CCGTGCCTGTGCTCACAATGTTCAGATTCTATTTTGGGAACTTTTTTTCTCTCTTTTTTTACGAGTAATTAACAGGCTGTTAAGAAGAGCAATTGCTCGTGCGTAATTATATCACCTCATTCAATGTTTCCCTTTACGTATTTCTGTCCTCAGTACCGTTGTCTTTAATGTTCTTCCATTTTTGCATCTTTCTTTTCATTCTCCTTCTTCCCATTTTCTTATTCATATTTCTTTTTCATC
>NC_051404.1:35034813-35035113 GCF_015228065.2 Penaeus monodon
AACACATATCACACAAACACTTTTCTTGTTTCTTCCTCTCCATTTCACTCACCCCTTTCTCTGTATCTAGATATTTATGATCATTGTTATTTAATATGATTCATAGCTGCCTTTCTATCTGTTTTTTTTTCTCTCTCTCTAAGCTGCAATGTATCACCTTCACATCCCCTCCATCACCCGCAATAAAGGTGTCCATCTAGGGTCATAATCCTGGTATGATATATCATATTCCCGACCGTGCACGCATTTTGTTTCTTAGACTGTCTGAGTCTCTTTGTCCGTTCGGCTGTATGGTTTTTC
>NC_051404.1:35035645-35035801 GCF_015228065.2 Penaeus monodon
CCCCTGTTAGCGATGAAAGACAAAACCTTCTCATTTACCGATAAATGAGATCATCTTGGCATGGAAGTATTGCGTCATCTGGTATTGGCAGGTTCCCCTGTGACAGACACCTAATACTTTTATTCCAAGCTTTCTCGAGTGCGTCAAACTTTTTCC
>NC_051404.1:35036082-35036265 GCF_015228065.2 Penaeus monodon
GAATGGTTTAGAGAAGTTGATAATTGGTGGGCTAAGAAAATCCTTTCTTAATACAGGGATAAAACTTACATATTACAAACATATTACAAATAAGATAGCGATTGAAAATAGGTAAAGGACAAAGCGAGCGACGTTAAGTCCTGTTAACTGGCACCACGTACTAATGGCACCACGTACTAAAGG
>NC_051404.1:35036358-35037482 GCF_015228065.2 Penaeus monodon
TGAGTGTTGACTTCGTTGTTACTCCTGTTTTTCAAGTAACAGAGTAACCGAGATCCAATTCAGTCAAGACCCAGCCAGAACCGCCCTGTCAAGACCAATTAATCAAGACTCACCCATATTAAGACCCTCTTAGTCATGACCCACCCAATCAAGGCCCACCCAGTCAATGTCTACCGTGTAAGACCCACTCAGTCACAACCCACTCGGTCAAGACTTCCCTAATAAAGACACACCCAATCAAAACCCACCCAGGCAAGACCCATCTAGGCAAGACCCATCTATGTGTCTATATATTTATCAGCTAAGACCCATCCAATCAAAACCCACCCAAATAAGACCCACCACGCCAAGACCCACCCAGTCAAGACTCCCCTAATTAAGACCCAACCTATCAAGACCCACTCAGTAAACACTCATCCAGTTAAGACCCACCCAGTTAACACCCACTCAGTCACCACACACCCAGTCAACACCCACTGTCACACCCACCCAGTCAATACTCACTGTCACCACCCACCCAGTCAACACCCACTGGCACTACCTACCCAGTCAATACCCACTGTCACCACCCACCCAATCAACACCCACTGTCATCACCCACCCAGTAGAGACCCACCAAGTATAGACCCAGGCTGATCGACCTGGCTACAACACCTAACACCTTGCCTAACACTTTGGAGTTTCTCTTTCACCGAGGCAAGGGATTTCGAGCTACCATTCCTTCCTCCTCACATTGACTACTGAACAAAGTTACTTTCTCTATATCTGGTGAAAAAAAATATGCAAAAAAAAAAAAATTATCTGTATAATATATACATTTTTAAAAATATGAACTGATAATTATTAAAATGAAAAGAAATAATGTGTATCTCAGAGGGTGGAAATTAGGTACATGAATTCGGTTGAAATATGGGCATAAAAGTTTCTATTATGTGTACATTCTCCCTTTCTAAAGCGAGCATTAAAGAGCTCCCCATCCTTTTGTTTTACAACTGGCATAACGTATAGACAAAGTATAAAAAAAAATCTGAGCCATTGTAGGAAAAAAGTGTAATACAAAACTGAAATTATGAACAAATTGAGAATTAATTTGCTTTTATGAAAGACTTGTTCGTTCATATGAG
>NC_051404.1:35037514-35037606 GCF_015228065.2 Penaeus monodon
GCAGTTAACTGTTTAGTGAAGTCCATAGATATGGTTACCAAATGATGATAATTAATTTGCCTAAATTGTGGACAAAGTGATATCTTTCAGAG
>NC_051404.1:35038045-35038885 GCF_015228065.2 Penaeus monodon
TTAATCTTCCATATCGCTCCCTTGTAATTTCAACGTTCAGTTAACGCCCGACCTCTCGCTCTTGCTCCGACCAAAGGCTCCATCCCTCCATTGTCTCAGGTCCGAACCAATCCATCAGTGTCTCTCAAGCGATTTGCTAACTCTGATTTCTAATCCCATCCTAAATCTGCATCTAGCTGACGATGCTATTTCTACATTTTTCTTTTAATTTTTTTTCTTCAATTCTTATTTTCCCATTTCTAGTGCCTAATTAATATTCTCCCTTCTATTTTGTCTGTTATTTGACCTTACGGAGGTTAATCAAATAGATATTTTTTTCCTGAATCTCTGATGGGCTCGTAGCCCTTGTCACCAGAAAACAACTTCTGTTTTTATCTTAGCTCCTTCGTATTTTTCATCTTTTCTAAATGTTGTATTGCCTTTATAGCGAATAAATCTTCTTTCTTTCTCTTAAAAGTTCTCGGTCTCTTAAACACTGATATTTCAGCGCGATATATTATTTTCACTTTCACAGCTCTTCATTCTTGCTATTTCACGGTGGAATACGGAATCAAAATCAACTGCCCCAATCAATCTTCACTTTACTTAAAAAAAAAAACGAATTGATGTGCGCTCACCCAAGAGAAATTATTGACAATTAAGCAAGGGGCGATTCAGTATTTACCAAGATCCATTAGAGCCTCAAGTGAACTTTTCAAAGGGAACATATGCAAGGGATATTACGTAAGATTTAGAGAGGATGGGAAGTATTAATTGGGAAATATGATTTTCGAAAGCGAGTTAATCTTCGTGCTCGTGTAGTATCATGCTGATTTTCATACCAGTCCTCAGTTATATATC
>NC_051404.1:35038963-35039181 GCF_015228065.2 Penaeus monodon
AGTAAGGGTTTGATATGTCGACATATCAAACGTGATCTGGCGATCTTTCCTAAACTGGAAAACGATTCGGCCTCAAGATATGATGTAAAGTCCGGAGGAGAGCTGTTCCTGACGCTGAGAGCAACTGTCACCAGATATCCATGAAAGCCATTTGATGTGTCCTATTGAGTTAGAGACTCGGGATACGCCCATTGTACCGAGGACTCCATCTTAGTTTG
>NC_051404.1:35041664-35041961 GCF_015228065.2 Penaeus monodon
AACTCTTTAACGTACAGCTGTGATTATTCCACCAGCGTCCACCTTCTTTTCCAGACATAAGAAAATTGCCAAGACAGGATCTTCTTCAATATGATTTTTTTTATCAAGCCACCAGCGTGATTACGAGAGACGGGCGCTCTCTCGCTCTGCTAGGATTAATAGACAGCCATTCCCCGTTAGCGACAGCTTCAAATTAAGTTTTCGTTCGGATTCTCCTGCTTGCAAACACCGTCAAGAGAGTGACGCCTTTGATTATTGGCCCATAATGTGTCTTTCTCTTTTTCTCTCTCTTATTTC
>NC_051404.1:35042123-35042746 GCF_015228065.2 Penaeus monodon
ACTAAAATATAAACCTTCTTTTAACCTGAGAATATAAAGCTACCAGAACATATAAAGAATAAAAAACAGTCCTTTAAAATCCAAAATATGATAATCTCTTCTAGAACTTATAGTGTTACGGAAATATAACTCCCTCGTGTACTTCGTAAAACAGAAAAGTTATGATTCCCTTTTCAACTTGAACGTTAGTCATGAAGATGCACAGCTGATTACGAATGTTGCAATAAGACATTTCACAAAACGAGATAAAACGAGGCAAAAGGACCCAGCAGAAGTGCATGTAAAGCGGAAGGTATGTTTACTGGAGAAAGGAAAAGAGGAGAGTAAGCGAGAGGGGTAAGAGTAGAAGAAGGAAGTTGAAAAGAGGAAGAGCAAGACGATAGAAAGAGGGGAGAGAGAAAGGGGATGAAGGTTAATTAGGGGAAGAGAAAGACAGTAGAAAGAGAGGAAAGAGATAGGGGAAGGAGGTTAGAGAGGGAAAGAGAAAGACGTTAGAGAGAGGAGAAAGAGAAGGAGGTCAAAGAGGAGAAGGGAAAGACGACAGAAAGAGGGGTAAGAGTGGGAGAAGGAGGCTGGAATAACCCTTCTCCCTTCACTCCCGCGCACACTCAATTAACACATTT
>NC_051404.1:35043079-35043232 GCF_015228065.2 Penaeus monodon
GTCTCTGGCTATACCTCTCCACCAGATCCATTCTCTATTCTATCTCTTACTTTTTCATGCTAGTGTTTTGATCCTTCGCGAGAGGAAATTGATTGTCGAGTCTCTGGTGTCCTTCCCTTCGCGATCTATTATGAGGTTATGAGAAGGGGTTGC
>NC_051404.1:35043490-35043770 GCF_015228065.2 Penaeus monodon
GAAGGTATAACGCCATTACTATTGACGGCGTCACGTAACGTTTTTTTACCTTTTTCTGTAACGATGATGGACATTTCGTAGTATTCTTTATTTGAGTAACTAATTTGGTAACGCCATTAATTGTTTTTGCGGTCATTATTCGTTACCTTACAGATTGGTCAGCTTGGAAGCATATATAAATTAGCTTCACAGTAATCACGTACAGGTCTGTCTCACAGCTACCTTCTTTGACTTTGCGCGTACGTAAACTCAAGGATCAAGAAATTCATCAGAAAATTCG
>NC_051404.1:35043857-35044153 GCF_015228065.2 Penaeus monodon
ACTCCTGAATCTTAAAACCCTTTAAAAAACTCGACTATCCCATTCCAATCCATAGTTCAAGGTTCGGTATTATACGATTTTTAAAAGCTGTTGCTGAATTATATGAATATTTTCAATACGTAATGCAGTAAGTAGCAATTTTTCAAGGGAACCTGGTTACAGTACGAGGGGCAAGTATGTGGCTCCTTCCTCTGCTTACGACTCACGGCACACTGGCTGATAAGTGAGAGATGACTGTAAACATGGGGTCCGCGAGGGGTTGGAGGGCAGGGTTGCCGCTTCCCTCACTCTTTCCT
>NC_051404.1:35045612-35046120 GCF_015228065.2 Penaeus monodon
CCCTTTTCCTGACAGAAAACAATCACAGAATTTTGTACGGAAACAAAGGCGTGATTCAATTTTACTACGATAAAGAAAAGTCATGGAGATTGGTAGTTGTAAGAATTCTTTTCACTCTGAAAGTAGTTTTATTTATCAATTTAGAATACAATCAAAATATAGAATTCCTTTTCTGATGACGAGGGTTTTTTATATCTGAAAAAGATAAAAAAGCGACATTGCCTAACTATTCCAGCTCTTTGTTCTTCCCACACACTGGATATGTCACTCAAAAAAAAGGGATGTGCTTAATACGATACAGTCAAGGGTCCCTTTATAATTAAGTCACAGAAAGACATGCAATTAAGGCAGATCACGCCCTTGTATCGAGTATTCTTATTTCATCAGATGCTTGGACACTCAGTTGCGTACAGTTCTGCAATATATTGCAATCTGATATACGTTTCCTTATGCTCTCAACTGTAATTATTCTGTTAACCTCTCCCTTGTAGATATCCAAAACCCCTCC
>NC_051404.1:35046162-35046819 GCF_015228065.2 Penaeus monodon
CAGTCTTCACATTTTTTCCTTCTAAATATTCACAGTAACTGTCATTCTCTCCATAGCAAGTATTAACATTTATCTTTTCACTGTAAATATTAACAGCTACTCTCATCCTCTCCATATTAAATAATCACAATCATCATTTCTCTGGAAATATTAAACAGTGGTTGCTATCTTCCTGATAGTAAATATTGCCAGTTATCCTCTCCTCTTTCTTCACCTCAGGGTAGAAACGAGTGATCGACCACTAAAACATGACTAAACAAAGGCCATTTGTTTGCCTTTTAAATTCTAAATTCTAAAATCGTTTTTATATCATTGCAAACCCTTTATAGGAATCCAATACAGACCACCTTTCCCCTTTCCAAATCTGCGTTCATTTATTCATGCCAGGCTATACCTCCCCCTATTCACAGCACACAAAACCACTGTATATACATACATAACAAAAATCAGCATACACATACGTAAAAACACAGTTATATCCCATCATCAAAGGGCAGAGAGATCATTAGGCTGATTTTCCCACGCAATTTGCTTGCATTCTGAGGCAAACAATAGAAGGCAAAACGTAAACAAAGTAGATACCTCAGTAGGTTTGCTGTAGGGGTTCCAGGTAACAGTGTTGTACATGAGATCATATCCATATTCACTATCCTTGTT
>NC_051404.1:35047086-35047300 GCF_015228065.2 Penaeus monodon
CCCAAACGTCCCGGTCGGTCTGCCTATTAATGTAGGCTATAATTCTTGCGAGCGCGGGAGTCCTCGCCCAAATCATATTTCTCATATAAATCACAGGGGCAATTTCAGGACAAATGAAATTAGTTTTGAAAGAAATTCTAAGGTCAGTATCAATCACAACATTCGCGTCTGGAACAATTATTGACGTAGTCTTATTCCATCAACAAATCCGCAA
>NC_051404.1:35047328-35047461 GCF_015228065.2 Penaeus monodon
ATACATCCAACTTAAACTTCAAGAACAAAAATTCTACGACAAGACGATTACACAAATCCACGGCTGGATTCGTTCTTGTGTTCACGTGCCCGATACAAAGTACTAAGGTATCTATCAGAGTTGAAATTATGCA
>NC_051404.1:35047897-35049481 GCF_015228065.2 Penaeus monodon
ATTTAACTTTTGCTCCAACCATTGCCTGAAAATATAGAAAATGACTGTTAATGTTTTCAACTTTGCCTTTGTGACCTGGACAATGACACTTAAAGTTTTCTAATAGAAAAAAACTATTACACAGTCAGGAATAGAGAATATATAAATCAGAATCAACATTCGCTGTATATGTATATGTTTTACACGAGTGACAAAAAAAAAAATGAAATGACTATTCTTTTCGTGATCTACAACCCTATAATAAGGAAGTGATTGCTTCTTTAGAGTATCACACGTTCTGAAATTCATCATGAAGAGTGCTAATGATATGGCCTTTAAGGAACCAACCCTCTCTTGCTATGATTCTTCTTTGCTATAGTTTTTTTTCCTCTTTTACTGTAGTTCTTCACCGGGCTCTCGGCAGCTCTTGTGATTGTCCATGTAACCACCAACGGCTTCGACAAAGCTTTGTAAATCTGCTTTTTCCTCCGTCATAAGGCGTTTGGGGGAACTCCTCATACCCCAGGATCCTTGTTATCCCAGTTCTGACGGAGACACCGGGATTTTGTCTTTACCTCGGTCAACTTTGTAAGGAAATCTTTAGGGTACTTTTACATCGAAAATCTTGCTAAAAACATTTTGAATTCCGTTTCTATGGAGGATAGAACTTGACCTTATTGTTTTTCGCTTGTCCGTGACTGTGCTCGAAGGTTAAGATGCTAGTATCTAGAGCTGTGTTAGATCTTTTCGACTGCCACTCCTCTGTGGCCATTCCTGCTTTCAGGAGTGCGCCGCGGTGGGCCTGTTGTTCCAAAGGAGAAGATACAGAAATACCTGGACATCCAACTGAGGTAACATCATGACACCATCCGGCCCTCCTAGCCGTGCTTATCACAGATCAAAGCGTTTAGTAAAGTCTTAAGGCAGGGCACAAAGCAAAGTTTTTTAAAGGGAGTGTTAGTCGTATTCATTACTGTTTAATCGTACACAATACTCAGGAAAATAGCATTTACTCTTCAGTGACAAAATAAATGAAAAACATGGAATAATAAACTATACCAGTGACTGAATCTTAAGTCATATTACAATGGATATAACTTTTAAATTATCAAGTCACAATAGTTATAATTTTTTAATTATTAATACAATTGTAATCATATATACATCACCATTAACACAAACACTATACCACGACCAAAATTACTACATTGAAAAACAAAAACATCCTCCCACTCAGCATGAATAATCTCTTCCACCAAGATATAAAAAACTGAAGCGTCCTGGAAAATTAAAAGATATTCTAACAATGGACTAGTGAAGGGAGTAGACACAAGAGGAGGAACAATGGAAACAGATGAGAGGGGGAGAATGGCAGAGTAAGTACTGAAGACAAAGAAAACGTAGAAAGTGTTTTAGAAAACGAGAAGTGTGGCAGTTTTGTATTTTGTGTTTATTGTTTTTGTTATTAGTATTGTGTTATAAGTATTGGTAGTGCGTTATTAGTGTTGCTATTAGTATTATATGTTATTAGTATATTAGTATTGTGTTTAGTATTTTGTGTTAGAGATTGGAACAGCATCATAGATGGGAAGACTAAGATAGGTG
>NC_051404.1:35049541-35050020 GCF_015228065.2 Penaeus monodon
AGTCAGTTAAGAGGGAGATGGATATAATGGTGGATAGGGAGATGGAAAAATGAGGGATAGGTTGAGATATATGGGTAGAAAGATTAATAGAGAGATGGAGAAATCGCAAAATAGAGAAGAAAAAAAAGAGAGAAAAACTGGAGAGAAATATCTATAGACATATGGAAAGAATTAAAAAAACATATATACAACGGCTGAGAGATAAAAAGAAAAAAAGAAATAGCGATGAATATATAGGTAGAACAGATAGGAAGCAGAAGATTTAAGGATAAAAGAAAAGAGATAGCAACAAACAGGACATATAAAACGTGGAGAAAGAAACACAATACAAGGAAGAGATAGATAAGGAACAAAGAAACAAATACAAGAGGAAAATCGGGGAAAAAGGGTGAAGAGAAAATATAAAATAAGTTTAGACGTAAATCCATACCTGACCAACAAAGAGACAAACAGACGAAGCACAAGATCATAAAATCTAC
>NC_051404.1:35050189-35050367 GCF_015228065.2 Penaeus monodon
AACGAAAACGAAAACAAACAAACAAACAACAAAACAAAACGAAAAAAAACACAAGCAAACAAACGAGCAACGGCACACAAGAAATATCAGAGGGAATAAAATCAAATTGTCCCGTTTGGGCGTATGACACCTGTGACATCCCGGAAAAAGAGCGAGGTCACCGAACATAGAACCTCTA
>NC_051404.1:35050384-35051135 GCF_015228065.2 Penaeus monodon
CTAAATGACGCACGCTTAAACGGGGTGGAAGCGAAAGGCCGCATATGAGACCCGGGCGAGGAGGAGGAAGAGAGGGAGGAGGAGGAAGAGAGGGAGGAGGAGGAAGAGAGGGAGGAGGAGGAAGGGAGGGAAGAGGAAGAAGAGTGGGAGGAGGAGGAAGGGAGGGAAGAGGAAGAGAGGGGGGAGGAGGAAGAGAGGAAGGAGGAGAAAGGGAGGGAAGAGGAAGAGAGGGAAGAGGAGGAAGAGAGGGAAGGAGGAAGAGAGGGGGAGAAGGAGAAGGAAGGAGGAAGAGGAAGGAGGGAGAGGAAGAGAGGGAGGAAAGAGGAGGAGGAAGGAAGGGAGGAGGAAGAGAGGGAAGAGAAAGAAAGGGAGGAGGAGGAAGGGAGGGAGGAGAAAGAGAGGGGAGAGAGGGGGAACTGGGGGGGGGAGGAGGAAAGAAGGAGAAAGAGAGGGAAGAGAAAGAGAGGGAGTGAGAGAGAGAGGAGGAAGGAGAGAAGAGAAAGAGAGGGAAGGGGAGAGGGGGAGGAGTAAGATAGGGGAAAGAGGGAGGAGAAAGCGAGGGAAGGGGAAGAGGAGGAGGAAAAGGAAGGGAGAGGGGACAGAGAAAGAGAGTGTGGAGGAGGAAGGGAGGGAGGATGTGAGGGTTTCGCCATACGGGTTGAAGCAACGTCCTTGGCGATTTAATCTTTATTCTTCGGTTACGGAATTATACCACGGAGGGCTCTTTGCGGAAGACGGCCAAGAGTTGGAC
>NC_051404.1:35051326-35052300 GCF_015228065.2 Penaeus monodon
TAACCATGCTACGATATTTAGCGGCGTGGGTGGCGTGGGGCATGCTACCTTCCGTGATATCCGTAGCCACGATGTCCGTTGTAATTCGGCATGAATATTGTTCTGAGGAGGGGGGGGGAGGGGGAGGAGGAGGAAGGGTGGAAAAAGAGAGGGACGATGGGAGAGATGGAAGAGAAAGAGAGGGTGGAGGAGGAAGGGAGAAGAAAGAGAGGGAAGTGGGGAGAGGAGGAGGAGAAAAGAAGAAGGGGGAGGGGAGGAAGGAGGGAGGGAGGAGAAAGAGAGAGACGATGGGAGAGAGGGAAGAGAAAGAGAGGGTGGAGGAGGAAGAGAGGAGAAGAGAGGGAGTAAGGGAGAGGGGTGAGGGGACGGAGGAAGGAGAGAGGGAAAGAATGAAAGAAGGAAGAAAGGATAGAGGGAAAGAATGAGAATAGAAGAAAGAGAAGGAGGAGAAAGGGGGGCGAGAGAAGGGAGATAGGAAAGAGGGAAAAGATGTGAGTAAAGACCAAGGAAAGAGACGGAGGAGGAGGAGAGAAAAAGGAGAGGAAAAGGATAAGATGAAGGACAGTTGAGAGAGAGGGAGAACGGAAGGGAGAGGGGTGAGGGAAGGAAGAGAGGAGAGAGGGAAAATATGAGAAGAGGGACCTAGGAAAGAGACGGAGGAGGAAAGGAGAGGGAGGAGAAAGGGAGAGGGGTGAGGGAAGGAAGAGAGAAGAGAGGGAAAGGATGGGAAGAAGGACAGAAGAATGAGAGGGAAGAGGAAGAGAGAAGCGCGAAGGGAGGGAGAGAGGAGAAAAAGCAAGCGAGAAAAAGGAGAAACCAAACAGCAATAAAATGGGAATAGAAGAGTCAGAGCAATAGAAAATAAGAATATGGCAGAAAAATAAAACCTAACGATGCGAATAGAGAGAATAAGGAGAAATTCATTAAACGCGTAAAATGCACCCCTCATTACCACCAACCCTCCCCCCCCTCTC
>NC_051404.1:35052613-35052726 GCF_015228065.2 Penaeus monodon
ATGCACGTTCTGAGACACTGGATTGCTCATATTTCCCCATGTTCCATATATGGCATTACCTTTTTCCAAGAGCTTTTCGGCCATCAAGATGTTCTCTCGCATGGTTTGAGGAA
>NC_051404.1:35053442-35053586 GCF_015228065.2 Penaeus monodon
CAAATGACGCACGGGTTCGAGAAATGTGTGACGCGAAATGAATCTCTGAAGCAAATGAAGCACAAAAGATTCGCTCAAGACACGTGTCAGAATCTGAAGCTTAGGCGAGTGAAAATTTCCGTAATGAATCTTTTACACCCGCGC
>NC_051404.1:35054413-35054636 GCF_015228065.2 Penaeus monodon
ATACATAATTAATCAATGTGAACCAGTGGGACGACCATGATAATTTGCTAAAACGAAATAAACAAATAAATGACATATCATTTAAAGTTTGAAAAAATGGCAACCAGACATCGGATATCGACAGAGGAGCCGAGAAGTAATCTTGCGTGGAAGGGCGGGATTACATTTTTATAGATCAAAGCGAAATTAACCGAAAAGATTTAATCAGTGAGATGCTTCTCGT
>NC_051404.1:35055851-35056420 GCF_015228065.2 Penaeus monodon
TACTGAAGAGGATGTTTGTCTATGTTTAACTTAAAAGACAGAAGTCAAGGAAGTTTGGGAATGAGAACAGTGGCAGAGAATGTCAAAGTCCGACCGAGCAGCTGATAAAGGAAGAAGAGAGAGGTGAAGTTCCTTGCAGGAAACTTAAATATTGACGACTGTATTTGCCGAAGCGACTGCTGAGAGACGAGAGAAAGTTTAGGTCGAGACCAGTTAGACTTTCTAAGCATATCGGTAAAAGAAATCCTGTTGTAAAGAGACAGATGAAAATAAAACTGTAAGATATATGTGTGTATGAAAACTTTACGGCACTGGCTTTGGAAATACACCCCGATAGATCTCTGAACCAAACTTTGTCCATTACGTAGAAGCAGTCTGTTTGAAATCATGGTCTACGCTTGTGCTATGACCAATCAAAAAGGTGAAAAGGAGATGGAAGTTTTTGCTTATATCTGCAAACGTCTGCAAAGAAGTTCACACTTCACACTAAATATGAAACGCTTCGGAAATGTTACATGAGTGTACAGGACTCTGAAATTTTAATCGTAGGACGTGACTTTCCAGTGAAA
>NC_051404.1:35056597-35056919 GCF_015228065.2 Penaeus monodon
AAAAAGGGTGAAAAAAAAAGTTCTTTCAAAGACGTTAAATTACTTGCTTTTGAAGTGGCAAACCCAGATGTTTTACGATATCTTCCTCTGTACCCTGCATGTGAAATAAGCAAATGGTCTTTATACTACAGTTAGATTACCTTGGCTTGTGTGGTACACCTGCCCTTCAGCGCCCGCGTGCAATCTCTCCGGGAAAATGTCTATGTAAATTTTGTTTTTTCTTTTCTTTTCTTTTATAGCGTTGATGTTACAATCGGCGCTGCCATTATAATTAACATGTTATTTCGACTCTTGATTTTGAATATGGCGGTAAGGATGACGG
>NC_051404.1:35057602-35057784 GCF_015228065.2 Penaeus monodon
TGACAGGCTCCTTGAAAACAGACTTCTTTCTTCCCACAGAAAAAAATAGATTAAGAAAACCAACATGAATTCATAGCGACCTGGAATGCCTAAAGCAATAATTCACGGAATTATGAAATTAACTCTGGGGCAATTTAATTACCCGCAAAGGCCTCAGCCAAGCGAGTGAATTATTCTGGCTT
>NC_051404.1:35059255-35059596 GCF_015228065.2 Penaeus monodon
AATCTTAAATTAAATATTACAGCCCCGTGTTTACATGAGAATTGCAGTATCCCGTCATAACCAAGGTACAAACCATCAACTAAGTCTGTTACTTGTCTCCTCACTCCCATCTATCCCGCGATCCCAGTATTGCCATTCAATTCAAGATAACGCTCATCAACAAAGACCTCGGGAATCAGTGGGAATATTCAGAGGAGTTCTTGGAATCGTACAGAGCTTTAATGACAACCTGCGTTAAGAAATGCTCGTGAATTGAACATTTTGAGAAATGTCATTTCAAGAATTTTCTGTGTCTGCTCTTCCTTTTCCTACTTAAGGTTTTGGTTGAGAATGTCACAGCG
>NC_051404.1:35059661-35059828 GCF_015228065.2 Penaeus monodon
CGAGGGTAACTCAATGAATTATGCATATAACCAAGGAGAAGGAAATATGTAACATGAAAATACAAAATCTCATCTTACAAGAATAAGGCTGGTGGCTCATTACGTATGCTCGCTCAAAAATAGTATTTTCCTGCTTGGTCTGACACGCTTTCAGTCTCATTTCCAAC
>NC_051404.1:35059998-35060143 GCF_015228065.2 Penaeus monodon
CATCAAGCCATCTATTGAAGATGCAGTTCACATGTTGGTGATAGCTGATGGAAGGGTAATAGATTATTTGATTACTGATGATAACTGACATGTTGCATTCAGCTAATTATCATCAACCTCTCCAATGCATCTTCGCCTCGTTAAG
>NC_051404.1:35060543-35060660 GCF_015228065.2 Penaeus monodon
TGATAGCATGTTTCGGAAATATATTTTTGTAAAGTTGATATTTAGACCTTACGAATATTCTGGAACGACGACAAGAACAAAGAATGTGGGCGCCGAAATACGTCTAGGATTGTCAGG
>NC_051404.1:35061253-35061715 GCF_015228065.2 Penaeus monodon
TACAAAGAACATTATTGTTGCATTCCATAAGTGACATTAGTTAGTAATATGTTGCTTATTGACGTACCCGCAGTTACCTCCGTGCGTTATTTGCGTTACACATATTGCAAAGGTAGAATAAATTGAAAATCCTCTCAGGAAACGGAAATTGTGCAAAGTTACATGTGCTAGTGAAGAATCTATTCGAAGATCTATCTTGTATGTACACACGCGTGCAGTATATATGACTTGACACGTGTGCGTTTTTTTTTTTACCACCCTGGTGCGTATTATCTTCGAAAGAAAAAAAAAGGTAATTTCCTATCTTATCACATTGATCATCTGTTTCGTAGTATGACAAATGAAAGAAACGAAAGCTATTTATTCGCAGTATAATAATTTGTCTTAAATATGTATTGAACTACAGTTCTAGTTCTTAAAAGATAATATTAAAATAAAATAAATCGCGTTAATGATTATTTC
>NC_051404.1:35062015-35062132 GCF_015228065.2 Penaeus monodon
CATGCCGCCTTGTGAGTTGCATGTTGGAGCCGTTGTCAGAGATGATTCTGTGCAAAATGAGTTGTTGCATTTTTCCATCTTATACATAGAAGTAACCCCGGTAACCTGGCATTGCTT
>NC_051404.1:35062608-35063044 GCF_015228065.2 Penaeus monodon
CTTCAAATCATTTTTAATTTTAATGTGAATGACTGTATTAAATAATGTACACATTTATAAAATACATTTTCTGATAATATATTGTGAGATTAAAAAACAACAACATATGTACATATTAAACATAGTTCCTCAATGCACTTTCAATTTCATATTTAAATAAATCTTGTTATAATGTTAGTAAATAAATTTTGTTATAATGTTAATAAACAAATCCTGTTATAATGTTAATAAATAATGTTAATAAGTTAAATAGGAAACACGTTATAATCTGAGACTCTGACAAAACTTTATTTCCCAATTCAAAACATTATTGCTCTGTTCGTACTAACATAATTAGTATGATTTTTGAGGGTATGAAAAGTAGTATTAACCATTTTTTTATGATTTAAGTTAAGTCGTGCTGTCTCGATGTTTATTCATGTTTCATTCAGTAGCA
>NC_051404.1:35063456-35063623 GCF_015228065.2 Penaeus monodon
AATCTCATTACTTCTAGCTGTGATCCGTCTTTTAAATCTATCTACTTTTATGTCGTGAATATCACCCTAAATTGATTTATTTCCATTTCTGATAAACTTTATTACATCTGAAGATTTTCTCGATATTTTATAATTTAACCGAAGAACCGGTTATTGATTCGTTGTAT
>NC_051404.1:35063783-35064048 GCF_015228065.2 Penaeus monodon
AAAAATGACATTAATGAGAACAAAGCAATAAAAAACAGAAAATAAATAACAGGATATAAACAAGAACATTATCTGAGAGAACACTCATTTTTCATCACCAATTCTATCATTGCAATGACTGTAATTAAATAACTTTCTCATTTTCCCGTTGCATTTCAAAACTTGCATAGTTATCACTGTTTAATTAGGTGATAATTAAAACTAATTGGTTGCCCGTGGAATGCCAACGTAAATAGATCTTTTTACCACTTTAAGCTTTTTTAAA
>NC_051404.1:35064306-35064559 GCF_015228065.2 Penaeus monodon
GGATGCCAATGCAAAGTGAAGGATAATGGTTACATGTAACTTGTTAAACTTGGTAAGTTAGTAAGCATAATAACTTCGTCAACAGTAATTTTGTTACCATTCTTGACGTAAGGCAGGGAGAGTTAAAATATGAAGAAAGTCAAGCATTTCTTCTCAAAATATATTGACAAGCAGACAAATAAAAGGAAAACAAATATATGTTAATAGAAAATAATCATATCATGATCATGAAATAACAAGATAATAGATTCTT
>NC_051404.1:35064605-35064878 GCF_015228065.2 Penaeus monodon
CGTAAATATACAATGATTATTTACGACGGAATGATAACAAATAAACACAATTAGCACAAAAAAGTATGAAGAAAAGGCACTCAGCATAGACCAGCGTCGTGTTTTAATCATCAGTCAGCTCCCTGCTTAATTAAGAAATATTTTTATATATATATATCTAAAACACCGAGAAAAAAATAAAATAAGTAGTCTTTGTACATGATTAGTTACTAATGATCACAAGGAGGTTGATCAACCAAAAAAATATGTCTAGCTGAAGGTTAAAATAATAAT
>NC_051404.1:35065497-35066170 GCF_015228065.2 Penaeus monodon
GTAACAACAAACCAAAGGGAAAACGAGATGTCAGGTTATGAATTTATTAGGGCTTAAAAAATTAATGTTAAAGCCTAGTATCCATTTGTCATATTCAGTGCTATATTGGCGTAACCCACAATATAAATAAACCTGATTTAAATCCACTTTGTATCTGCAATTATATACACTTAACGCCTATGTGAACATTAGAGTTATCATTACACTATCATTACACGCATTATTAACACACAGGTAGGAAAAAAAACAATGTTAAAATCCCATATATTGTAAAATGAAGAATTACCTTCATGTTATCACGGTGATTATACAATAGACCCGATTAGCTCCACGAGATTACGAAGTAATTTAAGATATCCTACCATAGGGACGATTTTCAGCTTCTGTGCGGTCGATTATGTCTGTATTGGGAATGTGAAGGATCTTATGGAGAAACTCGATTTAAATTTCATGCTTGTTGGAACTCCCTTCTGAGACGAATCCAATTCAAAGAGATTTTGCCGGAGTTGGAGTTCAGGGATTTCTAAACACGCTTTAAAGTACCGGTTATCTGCACTAGTATTTATGAATGGTGAGGATAAATGAATTCAAATTTGGTGATAGGGGTCATAATTGTGATAATGGCAAGGATGGTAACGATAATCGTATCATTATCATAATTGGGATTAGTCAG
>NC_051404.1:35066205-35066964 GCF_015228065.2 Penaeus monodon
TGTGACAGACATAACACCGTAAACATCGGGTAGTACTGCAGCCCTTGTTATCATTTTATTCGTTTAGAAATCGCAGTTTTATTTGTGTCGATAATGATTTCTTTGGAAGTAGCCACTCTCTCTCTGTATGAATGGGTGTGAGGGGATAAAGCATTGACGTAAACGTTTCAAGTGGCTTTTTACTTCTGCAGTGCCAGAGAGTTTCATATTTTCTTATTCAGAACGATAGCTTGTAGCAAATTTCCATTTTTTTCGGAATATTTATAGAGAAATATGTTGTTGTTTTTTTATTGTCATTGCATAATCTATATACACATCATGCGCTTACATAAACCCACATATATAAATAAGTACATCTAACAAACGCTTATGCTAAAACGGGACCGTAATCATAACTTGGGAGCCGAAGACGCGAGTTTTAGGGAAAAGGACTCCATTAAGACAGCTGGTGATTATATAGCTTCTACTGAACCTCCACCACTTCCCCTCTTACAAAGCTGCCGCGCTGATTAATCTTCCTTTCCCGTTTGTGTTGATCGAAAACACAATTTTAGCGAGCTTTTGCCACTTGAAACGGCGCTATTGAAAGCCGATGCGGAAATCACAGCTTTTCCCCGGTTCTCCAATAATGTCTCTTTTGTTAGGCCTTTGGGAGCTCTTGGTACACAAAAAAAAGAAGATAAAAAGCGTGTGTGTAAAAAGGGGGAGAGTTGTAACTTTTCGATGTTGTTGATCATTGATCGAAAGATAAATTTTTTT
>NC_051404.1:35067253-35067507 GCF_015228065.2 Penaeus monodon
TGTAAGTTCTGTGATCCGATAATTGCTTTAGATTTACCAAACATGATTATGTTGTGGTGAACCCAAATCATACCCAACCATAAGTTTACTGACTACGCTCTGTGATCATTACTTTTATTAGTGCGATAAGAACCACATTTAACATACTTTCGAAATGCGCAAAATCCAGAGTGAAGCCCCATACACGTCGCATAAACTCAGATATTGAGTTAGTGAATACCTGGCATTCAGATACTGCTTCCTGTTATGACAGA
>NC_051404.1:35067629-35067716 GCF_015228065.2 Penaeus monodon
GGGAGAATAATAGGGAGGAAGGAAGAGAGGGAGGGAAGGAGGGGGGAAAGAAGAGAAGGGGGGAGGATGGGAAGAAGAGTGGGAAGA
>NC_051404.1:35068324-35068530 GCF_015228065.2 Penaeus monodon
ATATCCATAAAAATATCTTGTATTATACTTAAGGTATTATACTTAAGGTATTATACTTAAGGTATTATACTTATTATACTTACTTATTATACTTATACTTAAGGTATTATACTTATTATACTTATATTATACTTAAGGTATTATACCAATATCCATAAAAATATCTTGTATTACTGAAATAACGTATTACAAACAGGCCAGGGCAG
>NC_051404.1:35069366-35070447 GCF_015228065.2 Penaeus monodon
AGAAGTGCGGGAGGCAGGTTAATCGACGTCCGCCAAATGATTTCGTCGAGCGGATATAAGGGACCCTGTTATCCAAAAGTGGTGTAGATCTCCTTAGAGTTCACCCGCGACACTGACCTGGGAGAGGGCGATTTAGCCGCGGAATATAAGGATTATTCTCTAGAAAATCGACGCAAGCAAAAAGAAAGACCAGTTTTTGCGAGCGGTCCATTGTGGTGGGTTTGAGTGGTAAGGCAGGAGGAAAGAGTGGATTTAAAGATATTATAAAAACGTTGAATAAGATAGCTATGAATCCTTAACTGTGGTATTTTAGTATTATTTGGGAGTAAGATATTTAAAGTATGTAAAATTAGGACTGATATAGTTAAGAATACGTAAGACTTGAAATGAGATATTTAGGATATATAATGGTAAGATATTCGACGTGTGAGAGTAAGATATCTACAGAAAGTACGAGTAAAATATTTAAGAAAGATAAAAGCAAGATTGAAAAAAAACAGATTTCAGGTTTCCGTGTTATATCTTCAATCTGAATAACAAAATTACAAGACAAAGATAGAATATGGAAACCTTGCACGGTAGAATTATACTTTCTTACCTTTTACTTTATGAGAATGAGTGTGGTTGCACAGACGCTGACATCTAGTTGCAAATCAAAATGGAGTCCGCAGAAGTAATTTGATATGAGCAGTACCGTTTCAGTGCTTTAGTATTTTTGTCGTAAATTGTCGTAAGATATTATGTTCTCGTTATGATATTACAGTTCTTTATACTCTGATTCGAATTGTACAACGTATCCCTAACTTTCCCTTCCCCCCCCTTCCCCCAGTCCCTCCACCAGCTCATCCACTAACCCCTCCCCCTACTATGTGGGTCCATAGCTCCTCCCCCTTACTTATTTTTAACTTACTTACCCCCTCCCCCTCCCCTTCCCTTTACCCACATACCTACCCTCTCCCTTACCCTCACTCACTACCTTTCCTTTCTCCTAATTTTCTCAGTCCCAAACCCCAAACACTCCACTCCCCGCCCTCAACTCCTCTCCCTCATCCCTGGATCTCCAACCGTCAGGTCTCAAACC
>NC_051404.1:35070512-35070871 GCF_015228065.2 Penaeus monodon
CCATCATTCCCAACACTAACCCCGATTCCTTACCCCTTATCTAGACCCCAATTCCCCACCCCTTCCCGAACCACCATTCCCTTCTGTGAACCCCAATCCCGTCCCAGAGCCCCCTACACCCCCAACCCCTCCCCCCCCCCATTCTCAACAACGCAATATATCGCTATTCAAGACCGTTATCGTCGTTACGGTATTTCTTCCGTTTGTGCTTGCGATTTCCCCCGTAATAATCCCTTCGTTCCAGAGCGGGTCTTGGGCAACACAAGGGTTTTCCATCTGTTCGAGAAAGCCTGCAGCGGCAAGATATCTTATTACCAACATAAATGGCCGGGGAAAGATTTCTTCAGATGCTAGGCATT
>NC_051404.1:35075133-35075473 GCF_015228065.2 Penaeus monodon
TATCAAAGTAGAGTATAGTTCACAATTATTCAATACACCTGGGATTTTTGTGGAAATGGAAATATCAGGCAGAGGTCTGCGCTGGGGTTGGGTCTCAGTCAATGTGGTCTGGAGGAGACCTGGAATGGCTTGATTCTCCGTATGTTTGTGCTTCGGAATTGCTATTCTTTCATGACTCCCCCTCGCTGTTTATTCTCTTTAAGTCATATTCAGCCTTTGACCAATATCTTCCAGACCTGGCGTTTATCACGTTCGCCCGGCCGTGAAATTTCAAAGAAGGACGTTTTTTGATTCTTTGATAAATAGAACTGTCAGTATTGGATTTCTGATCGACAGGCTT
>NC_051404.1:35076490-35076610 GCF_015228065.2 Penaeus monodon
AAGGATGCCGACAGCCTCTTTCTGTGCCTGACCTTCATACCTTAAGGTCACGAACAGAGTCTGCTGACGGTTAAGGAGAATTTTATATTATCTTTCAAGTGGTTATCAACCGTTTTTGTC
>NC_051404.1:35077103-35077341 GCF_015228065.2 Penaeus monodon
TTTCTCTTGACACCTAACTGCATCTAGACCACTTATGTGAACCAATATTTTGTGCAGATTCTCAAAGGAAATTACAAAAGTGTTATTGCTGGATTACAGAATCAGACTTAGGAGACTGGTTTTACACAAGGCACCCTGCCCGTCTTGGAGGAAAGTGTATTTCTCTCCTTTTCCCAAGATAGCGTTGCATGTTGCATAACGGTGTTGTTGCTGAGGAGGTAGGAGAAGGAGGGAAGGA
>NC_051404.1:35078908-35079041 GCF_015228065.2 Penaeus monodon
GAGCAGTTGATTGATAGTCCTCATAGACAATTGACTTCAGCAGGCCAGCGCAGGTCAGTCCTAACAGGTACTATTACGGTTACTAGGGGAGGCAGCCGAAGCTCCCGGCCATGGATAAAAAACTTGTGCTAAC
>NC_051404.1:35079316-35079513 GCF_015228065.2 Penaeus monodon
CTTCCAGAGACAGAGGAGACTAGAGCCAGAATCAGTCAGAGCAACAGAGAGGTCAAGATAGGTCATGTGATAAGCATGGTTTATCGTGTTCGTGCATTCATGTTGTGTGTTGTCTATGTGACCAGTGAATAAACATAAAGAGCAGAAACAGACTTCTAGCGGACCATCGCTCCAAGAAGGCACCTATAGAGCCTCGT
>NC_051404.1:35079992-35080330 GCF_015228065.2 Penaeus monodon
AACGAAAAAAAAGTGAAAGATTGGTGTTTTTGGTCTCTCTTTACATCCAAAGATTCAACATTCATATTCCATTTATCATTATTGCCTCCATAATTGCTTTTGAATTTCACAAAGGGCAACCACCATTGCTTTCGGCCTCCATATTGCTTTCATTCGAGATGTGAGAACGAACGAAATGTGTAATTGAAACCCATGTGGCTGCTGTGCTGTCCACTTGGTGACTGCTGTTATCTTTATCTGTTTTATCGAGTGAATTTTCTTTTCTTGTGTTTCTTTTTGAGTATTTAGATTGTATAAATATTGGTCTGTGTACTGAGGTTTCTATCTAGCTCTTTGTT
>NC_051404.1:35080663-35080919 GCF_015228065.2 Penaeus monodon
CACTTCTTCTTCTATATAGCTCTTTAGAAGGGGACAGGCAAAAAAAATTGGAATGTAAAAAAAAAATTTTTAAAACTAAAAAAAAATAAATATTTTAAATTTATTTATTTAAAAAAAAAATTAAAAAAAGAATATAGAAAAGCATTTAATTATTTAAAAAAAAGTTTAAAATTTTAAATAATAATAAAAAATAACCTTTTTTAATATTTATTTAAAATTTTGGGTTTTTAAAAAAAAAATTTTTTAAAATTTTAGC
>NC_051404.1:35081131-35081626 GCF_015228065.2 Penaeus monodon
TGCTTATTAATAAAAATAAAATTTAATAATAATTAAAATATTAAAATAAATTTTAAAATTTTTTTTTAAAATTTTTTAATTAAAAATTTAATTTTTTTTAATTTTTTTTATTAAAATAAAAAAAAAATAAAATTTAAAATTTTTTTAAAAATTTTAATTTTTTTTAAAAAATTTTTTTTATTAGGGTTTATTAATATTTTTAAATTAATAATTTTTAAAAAAATTAAAATATTAAATTTTTAATTTATTTAATGAAAAAAAGGGAAAATAAAAAATAAAATTAATTTAATAAAATAAAAAAAAAAAAAGGGTAATAAGAAAGAAAAATAAAAAAAAAAAAGGGAAATAATAAAAAACAAAAAAAAAACCAAAAAAACCCAAAACTATAAAAAAAAAAAAAAAAAAAAAAATTTGGAAAAATAAAAAAAAAATTTTAAAGAAAATAAAAAAAAAAAAAAAAAAAAAAAAATAAAATTTAAAAAAAAAAAGAAAAAA
>NC_051404.1:35083514-35083656 GCF_015228065.2 Penaeus monodon
CAAACTAGATTTCAGGCTATTAATTTGTAATATAGGTTATTAAGAACCAATTAAGAGTTGAAGTAGATTTGCATATACTTACAAAATTTACATCAAATCATCCAAAAATTGAAATTATATCTATGTTCGACCTAAAAAGGTG
>NC_051404.1:35085819-35086241 GCF_015228065.2 Penaeus monodon
ATGTCAGAATCCGGCAGCAAGGTCTTGTATCGTCTTTATTTTCCTTTTTATCCTCGGCCGAACGAGGAGAGCATGCGGATACGAGCGGCCTCCTCCCTCTAAGAGCATCTTTTGGAAAATGCTTCCGGAATGCATTTGCCCCTTATCGTAGGATATGAAAGGGAGGCCGAGAAGAATTTACAAAAGTTTCGGCATCGAGGGGGGCGAAAGGTGTAAAGGTGGGGATGAGGTCCTGGTGTAAGTGTAAATAAGTAGGGGGTTCGTGTGTGTGTGCTGAGAGAGTCTAAAGCAGCAGCTCTGTAGCAAGACGCAGGATCTTGGTCCGCTGGGGAAGTAAATAGGGAGAAAATACAGAGACGGCGAGGAAGTACAGAGAGCACGAGAGAATGAGCAAGCAAGACAGGAGATAGGAGCGAAGAGGG
>NC_051404.1:35086586-35087265 GCF_015228065.2 Penaeus monodon
GAGATTAGTATGGAGAAAGTGGTTCTCATCTGTGAGCAAATGAGAACGTGGGACGAATAGAATGACATGATAAAATGAAAGGAAGATGACTTTATATGACTCAGATATGACTCTGAAGCTGCAAAGACGATGTCCTCCTCCGGGAATGGAAAATTCATGCAATATCATGAAGCCAAGGTCGACAGATGGGGAAAATGCTTAAGACAAGTGGGAACGATGTGGGAAATTGCAAAGGGCAGAGGGTTACACGATGCACATATATTAGGAATAAATGCGTAAAAGTGTGTTCTTGTGGTGATGAGCAAGCTTGTGTGTGTTTATGCCTGTGTTCTGCTGTGTTGTTTATGTGTATTTATATTTGAATGTGCTTCCTTCCATGTGCGTGTTTGAGTGTACTGTATACATGCAACAGCTTTTTATTCTGTATCATGTAATGGCTCCGAGGTTAACATAAGCATCAGTATAAGATTTGTTAATAATTGTACATTCCTCCTTGCCTTCCTCTGTCCTTTCCTCCTCAGATATTCCTCCATGATCTCTTGTAAGTCTGCTGTCGGTTGATTTGTTTTCTCTTGCAACACTCGTACGATTTCTTGCAGAAATTATTTCAGCAATGGGTAGCCGGGGAGCACAGACTTGGAAGTATTAAAGGGTTAGAAAGTCATGTCGGGTAAACAAA
>NC_051404.1:35090867-35091162 GCF_015228065.2 Penaeus monodon
CTGGAATCGCCACAAAGGCTTTTGAAACAAACCTAGTGAGATCAACTGCAATCCAAATAAATGAACAGCATTTATTTTCGATATAGTATTTTAAAAATATTATTTAGATGCCAGCTTTTATGCAATTACTAGGCCCTGCAATGGATGGATGGCTGATGCTAATGCTGAAATAACAGGGTGACCACATGCTTCATTAATTGTTATATGACACAGAAAAATATGATAAAATGATGGTTTCCGGTTATGACTTATGTGGCACAGTAGAGCAAATTTTCACGTTGGGGGAATGTACAGT
>NC_051404.1:35091443-35091639 GCF_015228065.2 Penaeus monodon
TTTCATTTTTTAGGCTACCAGAGGATACTCCTGACGAATGAACGCTCACACTCACTCTCATACTCCGTAGTAGAAGACGCTGTTTATGCGCTCGTGAGCACGCAAACCAGTCTTCAATGCAGGCGCTGCATGCAGTTCATAAACAAACAAAATCTCACACATGCACGCACACGTATAAACACACCCGTGCATATAC
>NC_051404.1:35091762-35091858 GCF_015228065.2 Penaeus monodon
CGTCTGCATGTACGTATCCACACGCGTCTAAAACCGTCTGAAACGTCTTCTCAATCTGCGTCCCATCAGTCGGATTGTGAGCGACGAAAAAGAAGC
>NC_051404.1:35091897-35092128 GCF_015228065.2 Penaeus monodon
GATGTGATCGCATTTTTGAAACTGACAAAAGATCCCGGAACTTCACTTTTTTCCTTGCTGCTTCGCTGACTTGAAACACTTACGTAATGCTGATGCTGATATAGTTATGCGGAGGAACATCATACAGTACAATAGACTAAGGAGAAACTGAACGGAGTAAATTAATAACAAATGAATATAGATTATATGTTGTTTCCTAACTCGGTCTGTCTGTATGTCTTATTCTTATAT
>NC_051404.1:35092329-35092709 GCF_015228065.2 Penaeus monodon
GTCTAGGAGACGCCACATACTCTCGGGTGTTGAGCAACAACATCAAGTTAGCGCGTGCGAGGAGCGCCTTTGGATCACCTCCGACCGGTCTATCCTTGGTCTAAGTTCAGGATAACAAGGATATCTCGGACGCAGGCACATAGCACGGCCATACCAGCGGACGCTTCAGTGTACCGCGATTTCGGGTGGGCAGGGGTCGGCGTTCGGTCCCGTCATTGCTCGTTAGTTGCAAAGCGGCACCAGGGAAACCTTTGATTCCCCAGCGAGCTATGCCATCATTGCTGTCGAGACCGGCCGCCAGAGTCTTCTTTGGTGGCCAGGCTTCAGGAGCGGTATTTACATGGGGTCTAAGACTGTTCTCAGCTAGTTAACAACTACTA
>NC_051404.1:35092828-35093479 GCF_015228065.2 Penaeus monodon
ATTTAGATATATCAAGATGTAAATTTGAATATCTGAATCAAAAGGGCTTTTGAACATCAAATTTGAGAAGTGGCACAGTGCAAGTCACAGACGAAATCGCTTAGAACGTCTTAAACCGTGAAAATAAGCCAGATCCATTCAGGAGGACGGGCAATAAGGAGGCATTTTAATGGCAGATAAATGGAGGCTTCCACAAGAGTTTCCGGAGTGATTGTGATGGCTGATGCAAGTCCCATTCTTCCGTTGATTTTGGTTCAGGGTCTCCAGTTTAAGAAAATGTAGGTCCAAGATGATGGTGGTGTTGTATGCATAGTCCAGGTTAGGTGAACTGCCGCCGACTGATACTCTGGAAACACGCTCAAGCACTCTTGACATCTGGTGGTTGGTAACAGTTCAACACTTTCATACTCCACTGTTGACTTAGAACCACCCGGAGTACTTGTCATTCACGTAGACTCATCTTTCAACACTGCCGTGCAATTGTACATCTTTCTATATCGATAGAGTTAGTGGGCATGAAGCAGTTTATTGTCCACTGGCTTCAGAGTTTCTAAGGCATAGGGGTTTGAGGGGAACACTAGGGACAGGCAAGGATCAATCCTGGGGTTGAGCAGTCGGGAGAGTTCACCATGTTGGTGACCTGAGAAATGT
>NC_051404.1:35094362-35094430 GCF_015228065.2 Penaeus monodon
GTGTGACAAGAGACTTGTGCTTCAAAGAGACTGTAAGGAAGCTCCATGCTAATGAAAATTACAGCAAC
>NC_051404.1:35094466-35094682 GCF_015228065.2 Penaeus monodon
ATCTTAGTAGCTCGAACTCCTATGACGGAGAAAAGTTAATCATAAACTTACGACCAAACGTTCAATAAGGTATATATTGCTTTACGTTGCGATCAGAATTGCTTAAAAGTATAATTTTTGATTGAAATTGAAGTGCCTTTACACATTGAACGACAAGAATATCATAAACATACTATCGGATATATCAGGGGGGAAAAAAGAAAGAAAAAAAATATT
>NC_051404.1:35094757-35094829 GCF_015228065.2 Penaeus monodon
CTAAATCTTCCTTAGATTAATTCTTTTCCTTTAATATATACATCTGCCTCCTTCCACTTCCTTCCTCTAATA
>NC_051404.1:35095053-35095430 GCF_015228065.2 Penaeus monodon
GCTTAATGCGGAGTCGTATAGAAGTTTGAAGTATTTAAGATATTTATTTCATCTTATTTTCATCACCCGGCACTCAAACGCAGGTATTCCAACCGTTTTCCAGAGAGGACACAGGTCTCGGACGACTTAAAAGACATTTTTCCTGGAAATATGGCGGGAAACCAAGAAAGAGAAGGAAAACATAACAACCATCCGCTATTCTAATATGCAAACACCCTCCCCCAGTAATAATGATCGCCAATCGATATATATATAAGCCCAACTTGAGAAAAAAAAATGGGGATGGACGTGAACAAAATCGGGGGAACCCAGTCGTAGAGGACGAAAATAGATATTTTCAATCCATCAAACATGGGAGGAAAATCGGAAAAGATTAG
>NC_051404.1:35095447-35095736 GCF_015228065.2 Penaeus monodon
TATCAAATTACGCTTTTAACTGCATCCCGGGGGAGGGTGTTTGCGTATTAGAATAGCGAGTGGATGTTCTGTTTGTTTCCTTTCTTTTCCTTCTATTTTTCTCGCCGCCGTTATTTTCAGACTGCCTACCTTTGGGAGTAAGGTGTGGAAGATGAAAATACTAATTAGGGAATACACGTCTTTCCTCTGCATCAAAGCATCATGAACTTTTTAAATCTTTTGTTGTGCGCCGCTCAGCGAAAAAAAAAGGTTTCCAAGTAATTTTGAGACCTCTACATTGTATTTCGAT
>NC_051404.1:35095847-35095990 GCF_015228065.2 Penaeus monodon
TTTACAATCTGTTTACATAGTGGTTATTTTATTATATTTTTTGTGTCCTTTGACGATAGGGAAGTGATAATGATAGATATTCCTAAGGTTCTTTTTATCTCTTCAGTTGTTGCTATGCAATACCGTATCACGGCAAAATGGCT
>NC_051404.1:35097643-35097741 GCF_015228065.2 Penaeus monodon
ATAAAAAATAAATGCGTGAATAACTTACTTAACAACCATTTACATTTTCATTTGTTTTTTAATAGCACTAAAAAGCATAACTAAATTAATTTGTACCT
>NC_051404.1:35097780-35098030 GCF_015228065.2 Penaeus monodon
TTGTTGAACCTTTTCTCATATTCGAAAAAAAAATGTTCTATTACAGATTTGTCTATTGGATATAGAGTTGATATTACACGCAGTCACACAGATAAGAATTTTTTTTTCAACCATTTAACTTTTATTTAACTTCAGTAGGTTTGTTGAAATTAATTTTTTCTTGTCTTTTACTTCACTTATTTCCCCCCCGTTTTTTGTTCTTTGATGTTAGGAATAACGAATGCTCTTGATCCCCAGTTTGTATGTACAG
>NC_051404.1:35098141-35098985 GCF_015228065.2 Penaeus monodon
AGCGGATACACACAAAAAAATCCATATTTCAATATAAGAGATAGTTCTAAGAAGACCTTAACAGACGGCAAGCGCCGCCGTACGAAAGTTATATTGATGACGCTGTTGAAATGTAATATCATACTTTGTATAAGCATATCAATAAAACTAGATCTGTGAGTTTGATATTGATAATCGCAAAATCTTTGAGGTATCAAGATATGACCTGGTAAGGAGAATGGTGTACAGGAATGGAAAACCGAGGAAGCCAACAGACAACGTATGAGTGTAACTGAGCATCGTGGAATTATACGAAAGGCGAAGGAGGGGGAGAGTTGAGGAAAGTCTTGTAAAGGTTTCACGGAAAGTCGGCATAAATATTCATCTAAAACATCATGATGATTAGAATATTAATGTACTGCAAGTATGGAATCGTTAATCCCTCTTCATCGCAAATACCTGTCAGTTCTGTTTGTTACTATGAGACAGTAATTTTAGGATCTTTAAATCTGCCAAGCTTCGTATGAATCTTTCCTGTTATATAATTCATATATTTACAAAGAATATATAACATAGACATATTAAGTTATCGAAATCACTGGCGATTCATTTACACAAAGCAATTTGCAGGATCGGATTACAATTACAAGAACGCCTACGATTAAAACTGAGCTTCAAAGTTAATGAAACACATACACTATTCATACTTTTTTCTGTTGTGGATATAGCGAGATGTGTTCACGCTTACTCCGTTCACTTTGATATTAAAATTCTGATAATAGGTTTTCTATATGAATATATACATTTTTTTTTCCTTTTTATCTCGACAAACACTATTTTTGCGTTGTTAATTATAACTGTTTCA
>NC_051404.1:35099215-35099720 GCF_015228065.2 Penaeus monodon
GAATAGCACAGGAAACACAAGATATTAGAATCTGACCACACGTCTGGTCAAGGAATAGACGAGACGATAATGAAGATTGACGCGGGTTCAGACATGCGGAAAACTCAAGTGAGTGTGAAGGGAGGGGTGAGAAGCGATGCAAACAGACGGAAAGAAGTGAGCTGAGGAAGATGAATAGGATCGTAAGTAACAAGTAACTTAGAATAAAGGGAGAGATCGAAAGAGCAGAGGTATAACCGGAAATATTGTATGACACGGGAACGGAAAATGGAGGTGGCAGACATGCAGTTGAACCGACGAATGAGGAGTAGAGGGAGGGAAAATAGGATGGTGTACGGAGGTAGAGAGGACACAAAGGGATATCGTATGCAGAATAAGTTACAGAAATGGTAGTGCTGGAAAAGCGTAGGAAGGGAGTTCTGAGATGTAGGAGGAAGGACTGTCTGAAGCAAGGAGCATATAACCAAGTTGATCTGAAGCGTTTACTTTGCTATTTGGCTATGGC
>NC_051404.1:35101190-35101258 GCF_015228065.2 Penaeus monodon
AGTCTGAAGTGGTATGGAGGAGCAAGGTACACTCGGCAGCTATCTTAAAAGCATCAAAGGGACAAGCT
>NC_051404.1:35102068-35102425 GCF_015228065.2 Penaeus monodon
TTCACATGGAGACAAGGAAAGCATTATCACTATCCAATGCGCGCTTCAATATCCCGCTTCTCGATATCAAATGAATTCCAGCGGATCAGAAATCACACCAGAAACCGTCCTAATAACATCAGAGTTGCTATTACATAAACAAAAATCGTAAATTCCAATGAAAACATGGACTGTCAATAATGAGAGTCCAGTTCAGTCCAGATCGTTTTTAGCGAAGACGAGCTAAGTCAGAAACGGTGTGTTTCTGACCACATAACGTAAGGCAATTCAACTTGATGAGTAGGTAGATTTATCCCTGGCTTCGTCCAATGTCTTTGCGTTAAAAGAGCCAATTTCAGAGCTTTCTGTGTCAGGGGA
>NC_051404.1:35102821-35103213 GCF_015228065.2 Penaeus monodon
TCATCCAATTAACTTAACACTCAACACTACACTTTGTTGGGACCCGAGCAATGTACCTGCTGGTTTCCATCTTAATAAAGTGCCTGGTTCACGTACACACAAATTCCCTGCTTTGTAAAAGAATAACCCTGGGGAACGTTTTAAAGTCAGACCATAAGACTTTGCAAGACTACTGAATACAACAGGCTACCAGTACTGAGACTTCCTGCTCTTATGAGAATTCAGTTATTATTTTTTTATGCAATAGCAGCCATAATTCATACAACACCGTCCAGACGACTTCTTAACCATCCGAAGGTAATTTGAATAGCACTTTCAAATGTTGTTTTTTGAAATCTTGAAATAGGCAATGCATTTCGTTGTGCTGTTTTATTTCTCAATAATTACTACTT
>NC_051404.1:35103456-35104682 GCF_015228065.2 Penaeus monodon
ATCAATATCAACGATGTTGCATAGAATTAAATAATCATAGTAGTATTTTCATATCCCTAATTACTGTGATACAATGTTAATGTTATTATCATGTCGTGAAATGTGACAGAGATATTTTCCTGTATTGACCTTTGCTGTATAATTTCCTAGCAAAGCTTTTCAGTATTAGTATTTATATTTAGAAATTAAAAATTCATGTCGTAGTAAATTTTGGTAATTATTCTGCAACTAAAGGTTCACATATTATTGTCATCTTTTTAAGAACATGAAAAATATACTTCAATGAAATTACATCATCAGCATACATGAAAGCATTACAGTAAATACTAATCACATTCCAATGTCATTTAACTTGTATATAAATGTTTTCCAATCTTTCTTGGTTTCAACCTGGACTAGCGACTATATTACTAACACAATGAATTTTAAGAAAATTGAAACGGGAGAAAGACAACAAAATGTAAGAAAATTACTTTTACTTGCATTCTTTTATTATTTGTTTTTGAAGATCACCCTGCGACCTTCAGAAAGAAAACACGCGACTATGGGGCTGGATACACTGTTGTACATTAGTCTATAGAGAACGAAGAATAAAAAACATGTTACATCATATCTATTAACATAACTCGCAGTGAATTTAGCTGAAACCTTACATAAATGTTCAGCAACAAATGTGTGCTCAGTGGGAAAAAATCTAAATTAATCAACATCTAGTATACTTAACTGCAACAATGCATATGTCCACGACCCCTTGAGTGTCAGTTTTGGATAGTCTCAGTGGCTAGAACCTTGGATAGTTCTGTTAAAAGCCCCTGTATATAAAATGTAACTGACATTTAGTTAAAGTTATAAAACTTATTGTGACCGCTTATTCATACTGGAATTTGATGAAATCTCGCAATAATTCGACAGATTATAAGATTCTGATTTATATTAGGGATTCACTGTAATACTAGACTGTATGATGAATGTGTCGCACTATCCATGGCTTATCAAGGCCTTCGATATATTACTTATTAATGAGTAAAGGCTATGAGTACCGCAGACGAGGTGAATGCTGTTCACATTATACATTTTGCCTCTTTTCTTTCCGAGAAAGCCCTGTTTTCTTAATTAACAATGTGGGGCGTTATTCACTTAGTATCTGTCAGTCCATTTACCTGTAATTATGTTGACTATAATTATACATTGCTATAAAAGAATTAATAGATATTTCAGTTTCTCCG
>NC_051404.1:35104737-35105038 GCF_015228065.2 Penaeus monodon
GACGTACTCTATTTTCATTGAACAGATTTCAGTTTATTTCTGGGTGAGTCGTTTTATTCTAGCTGTCTTTATCATGACTGCGTTTGTGTTGCTGGCACCTGGCACTCTTCCACTCCCGGTGCCAAACGAAGGATTTATCCATAGTGAGATAATATATTCATTCTCATCCTGTCATTCCATACGTAACTCTTGTCATTTTGCATTGAGTACGTAATCTTGCACATCCATCATGTACGATAAAAACCTGCTGTAGGAATTTCACATCTCCATCACGTTTCCGACATGGAAAATCATTACTTCC
>NC_051404.1:35107706-35108048 GCF_015228065.2 Penaeus monodon
GCGTTTTAGATAAGCAAATATTGTAACAGGAGATAGTAAAGACCCTTGGAACACTTACATATATCGTATGTCTAAAAACACTGGAAAGAACTAACTTACGCTTTCAAGAGCAAGGGTTTATATCTATAAATGCATAACCGGATATATTTAACTCGCATTCAAAGTCTAATCTCTTACAGTGCAATTTAACATTATTATGGATGCTACACAGACTCTGTACAATAAGGAAGAGCAATCACAAACATTCCACTTTGTTTGGATTTCTTTGGAATTTTTCATAATATCGATAATGTCTGTGAGCGGCAGGTTGGGGGAAAGGGGGTGTTTATGGAACGAAGACTA
>NC_051404.1:35108314-35108604 GCF_015228065.2 Penaeus monodon
CGCAGAGGTAAAAGAATGAAAAGAACAACAACAAGAGCATGTTGGCAAATGGATGATGTTCTGAAATTAAACGACAAAGGAGTTTTAAACGAAGCCTTTGTCCGGTCAGATAGATTGAGTGGAAAATTAACTCTGGTAATTCCCTATTCAAGAGATAAATTGCAGAGAACTATTTTTAACCTCAGTCATTCTCGGGGAAGTTAACACGGAAAGCTTTTCGAATCTGACATTTTTTTAAGGGTAAAAAGAGAAAACAATATTAACTGACGCACCTTTGTTGTTGATGAGTT
>NC_051404.1:35109459-35109879 GCF_015228065.2 Penaeus monodon
GTGATTGCATGAATATTTATGTTACAATTTCCCCTTTGAGACACACTCAAAGATCATTAACAGCAACAGTTGCCATAAAACGGAAGACGAAAATCATTTTTATCTGATATTCAATTATTAGTCTAAACACTACATCACGTATACGATCTCGCTAAAGTGCTATTGACCTCAATGTATAAGAAAATGAAATTACATAAAGATATTTAATTAAGAACACTGGATAGTATTTAGGTATGTTATGATAAGGTATTTAAAACCTCTTTCAACCAGGAGAAAGTTATCTTTGAATTGCTATGCTGACTGCCTTCATACGTTCAAGAAAATATATAGTTATCATCACCTCCCATTAGCAATATTGAATTTCTCTGTCAAGAGAAATTTTACAACAAATATATGTCGCCTAAAGTCTACAGTTATAAA
>NC_051404.1:35113683-35113874 GCF_015228065.2 Penaeus monodon
TGTAAAAGCTTTAACACACGCTATTGATCCAGCGATCGCAATGGCCCTATTCCGTCAAGGAGTTATTGGCACTTCCATTATCAACTGTGATGTGTCCTATTAATACATAGTAAGAATCTTATGAGGACATATTTTTTTCTCATTAATTAGCACTAGATTCAGAGATCCATGTTTCTCCTGGATCATTGTCT
>NC_051404.1:35116058-35116323 GCF_015228065.2 Penaeus monodon
TCGATAGAGGATAATTTATTTTTTACCAATTTGTTTCTTGCTTTACATGGATCCTGTCATCACCTCTAATCTTCGTAAACGGCCGACCTTCATAGCCCAAAATCCCAGTAACACCTTCAGGTTCGTAACTACGAAAGTTATGGATAAACGATTCAGGTTGTAACTACGAAATGTATTATGGAAATAACATGGCTTTAGTATGACAGAGGTATTATCAGACATATATCATGGCTTGTACTACTGTAGGTGTTTTATGATCTTCACT
>NC_051404.1:35116382-35116539 GCF_015228065.2 Penaeus monodon
CCTTCAAACACGCTGCTGCGTTTGTGTTCTGGATTTTTACAGTGTGCACTTTGACATTTCCCTGTCACGCCAATTTCAATCCGAAAACCGAATCATTCGCGTGCCTTACTGCACTGTTTTTGATTTGCAATGTCGATAGTTATGCTTGTCAGTGTGC
>NC_051404.1:35116642-35117050 GCF_015228065.2 Penaeus monodon
GTTCATTGTATGACCCCCCCCACCCCTTCAAGCACAAATCTCGCTCTCCTCTTAAGAGTATAAACTTCAGAAAAGTCTTTCGTCTAGAAGTTATTTTTCATTTACTTCCTGTCTATCTCGACCTCTCTTGACACTTTTGATCCCCCAGTAATTACCTAATCACTTAAGCTTCCGTACCCATTAACTCTTTATTGCTTCTGCCTCTAATCTCATTAAAATCAAAGTTTACTCGAGTCGTGATAAAGTCTTCTAATCCCTAATCATTATTTTTTTCTTAAATATTGTAAATATTATATCGTTAATCTTAATCATGATAAACATTTTCTACTCTGCTCTATTTACTGTGATTTCGCTACGTATTAGTCATTAGTGATAATTAATCCAGGATGTGATTATCGAATGTCTATA
>NC_051404.1:35117936-35118173 GCF_015228065.2 Penaeus monodon
ATTCTCCCTGCTCTCTATAACACCTGTTGCACAACACATCATCACATCTAGTGCAATTGCAATCTCCAGTGAAAAGCAGCTTTGCGTCTCTGCATGATTTTCTGCATGATTAACAGCGGAAAGTAATGTGTTTGTGCAAGGTTTTCATCATCGTGCAATCAGGTCTGCGGGTTTGTCAGAGAGAAATTAACTGACGTATATATAGATTTTGTACAAGGTGTTGGAAGCGGATTAATT
>NC_051404.1:35118367-35118522 GCF_015228065.2 Penaeus monodon
AATCACATTTTTTATCCTGTTCGCATATTTTTAGTTAATCTCACATTCTTGATATTTTTTTCTCATGCACTACAGTTACATTTTACAGTTTTGTTCGTGGGTTCATGTTTTTTCATTTATTGTTAGTATGTATAGTGTAGGATTGATAGGTGCAC
>NC_051404.1:35119092-35119345 GCF_015228065.2 Penaeus monodon
GGCCGCATCCGCACTGAGGACAAACCCTCAAGTTATTGGAAAAAAAATATCGGAAAAGAGAAGCATAAAACCCTTTTCCCAGCCGAGGTCAAGCTAGGTTCGCCAAGGGCAGTTGAAGCCTCGTTAGTGTATGCGGGGAACGCTTTTTTAGGCCGGTGTCTCGGTTTTGTTTTCTGTTGGAAATGTTTTCGTCTTAATTCTTTAATTGCTTCCATTTGTTTGATGGAGTTCGTCTCGGAACATGCCATATGTG
>NC_051404.1:35120444-35120700 GCF_015228065.2 Penaeus monodon
ATTTTCCTGAATCCCTGACCTGTCATCTCCAGTAATTCTGTAAAGTACACTTTTTTTTTACCAGCTTACAATATTTTAATCATCCTTCACTAGTAGCGCCTTATCCACCCTTTCTGTAGGACGTCCATAATCTCCTTTGAAGCCTCTAATATTGCTAACATTATCATTCTGTATCACTCCCATCTCCTCAGTCGAGCACTTTCTTAGAACTACATAATCCGCTTCTCCTCTGCCTCGCCCCCCTCCTTCTACCTCC
>NC_051404.1:35122004-35122437 GCF_015228065.2 Penaeus monodon
TGAAAAGCATGTAAAGTTCATCTCAAATAACTTTTAGAATTTCTGGAGAGGAAAAAAGAAAAAAGACTCTATCATAACAGTTAATTGGGGAGCCCATTTGCCTAATTAGTGTATGGCTTCGCTAATTAATCAAATTTGCATATGGATAAATGTTCATCTACTTTTCTCTGCTGAAATGGATATAAAGTATCAGCACTGGTATCCAATTGAAGTGGACAGCTTTTACGTTAACTGTTCGTAATGAAACAGCGCAAAATATCCATCAACGTTCAGTTCAGCAACGTTTCAATGCCAGGAACTACCAGTCCTATAACTTAAGGTAAAAAAATGTTTATCAGAAGCTAAATTTCACATTCATCATGTAGCGGAGAGATTGAGACGTTAAACCCCCCAAATGTTTGTATTCTGAGAAAAAAAAATGATATGAGGACTG
>NC_051404.1:35124343-35124477 GCF_015228065.2 Penaeus monodon
TTTTACAATGTTTACATAGTGGATTTATATATTTTTGTGTCCTTTGACGATAGGGAAGTGATATGATAGATATTCCTAAGGTTCTTTTATCTCTTCAGTTGTTGCTATGCAATACCGTACAGGGCAAAATGGCT
>NC_051404.1:35126099-35126203 GCF_015228065.2 Penaeus monodon
GAATAACAAAAACAAAATAAAAAATAAATGCGTGAATAACTTACTTAACAACCATTTACATTTCATTTGTTTTTTAATAGCACTAAAAAGCATAACTAAATTAA
>NC_051404.1:35126248-35126492 GCF_015228065.2 Penaeus monodon
TTGTTGAACCTTTTCTCATATTCGAAAAAAAAATGTTCTATTACAGATTTGTCTATTGGATATAGAGTTGATATTACACGCAGTCACACAGATAAGAATTTTTTTTCAACCATTTAACTTTTATTTAACTTCAGTAGGTTTGTTGAAATAATTTTTCTTGTCTTTTACTTCACTTATTTCCCCCCGTTTTTTGTTCTTTGATGTTAGGAATAACGAATGCTCTGATCCCAGTTTGTATGTACAG
>NC_051404.1:35126599-35127441 GCF_015228065.2 Penaeus monodon
AGCGGATACACACAAAAAAATCCATATTTCAATATAAGAGATAGTTCTAAGAAGACCTTAACAGACGGCAAGCGCCGCCGTACGAAAGTTATATTGATGACGCTGTTGAAATGTAATATCATACTTTGTATAAGCATATCAATAAAACTAGATCTGTGAGTTTGATATTGATAATCGCAAAATCTTTGAGGTATCAAGATATGACCTGGTAAGGAGAATGGTGTACAGGAATGGAAAACCGAGGAGGCCAACAGACAACGTATGAGTGTAACTGAGCATCGTGGAATTATACGAAAGGCGAAGGAGGGGGAGAGTTGAGGAAAGTCTTGTAAAGGTTTCACGGAAAGTCGGCATAAATATTCATCTAAAACATCATGATGATTAGAATATTAATGTACTGCAAGTATGGAATCGTTAATCCCTCTTCATCGCAAATACCTGTCAGTTCTGTTTGTTACTATGAGACAGTAATTTTAGGATCTTTAAATCTGCCAAGCTTCGTATGAATCTTTCCTGTTATATAATTCATATATTTACAAAGAATATATAACATAGACATATTAAGTTATCGAAATCACTGGCGATTCATTTACACAAAGCAATTTGCAGGATCGGATTACAATTACAAGAACGCCTACGATTAAAACTGAGCTTCAAAGTTAATGAAACACATACACTATTCATACTTTTTTCTGTTGTGGATATAGCGAGATGTGTTCACGCTTACTCCGTTCACTTTGATATTAAAATTCTGATAATAGGTTTTCTATATGAATATATCTTTTTTTTTTCTTTTTATCTCGACAAACACTATTTTTGCGTTGTTAATTATAACTGTTTCA
>NC_051404.1:35127649-35128154 GCF_015228065.2 Penaeus monodon
GAATAGCACAGGAAACACAAGATATTAGAATCTGACCACACGTCTGGTCAAGGAATAGACGAGACGATAATGAAGATTGACGCGGGTTCAGACATGCGGAAAACTCAAGTGAGTGTGAAGGGAGGGGTGAGAAGCGATGCAAACAGACGGAAAGAAGTGAGCTGAGGAAGATGAATAGGATCGTAAGTAACAAGTAACTTAGAATAAAGGGAGAGATCGAAAGAGCAGAGGTATAACCGGAAATATTGTATGACACGGGAACGGAAAATGGAGGTGGCAGACATGCAGTTGAACCGACGAATGAGGAGTAGAGGGAGGGAAAATAGGATGGTGTACGGAGGTAGAGAGGACACAAAGGGATATCGTATGCAGAATAAGTTACGGAAATGGTAGTGCTGGAAAAGCGTAGGAAGGGAGTTCTGAGATGTAGGAGGAAGGACTGTCTGAAGCAAGGAGCATATAACCAAGTTGATCTGAAGCGTTTACTTTGCTATTTGGCTATGGC
>NC_051404.1:35129311-35129400 GCF_015228065.2 Penaeus monodon
GTCAATCAGCCAACACTCCATGTAATTTTTTTTAATATATATATTTTGAAAATGGTTATAAATAAAAATATAAACAAAAATAACCAACA
>NC_051404.1:35129499-35129622 GCF_015228065.2 Penaeus monodon
TATTAAAACGGAAATAGGTATATAACTAATATGACCACGACACCACAACACATCAAGATGGAGACAATACACCCACTACAAAACATCAAGCAACTACACACAACGAAAACACACCGCAGTACT
>NC_051404.1:35129831-35129902 GCF_015228065.2 Penaeus monodon
AATATATATATACAACTTAACAATTTAACTGAAGTCACAGCAAACCCTAAATCATAATTATATATTTTAAA
>NC_051404.1:35130174-35130570 GCF_015228065.2 Penaeus monodon
GCAAAGAATATAGCATTTAGTATTTTTCCCTGTTCACATGGAGACAAGGAAAGCATTATCACTATCCAATGCGCGCTTCAATATCCCGCTTCTCGATATCAAATGAATTCCAGCAGATCAGAAATCACACCAGAAACCGTCCTAATAACATCAGACTTGCTATTACATAAACAAAAATCGTAAATTCCAATGAAAACATGGACTGTCAATAATGAGAGTCCAGTTAAGTCCAGATCGTTTTTAGCGAAGACGAGCTAAGTCAGAAACGGTGTGTTTCTGACCACATAACGTAAGGCAATTCAACTTGATGAGTAGGTAGATTTATCCCTGGCTTCGTCCAATGTCTTTGCGTTAAAAGAGCCAATTTCAGAGCTTTCTGTGTCAGGGGATCTCTCC
>NC_051404.1:35130976-35131369 GCF_015228065.2 Penaeus monodon
TCATCCAATTAACTTAACACTCAACACTACACTTTGTTGGGACCCGAGCAATGTACCTGCTGGTTTCCATCTTAATAAAGTGCCTGGTTCACGTACACACAAATTCCCTGCTTTGTAAAAGAATAACCCTGGGGAACGTTTTAAAGTCAGACCATAAGACTTTGCAAGACTACTGAATACAACAGGCTACCAGTACTGAGACTTCCTGCTCTTATGAGAATTCAGTTATTATTTTTTTTATGCAATAGCAGCCATAATTCATACAACACCGTCCAGACGACTTCTTAACCATCCGAAGGTAATTTGAATAGCACTTTCAAATGTTGTTTTTTGAAATCTTGAAATAGGCAATGCATTTCGTTGTGCTGTTTTATTTCTCAATAATTACTACTT
>NC_051404.1:35131612-35132830 GCF_015228065.2 Penaeus monodon
ATCAATATCAACATTACTGTTAAATAATCATAAGTATTTTCATATCCCTAATTACTGTGATACAATGTTAATGTTATTATCATGTCGTGAAATGTGACAGAGATATTTTCCTGTATTGACCTTTGCTGTATAATTTCCTAGCAAAGCTTTTCAGTATTAGTATTTATATTTAGAAATTAAAAATTCATGTCGTAGTAAATTTTGGTAATTATTCTGCAACTAAAGGTTCACATATTATTGTCATCTTTTTAAGAACATGAAAAATATACTTCAATGAAATTACATCATCAGCATACATGAAAGCATTACAGTAAATACTAATCACATTCCAATGTCATTTAACTTGTATATAAATGTTTTCCAATCTTTCTTGGTTTCAACCTGGACTAGCGACTATATTACTAACACAATGAATTTTAAGAAAATTGGAACGGGAGAAAGACAACAAAATGTAAAAAAATTACTTTTACTTGCATTCTTTTACTATTTGTTTTTGAAGATCACCCTGCGACCTTCAGAAAGAAAACACGCGACTATGGGGCTGGAAACACTGTTGTACATTAGTCTATAGAGAACGAAGAATAAAAAACATGTTACATCATATCTATTAACATAACTCGCAGTGAATTTAGCTGAAACCTTACATAAATGTTCAGCAACAAATGTGTGCTCAGTGGGAAAAAAATCTAAATTAATCAACATCTAGTATACTTAACTGCAACAATGCATATGTCCACGACCCCTTGAGTGTCAGTTTTGGATAGTCTCAGTGGCTAGAACCTTGGATAGTTCTGTTAAAAACCCCTGTATATAAAATGTAACTGACATTTAGTTAAAGTTATAAAACTTATTGTGACCGCTTATTCATACTGGAATTTGATGAAATCTCGCAATAATTCGACAGATTATAAGATTCTGATTTATATTAGGGATTCACTGTAATACTAGACTGTATGATTAATGTGTCGCACTATCCATGGCTTATCAAGGCCTTCGATATATTACTTATTAATGAGTAAAGGCTATGAGTACCGCAGACGAGGTGAATGCTGTTCACATTATACATTTTGCCTCTTTTCTTTCCGAGAAAGCCCTGTTTTCTTAATTAACAATGTGGGGCGTTATTCACTTAGTATCTGTCAGTCCATTTACCTGTAATTATGTTGACTATAATTATACATTGCTATAAAAGAATTAATAGATATTTCAGTTTCTCCG
>NC_051404.1:35132885-35133190 GCF_015228065.2 Penaeus monodon
GACGTACTCTATTTTCATTGAACAGATTTCAGTTTATTTCTGGGTGAGTCGTTTTATTCTAGCTGTCTTTATCATGACTGCGTTTGTGTTGCTGGCACCTGGCACTCTTCCACTCCCGGTGCCAAACGAAGGATTTATCCATAGTGAGATAATATATTCATTCTCATCCTGTCATTCCATACGTAACTCTTGTCATTTTGCATTGAGTACGTAATCTGCACATCCATCATGTACGATAAAAACCTGCTGTAGGAATTTCACATCTCCATCACGTTTCCGACATGGGGAAAAACATTACTTCCTAT
>NC_051404.1:35136213-35136532 GCF_015228065.2 Penaeus monodon
GCGTTTTAGATAAGCAAATATTGTAACAGGAGATAGTAAAGACCCTTGGAACACTTACATATATCGTATGTCTAAAAGCACTGGAAAGAACTAACTTACGCTTTCAAGAGCAAGGGTTTATATCTATAAATGCATAACCGGATATATTTAACTCGCATTCAAAGTCTAATCTCTTACAGTGCAATTTAACATTATTATGGATGCTACACAGACTCTGTACAATAAGGAAGAGCAATCACAAACATTCCACTTTGTTTGGATTTCTTTGAATTTTTCATAATATCGATAATGTCTGTGAGCGGCAGGTTGGGGAAAGGGG
>NC_051404.1:35136797-35137122 GCF_015228065.2 Penaeus monodon
CGTAAAAATTATTGCCAAACGCAGAGGTAAAAGAATGAAAAGAACAACAACAAGGCATGTTGGCAAATGGATGATGTTCTGAAATTAAACGACAAAGGAGTTTTAAAAAGAAGCCTTTGTCCGGTCAGATAGATTGAGTGGAAAATTAACTCTGGTAATTTCCCCATTCAAGAGATAAAAATTTCAGAGAACTATTTTTAACCTCAGTCATTTTCGGGGAAGTTAACACGGAAAGCTTTTCGAATCTGACATTTTTTTAAGGGTAAAAAGAGAAAACAATATAACTGACGCACCTTTGTTGTTGATGAGTTTAGAACCCATATTG
>NC_051404.1:35138255-35138680 GCF_015228065.2 Penaeus monodon
ATTAGTTTCAATTTCCCTTGAGACACACTCAAAAATCATTAACAGCAACAGTTGCCATAAAACGAAGACGAAAATCATTTTTATTGATATTAATTATTAGTTAAACCTCATACGTATACGATCTCGTTAAAGTCTATTTACCTCAATGTATAAGAAATGAAATTACATAAAAGATATTTAAATTTAAAAACACGGATAGTATTTAGGTATGTTATGATAAGGTATTTAAAACCTCTTTCAACCAGGAGAAAGTTATCTTTGAATTGCTATGCTGACTGCCTTCATACGTTCAAGAAAATATATAGTTATCATCACCTCCCATTAGCAATATGAATTCTCTGTCAAGAGAAATTTTACAACAAATATATGTCGCCTAAAGTCTACAGTTATAAAATCCCTGTCTTAGTATGTGCTACACGCTGTGT
>NC_051404.1:35142358-35142551 GCF_015228065.2 Penaeus monodon
TATTAGTGTAAAAGCTTTAACACACGCTATTGACCAGCGATCGCAATGGCCCTATTCCGTCAAGGAGTTATGGCACTTCCATTATCAACTGTGATGTGTCCTATTAATACATAGTAAGAATCTATGAGGACATATTTTTTTTCATTAATTAGCACTAGATTCAGAGATCCATGTTTCTCCTGGATCATTGTCT
>NC_051404.1:35144759-35144997 GCF_015228065.2 Penaeus monodon
TTCTTTATTACATTTATTTTTTACCCAATTTGTTTCTTGCTTTACAGGATCCCTGTCATCACCTCTAAATCTTCAGAAACGGCCGACTCTCTAGGCGCCAAAAATCCCGAGTAACACCTTCAGGTTCGTAACTACGAAATGTTATGGAATAAACTGGATTTTAAGGTATGAAGAGGTATCTAGTCAGGAACAATATATCATGGCTTAGTACTACAGTAGGTGTTTTATGATCTTCACT
>NC_051404.1:35145056-35145213 GCF_015228065.2 Penaeus monodon
CCTTCAAACACGCTGCTGCGTTTGTGTTCTGGATTTTTACAGTGTGCACTTTGACATTTCCCTGTCACGCCAATTTCAATCCGAAAACCGAATCATTCGCTTGCGTTACTGCACTGTTTTTGATTTGCAATGTCGATAGTTATGCTTGTCAGTGTGC
>NC_051404.1:35145324-35145766 GCF_015228065.2 Penaeus monodon
GTTCATTGTATGACCCCCCCCACCCCTTCAAGCACAAATCTCGCTCTCCTCTTAAGAGTATAAACTCCAGAAAAGTCTTTCGTCTAGAAGTTATTTTTCATTTACTTCCTGTCTATCTCGACCTCTCTTGACACTTTTGATCCCCCAGTAATTACCTAATCACTTAAGCTTCCGTACCCATTAACTCTTTATTGCTTCTGCCTCTAATCTCATTAAAATCAAAGTTTACTCGAGTCGTGATAAAGTCTTCTAATCCCTAATCATTATTTTTTTCTTAAATATTGTAAATATTATATCGTTAATCTTAATCATGATAAACATTTTCTACTCTGCTCTATTTACTGTGATTTCGCTACGTATTAGTCATTAGTGATAATTAATCCAGGATGTGATTATCGAATGTCTATATTTCTTTTATCCTTTTTTTTGGCATTCCCTCTGA
>NC_051404.1:35146372-35146609 GCF_015228065.2 Penaeus monodon
ATTCTCCCTGCTCTCTATAACACCTGTTGCACAACACATCATCACATCTAGTGCAATTGCAATCTCCAGTGAAAAGCAGCTTTGCGTCTCTGCATGATTTTCTGCATGATTAACAGCGGAAAGTAATGTGTTTGTGCAAGGTTTTCATCATCGTGCAATCAGGTCTGCGGGTTTGTCAGAGAGAAATTAACTGACGTATATATAGATTTTGTACAAGGTGTTGGAAGCGGATTAATT
>NC_051404.1:35146803-35146969 GCF_015228065.2 Penaeus monodon
AATCACATTTTTTATCCTGTTCGCATATTTTTAGTTAATCTCACATTCTTGATATTTTTTTCTCATGCACTACAGTTACATTTTACAGTTTTGTTCGTGGGTTCATGTTTTTTCATTTATTGTTAGTATGTATAGTGTAGGATTGATAGGTGCACAACAACTGAGA
>NC_051404.1:35147592-35147815 GCF_015228065.2 Penaeus monodon
CATCCGCACTGAGGACAAACCCTCAAGTTATTGGAAAAAAAATATCGGAAAAGAGAAGCATAAAACCCTTTTCCCAGCCGAGGTCAAGCTAGGTTCGCCAAGGGCAGTTGAAGCCTCGTTAGTGTATGCGGGGAACGCTTTTTTAGGCCGGTGTCTCGGTTTTGTTTTCTGTTGGAAATGTTTTCGTCTTAATTCTTTAATTGCTTCCAGTGTTTGATGGAGT
>NC_051404.1:35148506-35148764 GCF_015228065.2 Penaeus monodon
ATCCTTTTCCTGAATCCCTGACCTGTCATCTCCAGTAATTCTGTAAAGTACACTTTTTTTTACCAGCTTACAATATTTTAATCATCCTTCACTAGTAGCGCCTTATCCACCCTTTCTGTAGGACGTCCATAATCTCCTTTGAAGCCTCTAATATTGCTAACATTATCATTCTGTATCACTCCCATCTCCTCAGTCGAGCACTTTCTTAGAACTACATAATCCGCTTCTCCTCTGCCTCGCCCCCCTCCTTCTACCTCC
>NC_051404.1:35149978-35150408 GCF_015228065.2 Penaeus monodon
GAAAAGCATGTAAAGTTCATCTCAAATAACTTTTAGAATTTCTGGAGAGGAAAAAAGAAAAAAGACTCTATCATAACAGTTAATTGGGGAGCCCATTTGCCTAATTAGTGTATGGCTTCGCTAATTAATCAAATTTGCATATGGATAAATGTTCATCTACTTTTCTCTGCTGAAATGGATATACAGTATCAGCACTGGTATCCAATTGAAGTGGACAGCTATTACGTTAACTGTTCGTAATGAAACAGCGCAAAATATCCATCAACGTTCAGTTCAGCAACGTTTCAATGCCAGGAACTACCAGTCCTATAACTTAAGGCAAAAAAATGTTTATCAGAAGCTAAATTTCACATTCATCATGTAGCGGAGAGATTGAGACGTTAAACCCCCCAAATGTTTGTATTCTGAGAGAAAAAAAATTGATATGAGG
>NC_051404.1:35152608-35152792 GCF_015228065.2 Penaeus monodon
GGAATGGAAGCGCTGGATCCAAAACCTTGCAAATAAAAGTAAAAATGATGCTGACAACGAATATAAAGATTATGCAGATCTTGTAGCCTTTGTCCAATAGTTCCTTCAATTTCCAACAGCAGTAATTCGTGAGGAGGCGATGCTGCATTCTGATGAGGAGATGAAGTCATTAGGGGTAAGGCCG
>NC_051404.1:35152958-35153111 GCF_015228065.2 Penaeus monodon
ACTAAAAAACAACAGAGGATCAGGGAACTAGTGAGCAGAGGAGACTGTTTTCTTGAAACTCGCTTTGAAGTAAATGTAAAATAGTTAAGCATCTTACTCGGTAACGAGACCAAAAATTGACACAGTAAAAAAATTAAAATAACGAAATCCTAA
>NC_051404.1:35153973-35154133 GCF_015228065.2 Penaeus monodon
TTTTATTAATCAATTTAATCAGTTCAGGATTTAAGAAAACGTAGAAGTAGGATAACATAACTGTGAGCAAAACCAAATTAATTAAAGCTAAAAGAGGCTCTCAGACACAGCATAATCTTGTAATCAATGATGAAGTTGTGGAAACTGTCGATGTGGAAAC
>NC_051404.1:35154377-35154448 GCF_015228065.2 Penaeus monodon
AAGATGGGCATTAGATGAAATACAGGCAGACATTCATGAGAGAATATTAAACACCATTGACAGACGTAAAT
>NC_051404.1:35154541-35154717 GCF_015228065.2 Penaeus monodon
TTGTCTGGACGTATGTGTGTATTTGTGTCGCTGGAAATCACTGATATATACGAAGACCAATAGTGAGGAGGGGAATTTCTTAGTAGAGGATACTGTCATTCACTCGCATTGAAAATTTAAATGGCAGAATTACGCAGTGAGATCACTCGTAATTTATATCGAAATAACATGAACAT
>NC_051404.1:35154752-35155024 GCF_015228065.2 Penaeus monodon
AGATACTGCACAGATTCCCTTTTGATTTAAGAAGAAGGGATTAAACAAGAAACCTTTCTCTCTTGCATCCCGAGAGATAAGATAAAGCCTAATGTTATCTCCATTAAGACTGGCATGATATGGAACATACAGTAGGGTGACTGTTCGAAAAAAGAATTTAGACATAGACATTGCTGAGTTGTATAATAAGTTCATTAGCATGTATAAAATGTTCGTTTAAATAGAAATGACATTGAGAGAAAGACAGATGTGCGTATACACATGCGTACATG
>NC_051404.1:35155171-35155460 GCF_015228065.2 Penaeus monodon
TACAAACAATCACATGAACTCAATAGTATTTTCATAATCATTCACAATCCACATACGGGAGAGGTGTATTCAATATATTCAGCATAACAACACACAAAAGAATGATCTACATTATCACGTGAATAACATCCACTAACCGTAATTTTATCCACATAGATAACGATGCCAGATTTCTACAAATTCCACCGTCAGCATAACATATTCTCAAGCCAATTAATCTGTCCACTTGCCGTAAGAATCGGGGAAGAATATAAATTCCTTATAAGGCTCGAAGTTATATCTTATATAT
>NC_051404.1:35155536-35155656 GCF_015228065.2 Penaeus monodon
AAAATGCCATGACGTCAAGGTGAGAAAGGAGAGAGGTTGAATAATACGATAAAGAATGTTGTTATTGTGCGCTTTTGAGTTCGATACTTGGTTTATGGGTTTATGGTATAAGGGTCTCGA
>NC_051404.1:35156346-35156776 GCF_015228065.2 Penaeus monodon
TAACTGCGTTTTCGAGACCCTTATACCATAAACCCATAAACCAAGTATCGAACTCAAAAGCGCACAATAACAAACATTCTTTATCGTATTATTCAACCTCTCTCCTTTCTCACCTTGACGTCATGGCATTTTCCCTCCCCCACTCCCCTCCCACTTTCTCCCCAGGACTCACTCCCCCACCCCCACCCACCCCACATTACCCACCCATATATAAGATATAACTTCGAGCCTTATAAGGAATTTATATTCTCCCCGATTCTTACGGCAAGTGGACAGATTAATTGGCTTGAGAATATGTTATGCTGACGGTGGAATTTGTAGAAATCTGGCATCGTTATCTATGTGGATAAAATTACGGTTAGTGGATGTTATTCACGTGATAATGTAGATCATTCTTTTGTGTGTTGTTATGCTGAATATATTGAATACA
>NC_051404.1:35157001-35157221 GCF_015228065.2 Penaeus monodon
TTAAACGAACATTTTATACATGCTAATGAACTTATTATACAACTCAGCAATGTCTATGTCTAAATTCTTTTTTCGAACAGTCACCCTACTGTATGTTCCATATCATGCCAGTCTTAATGGAGATAACATTAGGCTTTATCTTATCTCTCGGGATGCAAGAGAGAAAGGTTTCTTGTTTAATCCCTTCTTCTTAAATCAAAAGGGAATCTGTGCAGTATCT
>NC_051404.1:35157256-35157431 GCF_015228065.2 Penaeus monodon
ATGTTCATGTTATTTCGATATAAATTACGAGTGATCTCACTGCGTAATTCTGCCATTTAAATTTTCAATGCGAGTGAATGACAGTATCCTCTACTAAGAAATTCCCTCCTCACTATTGGTCTTCGTATATATCAGTGATTTCCAGCGACACAAATACACACATACGTCCAGACAA
>NC_051404.1:35157526-35157597 GCF_015228065.2 Penaeus monodon
ATTTACGTCTGTCAATGGTGTTTAATATTCTCTCATGAATGTCTGCCTGTATTTCATCTAATGCCCATCTT
>NC_051404.1:35157841-35158001 GCF_015228065.2 Penaeus monodon
GTTTCCACATCGACAGTTTCCACAACTTCATCATTGATTACAAGATTATGCTGTGTCTGAGAGCCTCTTTTAGCTTTAATTAATTTGGTTTTGCTCACAGTTATGTTATCCTACTTCTACGTTTTCTTAAATCCTGAACTGATTAAATTGATTAATAAAA
>NC_051404.1:35158714-35159140 GCF_015228065.2 Penaeus monodon
AGTAGTGGAAGAGCTCTCAATCAAAGCCTGGGCATTTCCATCCCAGCGAGTAGCATATACAATCTAACTCTTGAATTGCTTTCAGCACAGCGGTGGTGGTTCTTTGCTTTCACGGCCAAAGATTTGGAACATAGCGGGATTTAAAACGCATCTTTTCATCGTGTTCTGTAAAGAGTTCACAGTTAGGATTTCCACTAGCTTTGATCTTTCCCTTGCACACCTTCACTTAGGATTTTCGTTATTTTAATTTTTTTTACTGTGTCAATTTTTTGGTTCTCGTTACCGAGTAGATTGCTTAACCTATTGACATTTACTTTCAAAAGCGGTATTTCAAGAAAAACAGTGTCTCCCTTGCCTTTCCCCCCCCAAACTTAGGTTTTCCCTGATCCTATGTTGTTTTTTAGTATGTTCTCAGTGACTTCTATT
>NC_051404.1:35159267-35159522 GCF_015228065.2 Penaeus monodon
TTACCTTATGTAATCATTTACGTGGCCTGGTGTACACACCTAATGACCTTATCCTCCTCATCAGAATGCAGCATACGCTCCTCACGAATTACTGCTGTTGGACAATGAAAGGAACTATTGGACAAAGAGCTACAAGATCTGCATAATCTTTATATTCGTTGTCAGCATCATTTTTACTTTTATTTGCAAGGTTTTGGATCCAGCGCTTCCATTCCTTATAGATACTGCAACTGTTTATTATAAAACTTTTTTGTT
>NC_051404.1:35164046-35164254 GCF_015228065.2 Penaeus monodon
GTGCGTACGCACCTTTCCGTACTGCTTTGTTTATGGTTTCGTGTATGTGACTACACTGTTTAACGACAAATAATTTCAGCATTTATAAGAAATGGAAGCACTGGTTCCAAACCCTAGAAACGAAAAGGAAAAAATATTCTAAAGATGTAGATAAAGTTGATACTGATCTTATATCCTATGCTGTTCATTCAGTTCCTAGCAGCAGAGA
>NC_051404.1:35164607-35164718 GCF_015228065.2 Penaeus monodon
GTATTATGATTACTCTGAGGATATGAAGTGATGTGGGATAGGTGGGGAAGGGGGGGTGCCACTGAGTTTATATAGTAATAGCAGTAGCATTGATGATAATAATAATGATAA
>NC_051404.1:35165020-35165380 GCF_015228065.2 Penaeus monodon
CGTGGTTTCGAGCAGCAGCAAGCGAAGGTGCAGTCTATCGTAAAGGTAAATTCATGCTGGTTTAGAGAGAGTTTCGTTTCACTCCGGCTCTCGTTGCACTCCACTTAGTGCTCATGGCACCCCGGGGCGCCGTGGCACCCAGTCCGGGGAACCATTGTTGCGTATGACCTGTGTTCCTCCCCCTTCGAAATTAATTCTTTGTTTTCGAGTTTCCTTTGGTCTTCCTCCTCCCTTGGTGCTTATATACGCCTGTTTTGTGCTGTGTTCTTATGTGACAAGAATAGGACTTCTTGGTAGGCCAGTGTATATTTTTTCTCAGTAAAATTTGGGAGGGAGGATCATGTTCCCCAAACAACCAGT
>NC_051404.1:35165824-35166112 GCF_015228065.2 Penaeus monodon
ATTGGAGAACTCTGTTTCGTAATAGATCTTAGGCGGCCGACATAGGAAATTTATCGTATTTTCTCCACCGCTTCTTCCGGCAAGTGAGCGGACAAATTGGCTTGGGAATATGTCAAATGCGGATGGCGGAATTCGTCGTATTCTGGCCTCGTTATATATACGGATAGAAATACAGACATCGAGTAGAAATTATGCGAGGATGTAGGCATTTATTTCGTTAGTTAGGCGGAAAATATTGAATGTACTTCGCCGTCTTTTAGATATATATTACTATATGATGCGCGTGCA
>NC_051404.1:35166375-35166984 GCF_015228065.2 Penaeus monodon
CTGCCTGTTTTCCTGCTTATATATTATTTCTTTTTAAGTGCACATTTCCCGCACCCTAACGAGTCTCCTTTGCAACTCATTCAAGTCAACGTCGCCATTCCTTTCTGAACCGTCATGCTACTGATCATTCCATCTCGATGTGACTCACAATTCCCTCTACCTTCATCGACCCCCTTTTATTTTGTCGGTTCGTTTTATGGTATTCCTAAATAACATTAGTTCTTATCGGTTCCTCCCGGGATGCAAGAATAAAAGGTTTCCACCCAAATCTTTCTCCCTTAAGTCTAAGTTTCCGTTCTCATGCGCCTTCTCCTCTATGCTGTTTAAGTTCCTTAGCTATTTTTCATAACTCTAATTTTCTGAATACGAGTTTCAAAAGCACTATTTACTCACAAATTCCCCTCCTTATTGTTCTTCGTTTATATGGTCTGTATCCCTTTCACTTGGAATCTAATCCTCTAAGCTTTATTTACAAGCTTCTTTGACCTGGGCTCTCGGTCTTCTTTTCTCTCTCCCTTAGTCCTCCATCTTTCTTGGTATTTACATAAATTCACTTATTCTGTGTTGCTGGTCGGCATATTCTTTTGAATTTAACCCGACAGAATTTGG
>NC_051404.1:35170182-35170601 GCF_015228065.2 Penaeus monodon
CTTATAGTGGTAATAATTATAACGAAAATTATGAAAATATTGAAGGATGCAGGAACTAAGAACTTTAAAGTAAATATATGAGAATTGTGAGATATATATTATTCAAAGTTAGATACACAAAGGGAAATACTGATAATCAGGTCGCCATACTTCTTCATAGAAGGAAGTAAAGGCAAATGTGATTAAATCGTCTCTTCATTGTTATCTGCATTATTATTTTTCTAGTGTGAGTTAATACTTTTTTGTTTTACTTTGTAGTATTTCCATTTTTTCATTTATATTTTCATACATCCCTATTGGACATCATCCAATTAAGTTCCAGTATCATTAGCATAAAAGTTGTTCCATCATTAAAATCTTTTTAGCGTTTAATAATTTTCCATGAACGAGGAATTCTTACATCTTAATGGATTTTTCAC
>NC_051404.1:35171498-35171964 GCF_015228065.2 Penaeus monodon
AAGTTTAGAGTGACTAGGGTTGAGCCGAAATATTACAGTTTAGTTTAGCAGAGACCAGTATAGAGGATGAGAGCAGTGGTGCGTAACCCTACGGGAATCCCCACCACGTTTGATTTACTAGTGATAATAGTTTTATGTAATAAGTATTGCCTCATAAACCAGATCTTCTTTGTCTGGTAGTGTATTATTTATGTGAAATGCCAGGCAAGTGGCAGCGGCAAAGTGGTAACTCGCGGTCCTGAAAGCAAGAGGATCTCCACAACGGGGTTTGAAGCTTAGCCAATGAACTCTCAAAGCTAAATCCAGAATCCTTTAGAAAAAGGCACCACCCAAGCCCTTCCGAGGGAATTCAAAAGCGTATCTTCTCTTTGCCTCTGTTGTGTATGGCCATGTTCTCATAGATATGGGTTGTCACCATGAACAAGGATGCATTGTTCTTTGTCAATGAAAACTTTTACGTCACGCA
>NC_051404.1:35171984-35172422 GCF_015228065.2 Penaeus monodon
GAGGGGGGGGCAATAGGCAAAAGTTATATGCATTTTTTATACCGGATTACCTCCACAGGTGTTTGGACTGTTTGAAAATTTTCCATTTCCCAAAATTTAGTACACTTTAAACTCCTCCTCCTTCTCTCGTCATATACACAGCCCAGTCGAAATGCTTCCACGACTGTTAGATTAATTCTTCTGGCAGTAAAACATCTTTAGGGAATAGCGAATTCAATACTAATCAAAGTCTTATTGGCAATAGAAATACATTTTCATTAAGGAGAGAGGAATGAGGGAGGAATACGCACAAAAGACCAAGGACCACTAACCGTATGAGTTTTCATGTAGCCAATGTTCACCAGGAGATTCTGCCGCTTAGTGGCATTCCGAGAATTCTTTTGCTCCTGTTGCCATAATCCCTTTTCATATCTTCCTTTCTTCTCTCCCTCCTCTTCC
>NC_051404.1:35173199-35173299 GCF_015228065.2 Penaeus monodon
GTCAACGTTGAATAGCTCTCCAATGATTCCTATAAGTCATTGGTAAAACAAACACACACACACTCTCTCTCTGAAAGCCCTGGAAACTTAACCCGTTTTC
>NC_051404.1:35174147-35174639 GCF_015228065.2 Penaeus monodon
GAGTTTAAAAGATAACGAAATTCCTCCTGGATTCGCTTCGTTTCGCTTCAGTTATCGAACGTGGTCACAGGTACCGAATTGCGAGTTATATTGTTCGTTATTGCTACACTCATTTGCATATCCCATCTAGACAACCTTCACCCCCCACACACACACCCAGGATAAGCTATCTCTTATCCCCTAACTGACAGGCAACCTCCACCCCCCCCCTCCCTCTTGACAAATTGCCCCTAGACCCACCTCTCGACAAGCTCCCCCTCCCCCTAATCGACAAGCCCCCCCCTCTCGACCACCTACCCCGTATCCCCCTGAACCACCTATCCCCCCTACCTATCTACTCCTCCTCCCAATCGACAAGCCACCCCTCTCTACCTCGCCATCCTAGCCCCCTCCCCGCACCCCCTTTGGCCCCTCCCTCATCTTCCTTGAACCTTTGATGAGATTACATTGGTAATTTCATAAATCTTTCAGGCGGCTTTTCATTTGTAGAAG
>NC_051404.1:35175083-35175233 GCF_015228065.2 Penaeus monodon
TAAAAGTTGAATAAGACGATATGGAATTCAGCGCCATTTAGGAACGACATATAGGGATTAACGTTGGGAAGTGAGATGAAGCTCAGTCTGAGCGTCATTTGGCGTTGATATTTTTAGATATTTCTGTTTCTCTCTTTCTCTCATATAACG
>NC_051404.1:35175433-35175553 GCF_015228065.2 Penaeus monodon
TTCACGGGGTGCATGATAAACCCTCCTTCTTCGCCCTCGTGTGAATGTGCAGGTGACTTGTATCGTTATGTCTGCGAGGGATAGGAAGGAGATACGAAGGACGTCGTTTGACTGTTATCT
>NC_051404.1:35176011-35176424 GCF_015228065.2 Penaeus monodon
TATAGGAGTGAATATTTTTGATGAATTAGTGGACAACCTGATATCGTTAATTGTAATTAAGAGGTTGATACGCTTAATTAGTAGTATTTTTCATTACTAAGTAATTATTCTACTGTAATGATGATAAGAGCATTAGTAGTAAACTAGTATCATAGTAGCATCATAGTAGCTGCAACAGTATCCTATAGAAAAGTACTTATATAGATAGAAATATTTACTTGTAGCTACATAACACTGTATATTATATCACATACTTTGTATATTATCATTACTTTGATTGTTGTTGAACTGTGTTGCGTTGATATCGTTTTTGTTGGTTCCACATTCACTTAAGATTGCTATATTGCATGTGATTTTTTCTTTCCTTTCTCCCTCTTTATTTTCTTTCATTTACTTGTTTGGTTGTCTAAAAT
>NC_051404.1:35177708-35177899 GCF_015228065.2 Penaeus monodon
GTTCTCTATTACTTTCCTCCTTTTTCTTCGTTTCTTCTTCTCTTAAAACCAGTGAAAGCATCGCCAACAAAAATATAAAAAGATATCCGTAAATTATAGCAATAAGTTTTCAGCAAATGGGTTTCTAAAAATCGTTTTCTTCAATAATTGACTGCCTGGCAAAATCTCGGTGAAAGATTTTGCTCTAAAAG
>NC_051404.1:35178080-35178224 GCF_015228065.2 Penaeus monodon
TTTTCGGTGTTTTAATTGGCTTAGTGTTGTTCAAGGTTTGTTAAAATATTCTGATATATTTACTGTTGCTTTATCCATGATTTTGGTTGCCAAACGGTTAACGGTTTTGGATTTCTTGTATCGATTCGATGTCCTTTGGGATTT
>NC_051404.1:35178308-35178628 GCF_015228065.2 Penaeus monodon
ACAGGGTTATCAACCAAGAGACGGTCATTAAACCCAAGATACCAATCAAGCAACCAGGAATTTAACCGATACTCTAAGAGAGGGGAAAGACAAGAAAAGATAACATAGCCATCTACCAAAAAAAGAAAAAAAAATCAAACAAGGAATATTTTTAAAAATACAATAGATACAAATAAACAATAAGCATGGACGAGAATACACCCTCCCCCCCCCACCTTACTTTCGAAGTGAGGTAATGAAAAGAAAAAATATATGTAAATCAACTAATGTAATAAAAATACGAAACTTTCAGTTCAGATGAAAAGAGATTTTAACAGTAT
>NC_051404.1:35178659-35178859 GCF_015228065.2 Penaeus monodon
TCTTGGAAATACACTCGAGTTTATATTTATTGCTCTTACGAATTACATCCAAGTTCGCAGTTGATACAAATGTGTTTCAAAATTCACAGCTCATTTATGTATGTATCTAAGTTCACGTTTAAGAGGGATTTGTTTCAAAGTTCATAGTTCAGATAAATTCGTTCCAATTCATTTCCTCACTCGATGATTTCTTGTAAATA
>NC_051404.1:35178876-35178954 GCF_015228065.2 Penaeus monodon
CGTCATTCAACTGCAACGTCTACAAAGACACTTTTGTGTAAAGGTGTGTTTGTTTAAGTAGTTTTCTATCGTCGCCTT
>NC_051404.1:35180831-35181024 GCF_015228065.2 Penaeus monodon
GAGACCCAGTAACCGTATTTTATGGACAATATGACGATGCACATCTGACCTGATCCGCAACCACTTTGGCCGCCACTCGCCGTAAGAATCGAAGACGAAAATGCAATAAAAGCACTGCATGGATCGCCTAAGACCTTTGCCACTGAACAACGTATTCTGAAAGAGGAAATAGAAAGTGGTAGGCCTTGGCGAC
>NC_051404.1:35181264-35181388 GCF_015228065.2 Penaeus monodon
AAGCCACAACGTCAGGCTATTGTGAAAAAGGTGAAAGGCTGAAAGATGGCTATCAGAGAACGCTCTTACTGCGCTGTTTTGGACTCCGATTCGCGGACTGTGGTTTGGAGTTTGGTTTCCGTGT
>NC_051404.1:35181625-35181831 GCF_015228065.2 Penaeus monodon
GAAGGTCATCTCTATTCGTCTCCCCTTTATCGCCATTTCACTCTTTCGTTGAATAATTTTTGTGAAATGAAAGGAGAGAAAAAACACCAAACTCAAAGAAAAAAAATTCGCTCACTGCCCTGGGGCTGACGAGGAGCCCTTCCCACCGGCTGCCACTCACGGCGAAGGGCTGATGGAACTCGAAAGGCCGGGCATAGACGCGTATG
>NC_051404.1:35181868-35181962 GCF_015228065.2 Penaeus monodon
AATTCAAAGGTCAGGAGAGGATTTGATCTTTAGCCCTTCAACGGCGGGTGGCGTAATATTACGGTCTTGAGGGAGTGCTAGTGGCTGACTTGAG
>NC_051404.1:35182006-35182155 GCF_015228065.2 Penaeus monodon
GACTGCGTTCGTGATTTGAGATTGTTTCAACTAAATAAACACAGGCGCAGATAAAGACACAAACAAATGCAAGCGCACACAAAGCCCCTAAGGCTGGCTATTTGAAATTTATGAAGTAGGATACGTTCTTTTATGGACTACACTGAAGG
>NC_051404.1:35183080-35183284 GCF_015228065.2 Penaeus monodon
GGGTCCCTCTCCTTCTCGTTCTCTCTTTCTCTCCTGGAAAAGGAGTCAGGATCTACTTTCGCCCTTGAAATAAAACTGCCAGGTCTCCTCATTTTTTCTGCCGCCGCGTCGCGAGCCAGTCTTTTCTGACAATCTAAGGGAGTGGTCCTGCGGTTCAATATGTATTTCTATTTTTGAAGTAAATGCACACGCACACACACACAG
>NC_051404.1:35183352-35183440 GCF_015228065.2 Penaeus monodon
CATTTAATTACATTGGAATTCCGTCATCTCATTCTTAAGAGACGTAATAAACACGTAGGGAGGACAATGAGACTTGGCAATATAAATG
>NC_051404.1:35185401-35185591 GCF_015228065.2 Penaeus monodon
TCCAATCATTCCTTCCTTCAAATCCAACCCTTTTTTTCGTCGCTTCGTTATAGATATATATATTAATCCTCCCCGCGTCCTCCCTGCCTCCCCATCTTTCTAATCACCAATAACTTGTGATTTTCCTGCACGTTTTGCTGGCAATTCTTCTCCGTCCGTTTCGAAGTTTTAGGAGATATGACTAGGGTCA
>NC_051404.1:35186215-35186580 GCF_015228065.2 Penaeus monodon
GTTATCGGCCTTGTAGAAACGGATACTCGTTGACTCTTCCTTTTGTTAGTTTCTAGTCTTCTCTTGCCTATATTTAGAATATTCACGGTTACTTGAAAACAGTAACTTAATTGCTTCGCGGAACAGTTACTATCAAGACCAATTACTTTCAGGAACAATGGCCGTAGAAACTATAACCCTCTATAGGAAAACCTCTCTGTATACAGAGTGAGTCTGTACACTAACTATACATGGCAATTCTTGGTGAAGGGTCAGAGAGATATTGCAAAGATAATAGGCGACAACTAATTGCCTGTTAATTGTTATGTTAATATCAACTGCGCAATGAAAATGGGGTTCATTAATACCCTGTCTCTTAAGGGTGA
>NC_051404.1:35186742-35187211 GCF_015228065.2 Penaeus monodon
TGTAATAACCTTCTTCTTTACTTGAATGATATGACATCAATGAATGACGCAATCATTATTCTTTTCTAACGTAGTAATGGAGACGTCACGCAGGCATATCGCATTTTCCCCTCAAATTGCCCTATTCAGCATCGTCAATAGATCGATGTTTATCACTCCCGAGGGGAAAGAAGGGTAGAGTGACTGCCTTACTCACTAGCCGTCCAGTACCAGGCCGTACTTTGCAATGCAGATGCAAGAGACTTGGCTTTGTAAGCGATTTTCTCCTCTTCTCATTTTCTCGATTGCAGTCCGTGTCTGTCTGCAACTTGATCACGTGGTCATTTTCCTTCTCAGGTTTGATTTTATGCATTTCTCTGGTTCTTTCTATTCCCTTTTTGAGGAGGACGGGGGGGGGGGTATTTCTCTCTTTTTTTCTATCCTTCTTAATCTGTGTCTGCTATTATCTCCCTCTGTTTCTGCATTATGT
>NC_051404.1:35188123-35188304 GCF_015228065.2 Penaeus monodon
GCGCTTTCCCACTGCCATCGGGAGAGAGTGTGGCCGCGACCAAGACTGCTCAAACTGTTAAACTTGGAGGCAGCGATTTTCAATCAGTGCGTCGCGGGGATTTGTGGGGAAAGAAAGGAAGGGAAGGAACGGCAGAACAGTTTTTATCAGGCAACTTTTATGGAATGAATGCTGCCTAATA
>NC_051404.1:35188548-35188627 GCF_015228065.2 Penaeus monodon
TATTATCATTGTAAAACTCCGCCATATCATGACAATGATGAGGATAAAAATCATATTTATGATAGAACGTTTCCACAGA
>NC_051404.1:35188854-35189999 GCF_015228065.2 Penaeus monodon
CCAACACAAGTAATGTTTCTTTCCGAGAAAGTCTTCATCGGTGTGTATGAGACCACCTGTTGAGATTTTATTTTTCTTGGAAACCATTGACGACAGGGAAAAAAAAACATAACAAAGAAATCTAAAAATGGGACAACAAAATATTAGTAAATAAATGAGTAAATAAATAATCATAATGTAATATATAATTCTTGCAGTTTGATACCACTTGAATGTCCTTCGGGTCTCTAATATAAAATCAATTGTAATAACACGCTCTTCTCTTTCCACTTTTCAGAATGTTTGGCGCGACGGGATTCTCAGAACGGAAGCCAGTGACACGGTGCTATTTCGGAAATCCATTTGCAAAGCTTCTATAGGCAAAAGAACCTTTTATCTGATGCAAGAATCCTAGAAATTACAATAAGATTTGGTAAGAGATCCTTCGCTTCTGGGAGACAACATCGATGAGTGAATTCCGTGTTATTTATTTTGGGCATATGGATTCTGCAAGAAAAAGAGGATATGAGCTCTGGTGCGAATTTAAATTAATCTGTTATTCATGCTCTTTTTCTTTTTTTCCAGCAAAGGACTGGCAAAACTGGGATGGTGAAAGGTATCCCACAATATCACATTCCCTGCTTCTCACATTCTTTGGATATAATCCAACTCACACGTCCAAAAACATACCACCAGAGATTCCTTCTGCTCTCTGCTCAATAAACTCAAGATTCACCTGCTGCTTCTTTCTTCTGTACAGTAAACCCTAGACTGTCCTCCTGCTTTTCCTTTCTGCTCAGAAAACACGAGTCCATCTCCCTCCTTCTCCACTCTGCTTCGTCAACACGAGGCTGTCCTCCTACCTCTCCTCTCTGCTCAGTAAACACGAAACTACCCTCCTGTCCCTCCTCTTCAGTCTTTGAACGGGATCTTACTTCTTCCTTCAACACTTCCTCTTTTTCCTCCTTTTTGACCCCCAAGGATGACCTCAGAAACTGAAATAGACGTCGAGAGCGAGGTCAACGCGACCGACCACTACGTGCCGTACTACCAGAGGCCGGAAACTTACATCGTCCCCGTCCTCTTCGCTATCATATTCATCGTCGGTGTCATAGGTGAGGCGGGGTCGCTCAGGACAGGGGGATTAAGTGTGTCAATTTTGATTT
>NC_051404.1:35190953-35191573 GCF_015228065.2 Penaeus monodon
TCGGTAAAACAACTGGGGAATCAGAAAAGAAAGTGAATAAAACGTAGTCACAAAGAAGAAAAACATTCATATCTTCCTCATATTTCGCAACTCATTACAAAAATATCATAATATCCACCTGAAAATATGCGTATGAAGCCATATCTCAGAATAACTCTATTGACTTAATAATCTTTCTTTTTTTCGCTAACTTCCAATGCACTTACAATGCACTTAAAACGCAGAGGAAAAAGTAAACCTCATCACAACAACTTCAAACGACAATAAAGAAACACCAAACCGTTTTTTCTCTTTTTCCCCCCTCTCTCTTTCTTTCTTGTTTATTGTCTATTTGCCTCGGTAGTCGGTACGCAAACAAAGCAAAAACGGCACATGAAAGAGACAAAAGGTTAAAAGTGTGGCATGTACCGGCATGGCTTTGTCGTATGCATGAATGTCACTGATTGGTATGCTGATTGATACAGAGTGTGGCGTGTGGACAGCCAACCCTCAAATGGCGGGTCGCGTAATGTTACGTACTTGATGAGAAGGCCAGACAGCGTAATGTTACGTCCAAAGTCGGGAATTTTGCTCTGCCACAGAGGGTGGCCTTGTCACTCTGCCCCTGGTTTTAGGGGTCA
>NC_051404.1:35191893-35192100 GCF_015228065.2 Penaeus monodon
ACGCCACTAAATACCTGCCCTAAGATTACTTTTTTTGAACGATACTCGCATCTTGCTTCTCCCTTCCGAAGTTCAACTGTACATAAATCTAATAATTAAGATGCGACGCTCTGGCTTATGGCTGTTAATGAGATCATGTGCAACTTAATTAAAGTTTCTTCTGGAAGCTGAGGCATTACGCCTCTCACCATACGGCGAGAGACGTAC
>NC_051404.1:35192343-35192510 GCF_015228065.2 Penaeus monodon
CTACCACAATATCAGCGTCCTAGATTTACCATTCATTCACTTAAGTATTCTAGATGGAGTTACAGTCTCAGATTGCATTAGTTTTTTTTATGACACCATAATGGACATTACATTATCCGTATATTAAAAATGCTCTATCCATTTTCTATATCGCCTTACCTTCAAAC
>NC_051404.1:35192715-35193045 GCF_015228065.2 Penaeus monodon
AGGTAACGGCTGCCTCATCGTCATTTTCGTGAAGAACAAAACCCTGAGAAATGTCCCCAACACCTACATCATCTCCCTGGCCCTCGGAGACCTCCTGGTGCTCTTCTTCAGCGTGCCCTTCGTCTCCACCATTTACACGATCGAGTCCTGGCCCTACGGAACCTTCGAGTGCAAGTTTAGCGAGTTGGTGAGGGATGTGTCGGTCGGGGTGACTGTCTTCACCCTGACGGCGCTGTCGGCGGATCGTTACCTCGCCATCGTCTCTACTGTTCGCAGGGTGGGAGATCTGTTTTGCAGGTTTTGTTGCTTTTGTTGTTGTGTTTGTTCTTC
>NC_051404.1:35193394-35193486 GCF_015228065.2 Penaeus monodon
TCCTTTCCCCATTTTCCTCAGATAGACGTTGCAATAACAAAAATTCCAGCGTTGCCATGGAAACCTGGTAAGTCAGGGTTATTTTAAATTAA
>NC_051404.1:35193783-35195264 GCF_015228065.2 Penaeus monodon
TAATTCATTCATTAATTATCTTATTCTTCTTTATAAAGGAAATTTTATTTGCTTGTTACTAAACTTCATCTTTATCTCCCTTTTATCCTTGTTTTGTCACCGTTTCGAAGGCTGATACTTGACCTCCTGTGACCTTTTTCCCCTCCCCCTCGCAGGCTGCGGGCGGCGCCGGGCGGAGGACGGTGCGGTTCGCGGTGGCCATCTGGTTTCTGGCTGTGGTGCTGGCCACTCCCGCCGGCGTGTTCTCCCACGTGCAGGTGTTCCAGGTGTCTGAAGGGAAGGCAATCAGCGTGTGCTACCCTTTCCCGGACTACTTGCCCGAGTGGTACCCGCAGACCAACATCATCGTCAAGGCCCTTCTCTACTACCTGCTGCCGTTGGTGGTCATCGCCACCTTTTACCTGCTGATGGCGCGGCACCTGCTGGCCTCCGACGACGTGCCTGGAGAGTCGCGCGTCTTCCACGGCCAGAGGAGGACGCGGAGGAAGGTCGCCCAGATCGTGCTGTGCTTCGTGCTCATCTTCGCTGTGTGCTTCCTGCCGTCCCATGTGTTCCTGCTGTGGTTCTACCTGGACCCGCTCGCCTCCGTCAAGTTTAACGGCTTCTGGCACGCCCTCAGGATCATCGGCTTCTGCCTCAGCTTCATGAACTCGTGCATCAACCCCATCGCCCTCTACTGCATATCCGGCACCTTCAGAAAGTACTACAACCGCTACCTTTTCTGCTGCTGCCGCTGGGTCGACCAAGGGCACCGAACCCGCGCCTTCCTCCGGCCGGGTCGCTCGGGGATCTCGGGCTGCAGGTCCTCCACGCTGCGGGCCACCGAGACCATCACGCTGACGACGCTCATCAACGAGCGCGCCTCGCCCGCCGCCTCCTGACACATGCCCGCGGGAGGGTGCTCCGCCACGCCGCTGCGCCCGCACTCTCCTGACCACCACCACGACGGCTGCGACGGCAACTTCCACAAGTTCTCTCCCAGACGCCGAGGCTGTGAGATCCTGGCGAACGACAGTGACGACATCGAGAGTACCAAGTGCGTTTACGAAGTTGTGGAACTGTAGATGTTGTCCGCGATTTGCAGAACGATAATCAGACTAGGACAGTTCTCCCAAGAAAAAGGTCCTTGAATCTCGGGAAGCAAAATGCCCGTCTGCTTTGTACCGATGGGCGGGAACCAAGATGTACATGACCATTCGTAATATCCGTGCCAGACGTTCACTTTTACGTTCACTTACGACGCCGGGAGTGGAGGTCAAGTGACCACGAGTGAAGACGAAAAGGCTAAACAGAATAGCGAAAGTCGCGATCCGCCCTGACTAAATATATTGAATAAAAATTGATGTTATATTTCCTCTCTTGAGTGTTCTTAATGTTGACCGTAAACAACAGTGTTAAAGGTGTACTTCTCTCCATCTCTTTAGGTTATCGCGGTTCTCTCAGGGTGCTTCTTCTGCGGACATCTTGGGACACCTTGCAAT
>NC_051404.1:35196629-35196853 GCF_015228065.2 Penaeus monodon
GCTCATCGGTCTAAGATTATACATGTTATTGATGTAAAACCATTTTCAGAACTCACGTCCGACGTTGCATTAGCAAACTCTGTCATGTAACTTCTGTGGAAGTTGTCAAGATCTTACTTGTTGTGATCGCCTGATATATGTGACTCGAGAGTAATAAAGGTATCTTGCATATCTTGATTTTTCATCTTTCAGCATTTGAAGGTCATAATCTTCAAGATGATGAT
>NC_051404.1:35197517-35197779 GCF_015228065.2 Penaeus monodon
TCTCCTTTAATTATTTTTCTCACTTTTTGTTCCTTCATATTTAATGTACAGGAAAAGAGGTTCAAGCTATATGCGTAATATATTTATGAGTAACACTACACTTAAGAAACATTAATGTGCAATAGTGCGAAACATTATTACATTTCGGTAAATGTACAGCAACTGCGATATCGCATCCTTACAGAACACAATATGAGAAAAAAAGTGTGTTTTGATTATAACTTTTTTTAACTTCTATTTTAAGCTATATTTCTATCTGTTT
>NC_051404.1:35198674-35199416 GCF_015228065.2 Penaeus monodon
GATAGATAGACAGGTTAACAGAATGACACAAAGAGTCAAAAAGATGCAAAATAGCAGAGTTCCCTACAAGTTCCTTTCACCTTCAGTCATTTTCCTGCCGCGCCTACGTCACCCTCAATAGCCAATGCTTATGATCACGTAGCAGAAGGTGAAGACGGAGTTGATCAGAGGCATGAGGACGCAGCAGCCGAGGTTCAGCAGCTGCGGGAGGCTCCGCCCCCCCTTCAAGCTGCCCCTCGGGTTCTTCTTCATCAGCGAATCCACCATCGGCGTCACCACCGTCGTTGCCGCCGCCAGGCTGCTCTCGCTCACGTTCCACCGGACATAGTTGATGACCACCAGCAGGATGATCATGATGAAGTCGAGGACGATGTAGAACATGTACCACACGTCGATGTACTTAAGGTAGGTCGTCCTCGGGATCGTGGAGGACGTCTGGGAGAAGAGGGCCACGAGCACGAGCATGGCCGTGATGCTCACCATGATCCTGTCGCCAAACTCCTCCACGCGGAAGTAGAAGGTGGAGTAGCAGATGATCACGAGGAGGAGCGAAGGGATGTAGGCGTTGCCGAGGTAGTAGCGGTACAGATTGGTCAGAGTCATGGTCACCAGCTGGCCCTCCGTGTCGTTGCGCGAGATGGCCTGCATTACCACCTGGCTTACCTGGGGACATGGGGTGAGAGGGTTTAAAGGCAGGGGAGTTCTGCGGATTTTTTTTTATTTTTTTTATACTGATTGGATG
>NC_051404.1:35199533-35200127 GCF_015228065.2 Penaeus monodon
TAGTTTGCATCTATGTACACGAGTGGTGGGAGGAAAGAACTTAATGGACATCATCAGATCTTTGCGAATGCCACCAGAAGCGTGACATTGAAATGAATCTCGTGACCAACTTGGCTTTCTATTTTTGCACGCGAACGATATTGATGAGTAATTCTCCTCTATCCCATCGCCCCCAAAAAAAGGAATCCTGATCACACAGAATGCGATCCATTGTCCCTTCCTCCCTTCAGTCGCCGATGTGCGCATATAGCGTGGTGGAAAATGAAGCGACATTAATTATACCATTCAGCGTCTGAATTCACGTGCGATCATTTCTTTCCATCTCCTGCCAGAGCATTGCCATTTCATCCTGATCCCCCGTCCACAATCTCTTCTTTTTTATCGGATACGCGTTTCCTATTTATCGCATTCTCTATGTACCCTTTTATCTTTAATTCTCTTTCATATTGCAGTTTAATCTCCAAGAGACCCCTCGTTTACACTGATTCTTTTTCTTCTAAAGCTATATACTAATTTATATAAATTCTTTAGTTACCCCTTTATTATGGCGCTACTACCCTTCCCTCGATATTTACTAATTTTATCTCATCTCAC
>NC_051404.1:35200163-35200606 GCF_015228065.2 Penaeus monodon
TCGTACAAAAAAAAAGAAGTTTCACCTGAAGCTTAAGTTGAAAATTATTTCAGTCGTACATCCTGTGGCAGCTTATGGTGCAGAAAACGAAACTCTAATCAGCTTAACATTGAGAAATATTATGTTCATTAACACTGCTGATGCAGAAAAAGATTCGAAATAAGTTTGAAGGAGGTAAGAGCCAGCGTGATTCTCGTGAACAGAGAAAAGCTTACTTGAAATAAATGCAGTACATATGTTCCTAAGGTCAGCAGGAGAGCTAGAGCGTCTTTTAGTAGTAGACATACATGAACATATGTAGAATGTAAGAAGATAGTAGCGAGCAAAGAACCAGCCTTTGAGGACGGCCTGCCTTATTATTCTCTCCTCTCCATCTCATGTTTCTCCCTTCTGTTATCCTGTCCGTCGTTTTTTTTCCCGTCTGTTACCCTATCCGTCGTTTT
>NC_051404.1:35200642-35201573 GCF_015228065.2 Penaeus monodon
CCCGCCTAACTTCTCTCCCCTTCCACCCAGACGCTTAAAGTAGACCTAATCATCGTGTCCCCTTTTCTTCCAGCCATATGTTCCCTTTTTACAGCCCACGCTTTGGATGTTCCCCTCTTGAGCGAGGCATGTTCCCCTCACCTTGTATTCTGGCAGTTGCTTTGGGCCTTTGTACACTACGCCCTCCTCCCCTCTTCTCAGCTTGACCAGGAGGGACTCCATTTCTCCCATCTGGAACGTCAAAGCGCATTGCTGCTCGTCAAAGGGGAACCGTCTGAGGTCGAACTGGCACTGGTGAGAGATCGTGACCTCCTGACGAAGGGAGAGGCGGTTGTCCTTCCCGAGATATATTGCGGCTACGGGAATAAGAAGAGGGATGGAGGCGGTAAGGGACGGTGTGGAAAATGTGGAAGTGATGAGGGAGATTTTGGTAGTGTAAATAAAGTGAGGGAGTTAAGAGGAATGGGAATGCATGGTGAGAATGAATGCTAGTGTGGAATGGGTAACGTGTAAGTGATACAAGCGAATAACGACCATTGTTGAAATTTGTGGTTACTTTCACCGAATATAAACTATTCAACCATCTCTCAAAGTATATACCCATGAAGCTATTTTCAGATGTACCCTGCGAAGCGTGAGTCTGCGAATTCAGGGCAACCCTACCTTCTTTGACTCTGGTGTCATCGTCCGGAAGAGGTTCAGATTCCTTGACGACGACCAGAGCAGCCCGGCGCTCGTTGAAGTCCACCTGACTGCCCGTGTCGTCCGTGATGACCAAACGAGGCTGCCACATCTGAGTCCTGTCCTGCACCAGGTTCCTACTCTGCTGCTCCTGAAGATTAAAGTACTGGAGTCTGGAGTCCACCCACTGCAGGACGATGATGACGTCCAGAGCAAGCTTCTGCTCCAGGAGGCTCAGCGTGCGGACGGC
>NC_051404.1:35201608-35202929 GCF_015228065.2 Penaeus monodon
CCTGGTCCTTGGGCGGCGGCGGAGGGATGTGCTTCGCGTAGTCGAGGCCGAGGTACACGCGGTCGCACTCGTGCTCGTCGCTCTTGTCGTCGCAGTTCACCTGTAGGTCGCAGCGCTGGCTGATCTTGACGCAGGTGCCGTCGTTGCAGGTGAAGCTCCCGGCGCCGCACACCGTCATCATGAGGTTCATCTCGGTGTCTGGGCAGACGTCGCCGTCCACCTCCCACCGCTGCAGGCCCACGGGATAGTCATCGATGAAGGCGATTTTCATGTGCGCCCTGATGTCGGGATACCTGCGGCTCGTCATCACCCAGGTGGAGTTGTCCCAGAAGACGTTAGCGTAGAACGTCCCCTGGAACATCGGCTTTTGGTTCTTCAGGCCCTGGACGTGTATTTCCCTGTCGAGGCGGGAATCCCTGCAGAGACCTCTGATTCTGATGGAGCTCTTCGGGGCGTTCTCGCAGGCTGTGCACGGCTTGAACCTTGAGCAGAAAGTGGAGTACCAGATCCCCGGGTAGAAGGAGCCGCCCTGAGAGATGCAGCGACTTGCCTCTGTGATGTAAGTGTAACGCTTGTCAAGGTTGTCGTATATCAGCTTTGCCCCATCCTTCAGGTTCTGCCACTGGTCGGCTTCCAGGTTTCCCTGAGCTCCGATCCAGACGTTGGTGCTGTAAGAGGACAGGCACAGCGACTCCACGTTGACAGCTAGCTTGAACAGGTCATTGTTCTCCTCTTCGCTCTCCGGAAGGGCCATAGGCAGACTCAGCTTCTCGCACATCTTTTGGGCTTCGGAGAATGTCCTCTGTTCCGGAAGTACAATGAATTCCCTTTTTTTCTTCTCGCACAAGACTTCATCCGGCACCAATTTCACCTCCACATCGCCCAGAATGTCCCACTCGTCTAGATTCTCGAAGGAAGTCAAGAGGACGTCGCCCTCGGGAGTCTCGTCGCAGTTCACGTAACTCAGCATCTCCTCCTCGCTGAGCACCCTGGAGAACATCCTCATCTGGGCCATATCCCCCGAGAACATCTGGCCGATGGAGAACAGGCCTCCTTCCTTGTCCTGCTCTTGGGCGATGACGAGCGTGCCTCCGCCAGGGACATGGCGTTTCTTCCCGTTCTCGGCCTCCGTCAGGTTTCCGAAGGTGGCCACCCTATCGATGACGCCGGCGAAGGTGTTGGTCGCAAAGTCGAGGCCGAGGCAGACGGACATCCAGGTGTAGAGGCGGACGGAGGTGTCGGGCAGCGTGGCTCGCACGGAGTTCGAGTACGCGCCAAGGACCATCTCGTTGGCCTCCCAGTCGTAAACTTTGTTAAGAAA
>NC_051404.1:35202977-35203172 GCF_015228065.2 Penaeus monodon
TCTTTTGATCAGATTGATAATTACATTATGGAGATCATGGTACTACATGACAGGGGTGATGTTGTTATTAATACTATTATGAATTCTGAAAAACGAAAAATGACCTAATGTGTTAAATGACTTAATAAACAAACTTAATTCCCAGACTTACTTTCGAATTAATGCTATTATAGATGACTACAGCAAGCTACTATA
>NC_051404.1:35203584-35204005 GCF_015228065.2 Penaeus monodon
ACGGTCTGAGAATTTATTTAAATAAGCTAGAATAACAAAAGGCCCCCCCAAAAAACAGAATCACCAAAAAAACATCTGTCCTATTTATAACACGCCCATTACACCTACAGAGCGTCAGTTGGTCCTCCGGGCCGGGGAAGTAGCTGATAAAAGTACTTTGGGCGAGCGACAAGTACTCCAACCTGGCCCGGAAGCAGAAGGTCACCGAGGTCAGGTCAGGGATTTCTCCGCGGAACTGCATGTATGAATTCGTTGTAGCGCGACCGAGAGGCTGGAAAAGAATAACTCTCGTAGCATCTGCTTTCGGTGCCGGGATGAGAAGGTCGGTCGTGTTGTCTACTTCGGTCACTTCTGTTGGGAGGAAGAGTGTGGTGGTGTTTTATATTTTTCAAGCTCTTTCTCCTTTTTTTTCTTTTTTTTT
>NC_051404.1:35204155-35205164 GCF_015228065.2 Penaeus monodon
AGTTATTTATTTGATTATCGTGTTTTGCCAATTCTGACTATCATTCTCTTCCCATTTAATCTTATTATTATAATCCTCTTTTGTCCTTTCTCAATACTGTCCCATTCATTCACTTTGATCAAAAATTGTTTCGTTTAATCTCCTTATGTGATTTGTCTGTATTTTCTTTGCATTTCATATTTATTCTCTCTTTGCTTCGTTTCCTCCATTTCTTTTCTATCTCAACGTATCAGTGCCATGAACTACACGCAGCTTACAGAATACCTTCAAAGGATGCATTTTATTTCCAAACACAACTTCTCATGTTTAGTTTAATCACTTTTGATAAAGTTTGAAATGATGTACGTAATTTGATATATGTCTCTAAAACATGATACTGTAATAGAGTGGTTTATGTATAAGTTTTCTGGGGTGTTTAATGATGATTGATCTTAAAATAAGCTCCACTAATTATAACTGGAACACAGTATTTAAGTCATATCTATCTTTTATATATCAGAATGGAAGAAAATTGCATTAATTGTATATCTGTTTCTTTTTGTCCACAGTGATGATTTTTTATGCATGACCAAGTAAATATTTCTCTCCATAATCATAAGCAGTTTGCATGACCAAATAACATAATCTACATATATATACAGTTATCTATATTTACCAACCTTTAAATGCAGACTATGTGTGTTTTTAAAGACATGGCTTCAAAACAATTTTTAGAGTCGATAAAATATTTCCATATACTGCAACATTCACATCTACCATTCAACATATGCAACGTGATTAACCATTTATAAAATAAAACATGCCAGCTCAAAACACTCGACATTAAAACCGAATAAAACGACTAATTTTTACCAATAATCTACCGAGATAACTAAATATGAATCTTATACACATGCTCCCTACCTTGTGTGTGCAGACGCTGCAGTTGTGTCAAAAGGAGCACCAACACAAAAACAGGAAACCGAAGCCTCATTGCGTGAAGGTTTTATTGGATTCCTTATTGTATATG
>NC_051404.1:35205259-35205867 GCF_015228065.2 Penaeus monodon
GGAGGGTGGGGGGGGGGATTCTACAATTGCTTACAGCTTTCACCAAGCTTTTGGATAAACAAAGAAACAAGCAGCGAGAAAGAGAAATACAAAAGCGGACGAAGACGGCAAGAGCTGAAAGGGGAAACAGATGTAAATTATTTAGATAAATAGCAAGCGAAAAGAGAAAGTGTGACATAAAGCCACATGGCTGCATAATATATATTTGGAATTGCACATTCTGAAAGAAATTTCCATGACTGAATTCTGGAAAAAAATAGCAAAATAGCAAGTAATTTCTGCCTCGATACGTATGTTTTACACGCATTTGCAATACCTCATACAAAGTTTGCTGAAAGATATTGAATTCTGCAAACATATAATTTCGCAATGATTTCAGTCCACATTATATTGCATCGGTTAATCGCAATATAATTTTCGATGCTGTGCACGATAAGAGTTCACTGCACATAATATTCAATAATGCTATCAGTATCCGTTGAAATTTCCTCTCCAATAAACATAAAACAGCCATACATACACAGCAGGCAAGAGTGAGAATTAATCACACCATTTGGCAAAGTGTGAACTGTATATGAGTTATGAAATCATTCATTCATTCTCATTTA
>NC_051404.1:35206080-35206413 GCF_015228065.2 Penaeus monodon
GACTCGAACTATTTTCCGAACGCTGTCTCGAACCCCCACCGGAGCGAAGGACTTAACGACACCACGTCTACAACCAACTACCGACTTTCTAGCTACAAAGTCTTCGAGAAACCCGGTGATAATGGCCTCAATTTCAGTCCATATGGCCCGCGGTACCCAGATGGCCATCCTCCCTGACGTATATCATCTCGTGCAGGCATTTCTCGGCCCCATTATCTGAATCGAAAACATCAATATTTGAAGAAGTGACATGCGGGAGGCGAGAGGAAGCCACTGTTATGTCTCTGTTTGACCTTTTTCTCGAAGAATGACCTTTCCTTTGTGGGGAGGATC
>NC_051404.1:35206825-35207102 GCF_015228065.2 Penaeus monodon
TTCATAGATAAAGTAATGTAGCATCTTTTATGTAAGATATATCTACATATTCTTCTGCATCTGAACTAAATTTACTTAACATATTTCTAAAAATGTAGACATTATCGCTAAGTCTAATGACATGGGCTAATGACCTTAAAAAAGTAATTTCATATCGTTTTGAACACGCCCCTTCGCCTTTAGGGTATCCTTTGTCGTTAAAAGTTTTCCCCTCTGAAACTGGAGAGTCGTTTTCACTTGTTGTTTGACTCGAACACTTTTTTCACCAGGACAGAAG
>NC_051404.1:35207162-35207461 GCF_015228065.2 Penaeus monodon
GTATATGCCCAAAAATATAATTTTGCTCGCATCAATCAACAACAGGAATTAACTGGGAAAGAATAGAGGGGTAAAAAACAGTAACTAAAACACATCATTCAATTGCACTGTTATATATTCATATCTTTATTAACATGAAGTTATTCTTAATGATAGAAGTCGGTCCTCATTAATGATAATGATTAGGCGAACAAACCCTTGGGATCGTGAGGTCACGCATCTAATTAATGGTTTCAAAATTCCAACTTTTTTATATATGACCCTCGATGTTTTGTTTGTCATTGGAAAAATTGCGCGTA
>NC_051404.1:35207704-35207876 GCF_015228065.2 Penaeus monodon
GAAAACAGTATACATGTGTGTTGGTGTGTCTGCAAGTTTCGTTTATAAATTCTATCAGCATTAAATGTTAAAAGGTGGAAAAGGCATTACACATTCCGAACATACTCGTGAAATGACAGGACCAAAATACCGAATATTTCTGCATATTTGAACCAGGAGTTATATCCAGATT
>NC_051404.1:35207926-35208251 GCF_015228065.2 Penaeus monodon
GCAAATCAGTTTCTTCTTGATTTTGCGTCAGAATGCATCTTGTCACAATATCCCGCATGCTAAAGAGGGAGAAAGAGAGAGGGAGGAGATAAATATAGAGAAGAAAAAAAAGAGAGAAGGGGAGAGAGGGAATTAGATGGAAAGAGTGAGAGGGAGAGAAGCGAAGAGAAGTAAAGAAAGGGAAATAGGGTGAGATGAAAGACAAAGGAGGAGAGCAAAGGGAAGAAGGAAAAGAGGAAATGAAGAAAATGAGGGAGAAGGGAAGAGAACGAGAGGAACGAGTGAGAAGGAGCAACAGGATTGAACTCCATTAGCCTACCGTAAA
>NC_051404.1:35208269-35208851 GCF_015228065.2 Penaeus monodon
ATCATGCAAACTACTCATTCCAAAATATCTAAATACCCCCCCCCCCCCCCAAGGCTCCGTTCATCATCCTGTTGAAGGAGCATGTAGTTATTCTCCATCATTATTGAACTTTTTCTTGAACTGACCTCGTTTCCCATCTCCCTTTTCGCCACCATTTTCCTTCCTTATGCTGTTTCCGTTCTGAACGACCTTCCTTTTCTCCTTCCTGTTCCTCTCTTCGTTGCGCTTCCTTTTCCTATCCCGTTTTCTCTTCTCTCTATTGTCTTTCTTGCGTTTTCCGTTCCCCCTTTCCTTGTCTTTTCCCTTTCCGTTCCCACTCTTCTGGTTTTCCTCGTCACCGTAGGTCTCGAACGCGTCAAATTCTTTGCTTGACCCATTGTTCACTTCCGTTTCGTGTCCGTTTCCGGAATAGTAATCGTAATAAAGGCCAAATCCATCGTCAGGATAATCTTCGCCATAAGAGTAATAATACTGATCAAAGTTGTCGTACCACGCGTCGGGATAAAAACTATTCTGGACCCAAGTCGTATGGCAGCTACATTCTAGTCCGTACATGTTGCCATAGAAGTAGTCTGGGTACAT
>NC_051404.1:35208898-35209195 GCF_015228065.2 Penaeus monodon
CTTCTGCAGGAGAGGTGCTATTGCTGTCGGATCCTTCAGTCTCGAATTTCCTCTGTTGTCTATCTGGCTTGTTTCTGTTGTCTGGTCTGAGGTTTTTGCCATTTCTGTTTCTCCTCCGCGGCCTTTGGTTCCCGTTTCCTTGTCCTCTTCTTCGGCCACCTTCTCCGCGACGTGGTCCTCTACGTGGTCCACCATTTCCTTTGTTCTGTTTCCTCGGTCGCCCTCCGTTTCGTCGAGCCTTCTGGCCACGACCGCCTTTCTTTCCCTTGTTGGATTTGCACTTCCATCTGAAACAAG
>NC_051404.1:35209392-35209650 GCF_015228065.2 Penaeus monodon
GAATGCAGAAACGTGCGTTATTCATATACCTTCCGTACGAATTAATTTCAGTTGTAAGAGCCATAGGAAACTGAATGAGCGCATTTCTCTGTTTTCAGGATGTGTAACGATGAAGAATTCTGAAAATGTGTCACTGGTCAAAGGAATTGAGAGAAATCCTTTTTTGCTGGGAATCGTTAAACACTCCCCTTCCAGAGACGTGGAAATTATTAACGTTTTTATTTAGGTATATATATTGGAAGGTATGCAGTTATACAT
>NC_051404.1:35209865-35210023 GCF_015228065.2 Penaeus monodon
CATTTACCAGCATCACCCTCGAAACACTACTGCTTCCTTACTCAGTACAGCCGCAGACCTCCTTCTTTCGGCAGCCTGTGGTATCTGCGGGCGGATCGCGGCATTTCGGACGCTTCGGGCGGCAGGTCACTTCATTGGCCTTGCACCTGCGTTTGTTA
>NC_051404.1:35210935-35211119 GCF_015228065.2 Penaeus monodon
TAGAATATTCGGCGCATCCACCTAGGGATCTCTTGGCACCCCTACCTGCAGCAGTTGTCGCCAGAGAGCCATGAGCCTGGGTTTTCCAGCTTAGTACACGCCTTTCCCTGCTGGGGTTGGATCGGCAGCGCGAACCTCCGGATACTGGCTGTGCGGAAAAGGCAGGGGCGACCATGCTGGATTA
>NC_051404.1:35212314-35212581 GCF_015228065.2 Penaeus monodon
ATGTATCTATTCTTAGTTTACGACCTGCGATGTGTGTGAAGGGCTGTTTTTTTTTCTCTCTTTTTTTGTGTGCGTGAGTTGAAGAATTAATACATTACCTGTTTCTGAAGAGTGTGTTTGGGCGGCGTTCTCTGTGTGTGGAAAATAATGTGTTATATTGTTATTATTATCATATTTTGTTCTTTTGTATGTCACCTGAGTGAACAAATCAGTTGATGCATAAGCCTAAAGCGTGCGTTTTTTGCTCTTCATTTGAGTGTTTTATAT
>NC_051404.1:35213056-35213274 GCF_015228065.2 Penaeus monodon
AGGGATAATCCACACACTCCGGGATCTACAAACCTATTCATCCCGAGGGAGTTTAAAAAGTTACCTTATCTTTGAGAGCAGGACTGAAATCCCTTCCTGCTTCTAAAAAAAAAATCGAGTTTATTATGAAGCGAGAGAAAAGCCTGACTTCCCTTGATATGAGAGATGGCATGTACTTACGGCGAAGAAGGGAGGCGAGGAGGAGCACCAGACAGCAA
>NC_051404.1:35213300-35214105 GCF_015228065.2 Penaeus monodon
AATCCTCTTCCACATCCTCGTAGGGTCTTTTAAAGGTCTTTGCTCCTTGGAATTCCGTCGGTTTCTGGGCCTGACCTTGCGACCTCCTTTGAGTTGAGGGAAATTGGGAACAAAAGGTCAGGTAAGTTAAAAAGCTACGTGTGATTTTTACCGGAATATATAATATGACAGAACTAGAACAATGTGGCACTTCGGGAGATGATGTTAGACAGGGTAATATTTCCGTTATTAAATCAGGTTTGTTTTCAAAAGTCTCGTCTTTTCAAAATATCTAACAATCCTTTCTAGAAAAAAAATAGAAGCAAATTTTACGGACGATTATTCAGCGAGAGTGGTAGCGGGAAGTTATGCCTTGATAAGTTCACAAAAGGACTATTCACACTGGCGGAAAGATGTCGTCCTGGCGAGATCTTCCTTGGTATATTTGTTCCTGCGATCTCTTCTGTCTGGAAAATTTGAATTTGTTCTTGCCGTTTGCTCAATCTCTGAATTAGTGTGTTGTTCTTGTGGTCTTATCGGTCTAAATACATTCTACGAGTACAAAATCCTACATAATCGTTTAAAATACGCATTCTCAGTCAAAGTGGCGTAGTGTTGCTGTGACTAACAAAGCTAATGATCCCCCTTTTACAATACAAATATGAGAATGAGGTTTGGTATCTGTTTGATAAAACCTTCAAACGCCTGTGTTGTAAAATGTATGTTGCTTCTGACAGTCAGTTCGTTCTACTTCTGTTAGTCATGGCATGGATATGATCAACCTTACTTGCAGTTGAAAAGATAGGCTGACTCAAATCTTGCTGTA
>NC_051404.1:35214214-35214819 GCF_015228065.2 Penaeus monodon
AGAAAAGGAAAGGGCATGTTTTCCATTCACAAACTTCTTGATGCTGAAGTTCGATGCGCTTTCAGTCTACAGGATAGATCTATCCCATATTGTCTTCACGTTCTTGTAAAGTGCGTCTACAGCTGCTGCAAGTTTACAACACGGCGGTTAAGTTCATGCCGGAAATGTGTGAGTCAGCGGCACCTTTGTAAACTTTAAAGAGACATGCATAACCGAAACATAAAGATGACATGAATATTTAATCTATCTGTTATAAAAAAATTCTACAAAGACTGATAATGCTGTTACATAAGTTTGTGCACACTGTCGACATCTCTTCTGTGTCCGCAGAGGGATCCTTACAGCATAACTTTTTCCCGATAACTTTTCTTGCACACTCCTTGTTCTTGACTTCCACAAGGCCTTGATATAGGAAACTCTTAAAGAATAAGGATCTATATAACAAAAGTAAATATTTTAATTAAGTGTCATCCCTCAACCATGCTGAAGTATATAAGGTTGTAGAATAAGGGAGATTTAAATAACGAAGGTGCTGTGTTAGAATACGCCTTTGTTATTTAAAAGTCAGGCCACTGAATGCGATAGATATGGCAACCTTATTGTGC
>NC_051404.1:35215016-35216318 GCF_015228065.2 Penaeus monodon
TATAGTGTACGTTAGGAAAGTATCAGAATATTGTAAATCTTAAAGATGGATATCTAAACTCAATAACACCAAATAAACAAGCAGCACATCATAAGAATTAGCAACTAGACGGACAATAAAGCCACTCAAACTAACCGCGTCATATCACCTTAAAAGTCAAAACAAAAAAGAAATACAGACATCGTATACCCACATATCTGATCAAAATAACACAGTATATAATCCGATACAACTAGATTAATAGAGCCCACATACTCTTACAAATCCTGCAAAACAATCCAGCTTACCATAAACTAGCCGGATCGGCCGTCACACCCCGACTGACAGACGAACAGGAAAACAGCACCGTGCATCTACGTCCTTCTCCGGGTTGTTCATTCCGAGGCCATTCATCATGTTCCGGACGTAAATCTCACGCATAAACAATGGCCAAACGGACGGCTTCGTGTTTTAAATGTTTTACCTTTTAAACTGCAAACATGTTGTTCACCACAGAAGGGGCGGGGTTTAGGAGAGGAGGCGGGAAACGGAAGGAGTGTGGGCGCCATGACTGGATTTCTGTGTTCTGGGTACCCGGATGTGCCGCCGATGGATCGGATCGAAGATGGAGACAGGAGAAGAAAAGGAGAAAGTAATTTTTATTTAGTCAAGAATCACGATAAAATAAGTAACAATACATGAGTTTAACTGATGCTTTCTCTAATTTAATGCAATTACTGGTACAGGCACTAGCTACATTTAACGAAACAAGCGCCGAAATGAACTCCCGACCAAAACAAACCTTTTATTAGCCAAATACCGCGCATACACACGCGCACAGCAACCCAAACGCTTATTGTAACCACCTACCAACCCTATTCATCCTGCATGAAAAAAAGATAAAATGCAACATTGTTATCTTCCCCGCTATTATATAATAAACGCGGACAATAAAGTGCGAACTTCCTCGTTTCAGCATTCGCGCGGAACAATTACAGATCCGCTCCGGTGGTCACGTGATGTGAATTCGTTAATATGCATTTCACCGGATTCATTATCAGCTGACAGGAGGGTTGATTGGTTCGTGGAAAGAAGAAGTGGGTCATGCGTCGGGTTATCTTTGATGGGTAATTGAGCGGGTGTAGTTGGGTGAATTGGAAATTGCCCAGTAAATTAAGGACATCACTTTACACACATTTTATGGGATGATGGCGGCATGGCTAGTTCGTTCCCACACAATATTTGATGTACAGTGTCGTAGTGTATGTCAATAGCAAAGACACACTACAAAGATTTCTAATGCATTTGTTTACCGTTTGTATG
>NC_051404.1:35216952-35217464 GCF_015228065.2 Penaeus monodon
ACATGCATAATTATAGAATGGAAAGGGTATGTAATAAGATTAGAAGAGACAGTTCGAGAATGCAGCGAGGGACGTCGGCTGTTAGAATCTGATTATCACTAAGTTGAAAGAGCTCCTGGGAGGGCACAAGATGACAAACGAACACATAGGAATAATTGTGAGAGAGTGGAGGCAGTCTACGTCAAGGAAAAGGCATTTATGAGGGGGGAAATATGTAATAGTTATATGCAAAACGATCGTGAAATACCTGATGCCGATCCGATTAATGATTTGTTTTAGTGATATTATGTCGACTTTATGATACGTCTGTTTTCGAAAATGTTCACGAAAACTTCCATATCTCAAGGGTGAAGTATTTATTATAAAATACTTCAAGGCACACTAAAGAGAATAATATTTAAGCCTGATAAAGTTAATAAACAAAGAACATTATTCTTTCTTACCTTGAAAGTCAAAGGCAAGTCCATTTCCACAAATTTCTGCACATGCTGTATATATGATTTCACCTTTCC
>NC_051404.1:35217492-35217904 GCF_015228065.2 Penaeus monodon
GTATATTCTCAGTATATATAATCTCAAAGACTAACTTCAAGGGACGGAACAGGAGCGACGCAATCAGCTTCATTACCCAGCAGCCATGTGCAGAAAGGCCCGGCAGTGTTTGTACGTGTATGTGCTGACAAATGCAAACACAGATTCCGGAGACCTGGCATGGAAAGGATACATACGTGTCCAGCTTGCCAGTTTGCCTCAAGTATTCTCGATGTCTTGATATAAATTGTATGTCCTTTTACTTCCAATACTTTTCGAGAGCCACCAAAGTCTTTCAAAAACGGTATCTCTTACGTGTTCTTGATGTTTTTTTTGTCGTCCATATCTAAGGATTTCCAGACAAGTTTGAGATAGTTAATAATTCCGCAGACAAGATTGATTTATTCCAGTACCAATCATTTCTGATTCAGAT
>NC_051404.1:35218142-35218638 GCF_015228065.2 Penaeus monodon
TTTTGCACTGTATTTTTATCTACAGAAGAAGAGAGAGGAGAGAGAAACGAAGCGGCAGAAGAGGAAGAGGAGAAAAGATACGAAAAAAAAAAATGATGGAGGTGGGGAAAAGGAAGAATAAGGAATAGACCGAGGAAGAAAAATCATAAGAAAAGGAAAGGGGAAAAATTATGTATTTCGAACTTGGAACTTCCGTAAAGATATTGTTCGACGGACTTCTGTGAGGAATTCATGTTGATAATTGTGATTACGTAATCTAGATATCAAACATTACGGTTAATAATATTCGTAACTATTCATTTTAAAACGTTTAATTTATTTAATGAGAAATGATTGTTATTGATTAGAAGGAAAGAAATGAAGGAAAAATAACAATAACAATATCGATAAAAGTTCTGAACCACAATATAGTTAGTTATCGTGTTATTTCTTCAAGGTAAATAACTTTCTTAATTACTTGTTTAAATGCTATAGTATTCTGGATGTTTTGAAGAGT
>NC_051404.1:35218716-35218976 GCF_015228065.2 Penaeus monodon
ACCAATATGAAAGCAATTCTCTTTATACTGGAAAAAAACATTCGAAAAATATCAGATTAACACTTTCTCACGATTCATATAGTTTTATTGACATTATACTTCTTTAGGAAGAAAAGAAACGGAAGAAGAAGAGAAAAAAAGGTATAAAAAAGAAATGGAAGATGGAGGAAGAGAAAAGGAAAAATACGGAATAGAACAAGGAAGAAAAAATATAAGGTAAGGAAAGGGGAAAAAACAACAATAATGACTGACAAAAGTTT
>NC_051404.1:35219172-35219290 GCF_015228065.2 Penaeus monodon
TGCTGGACAGTAACCCTGAAAACAGAGGTAAAACAAATCAAAACACAGAAAACTGAAACTGATCGACTATTTTAATCCGAGTTTCTGATGTAATATATATTCACTCGTACGTTTTTTT
>NC_051404.1:35219319-35219899 GCF_015228065.2 Penaeus monodon
GTTCCTGTCTACTGTATTCAAGGGACTACATAATCTATCTGTTATGGTGCGGTTACTTAGCTTGATATAACAGTGGTTCGTATACTGATACTGGTATCTTAATGTTGCTTTGCCATTGAAGTTATTTTGTTTAACTTTCTTATTATATAGATAGTGTGTTATTTCTTCAAGGTAAATGTCAAATTATTTTTTCTCTCGACCTTTCTCAATTACTTCTTTGAATGTTATGTTACTCTGAGTATTTTGAAGAGTACATTTATAGAAATATTGTTCGATGGAGTCAATGATATTGATAATTAAGACTAATGTCAACTAGAAGTCATACAATATGATCGTAATTATCTATGAAATTGTGTTTAAGAATTCCAATATAGAACAAAATACCTGCTTCTATATTTCAATTACTTCTTAATACCGAGGACTTTCTGGTAAAATAGTTCATTGCACGTGATTTATTATAATAAATTTCTCTTTTCCTTTTGTCTTTTTATCTATCACGATGTTGCTTCTTCTATATTAATTTTTTACCTCTTTTTATTACGTCTGTGCCTCTGTCTCTCACCTTGTAATTCGATATCTG
>NC_051404.1:35219928-35220336 GCF_015228065.2 Penaeus monodon
CTACTTTTACCTGTCCCTCTCAATCTGTTAATGTCTGTAGCTCTCTCTCATTCTTTTTTATTTTTTTCTCTTTGTCCATCCGCTTTTATCTACTGCTCACTCTTAGATTATTCAAATGTTACTGTGTCTCTGTATTTACAGTGTCTGTGTACCACTTGTCTATTTTTGTTTCCCTCTGCCTTCCTATCTCTCATTTTACATTTATCTACGTTTGTCTGTCTCACTTGTCTCTTCGTCTACCACCACATTTAACATGTCTCTGTCTGCCTCTGCCTCTCGCTGTCTCGCTGTCTTTACCGCTTTATTAATCTTTACAGCTGTCTATTTCGTTTTTATTTTTTGCTTCTGTATCTGTCTCACTCTGTCTACTTGTCTCGCTCTCTGTCTCTATACGTATTTATTTGTTTA
>NC_051404.1:35221229-35221396 GCF_015228065.2 Penaeus monodon
TTATACTGAAAAAAATATATTCGAAAAATATCAAATTAATACTTTCTCACGATGCATGAAGTATTGCTGACTTTATACTGTATTTTTATCTACAAAAGAAGGAAGATGAGGAGAAACGGAGGAGAAAAGGGGATAAAAAGAAATAGAAGATGGAGGAGGGGAAAAGG
>NC_051404.1:35221464-35221817 GCF_015228065.2 Penaeus monodon
CGACAAACGTTTTGGATCAAAATAAGGTTAACTGTTGCTGTAAGGAAAATATCAAATTATTTTTTTTTCTCTCTCTCTCGAACTTTATCAATTACTTGCTTAAGAAGTTATAGCCTTACATGTAATTTAAACTTTTGTAAAGATATTGTTCGATGGAATTCATATTGTTAATTATGATTCATGTATTCTTTATGTCACACACATATTCTTTCTGTCACATTGCGCCTTTTACTTTATGTACATATCCACAAAATAACATTCAATAATAAACTTGTATCTATTTTTTTAATTACTTATTTCATGGTACTGAGGATTTGGTAGTAAATAGCTAGTTGGTCATGATTTATAATATT
>NC_051404.1:35221909-35222197 GCF_015228065.2 Penaeus monodon
TACATATAAAGAGAGAGACATACAGCCAGGCAGAAGCAAAACAAATCAAAACATTATATATTGAAGTTATAAGTGTCTTACCAAATGTGTCCTAGTGTTGTATACCAGTCTTTCTTTGTCACGTTTCAGAAAGACATTTCGTAATTGCCTCGTGACTGGAAACTGAGTCCCTGACATTCACTCTGAATAGAGAACACGCCATGAGAGAAAATTATTAATGGTGTTTAGATATACTCTTTGCAAGGAGTCTCCAAACTTACTGGAAATAAGCCAACTAAAGTCTCTTAC
>NC_051404.1:35222226-35223589 GCF_015228065.2 Penaeus monodon
GGGAGATGCAAGTCCAGCAGTGCCAATCGTAGCGATAATGAGAGTAAAGCTAATAATAAAGGAAATAAGGATGATACGAATTCGATAAAGGAATTCCAATTTTCTTTCTGTAAATACATTTGTCTGACTTCCCTGCAATTGCGTCGGCATAGTGAAGTAAGAGCTATACGCGTCTGTTCCAAGTTTCATCACGAGTTTCTCGCCGAAAGTTGTAAACAAAGATGATGATAATGATAACAGGGTAGGCGTGGGTAGCTGCCTACTCGAACTTGGTTTTAACTTTAAAATACTGGCAAAGTAAAAGTATATTTTTCGTTATTATAGGCAAACTGTGTTATTTCTGAAGAAAGTTGTTTTTTTATTAGCAAATTAAAGTTGCTTATGAGAAGAATAATGCATATTTTAGAAATAAAGCTATTTCACCTTTATTGAACTAAATGAAAAATAATTAATAGGTTCGACAGTTTATTTCCGATTCCATAAATGATTTTCCCCCTTCCTTGCAAGAACATCACCAATGTCAATGTCAGTATTTTTAAATTCTGATATGTAGTGAATCAGTATTGAATGTAGTGAATCAGCTGTTTCCTCGGGTGTATACTTTCCATCTTTACGGCGTTGTTTTCATCAGTGGATTTTATATTCTTATTAATGCCATCTGTGTCCTCATAGCTACCTTTATGATATTCTTATAGGTTTTAAGCATGTATCTTTGCAGGCATCCTGACTCTTATAAAGCGTGTCTTTTAAAAGTTATAGTTTTAGCTTTAACTCCGCTTTTAGCTTAACCAAGCTTGAAGCTGATGTCGATTCTTGAAATCCCTTTGAATTTACAGGCCATGATAAAACACTACTTTGGGGAGATACTTGCTTTTCTATTAAGTTTAAAATAATGTGAAGCATTATACACTATAAGATCACGCCTACCCTTGGTCTTTCCTTCCCTCCCTTCAGACGTTTCCTTCGACTTGTTCCTCGTAGCAGCCCCATCCTTTCCACTGCCTGGCCACTGGACCAGACGCCGTGTATCAGTGTAACATTTCGTCCCTCCAGTTCAGAAGCCACAGTACTCTCACACGCCTTCATTCAAGGACATGTAAATAATCTGCATAATCTAATGTAATATTCATGACTAAAACATGTAGCATATAATGTACATTGCAGTATGCATTGTACTATATAAATAGAGAAGGTCTTTTATTGTGCTTGTGCAGTTATGTTTTAATGTAGGTTATATTAACGCTAATCCTGAAAATAGTTATATTGTACTGCAAATTATTGTTTTAATTCTGAAAAAATAATCGTAAATAATCATAATGAGTAACATATTCTGGTATGTATAAATATTAGATTTCTTTAAAAA
>NC_051404.1:35224222-35224498 GCF_015228065.2 Penaeus monodon
AACCTGGAAAAATATACGCCCACAATAATATTCTCCGCTGTTCTTCCTCTCCACAATAAGAAATTAACTACTTGTTCTGGGGGAAGAATACTTACCAAAGCAAGAATCCGATAAAAATAAATAAATAAACAAAGATGTATACATTGCGGTGATTTTGTATCGAGTCCCCATACCTTGCAGGGGCTCCCTAATATGCTATTTTAATAAGGTTGTGTACGCAAACGGATGTGGTACCGTGGGCCGGGAGCCTTTTTGTATTTTTATATAATGCAATAA
>NC_051404.1:35224549-35226028 GCF_015228065.2 Penaeus monodon
ATTCAAAGACTGCTAAACTTTACTTTGTTCCTAAATTTCGCGTGCACATGAATTCCAAAATTAGGAATACTTTATTTGTTAGAAAGTTCCTTCCATTTCCCCCTCCCCCTTTTTCACCTAATTCTAGATGTTAGTTTAAAGTGTTAGTAACTGACGGGCTGGACATGATGGTGAGTGTTTCTGGCTTGTGTTTGGTCGAGATTTCGTAAAAGCTGCATCAAATAGGATCTGTCCTTGGCTACTGCAGATCTGACGTCGTATAATATTGACGGCAATGTAAATGGTAAAAAAAAAAGAAGTTTGTGAATGTAAATTAAAGTCCGCGTCGGACCTTAATCGCCGAAGATGGGTAAAACCTCCAGCATGCCAAAACTTTACTGTTTTCTTTTGAGTCCCCGGACCCTGGTGAGCAAGGGCACTTTAAAACTCCAGCGATGGCAACAATACACTTTCTGCTCAGCCTTTGTTGTTGTTGTTTTCTGGAAATTTATCATTTTACAGAAAAGGACTTTTACTGCATCAGTGTAAACGAGTTGAAATATATATTGATGGGTCGTGAAAACTACAAAACATAATAGTTACAATAGATAGACGGTAACAGAAATAAATCATAAAAGGATTGGTTGTTAATGAACAGTGAGGGCTACTCTCATGCAAATATTAGCATACTGCAATCTTCTATAATGATTTATGATCAAGATATTTTACGTTACGTTATTATATTACATTTTCATCGTTATCCTCCACTTTGCTGTTCATCTTTAAAAGAATATAAGTTTCGGCCTTTACTGCAAAGACATATATACACTGAATGCGAATAGAAATTTCTTACACACAGTTCAAGTAACTCTGAGATGAAAATAACTCAGGTTTCACAACGAATTTACAGGCTCTTCCCATGAGAAGAATGAGATGGATATAAAGTCATCGTATGTTTTGCAGGTTGTCTCCCGTCGGATCCGTCCACGCTTCCCGCAACCACCAGTGGACTCGCTGGCTCCTGTAACTGGTCCTCATTGATTTCTTCTTGTAATTACTTCCATTCCATCTTATTTTTCATCATCAGTCTTATTTGTATTATCTTATAGCTTGCGTAACATGACTACTGTGATTTCTAGACCGAGGGTGAATTCTAAAGTTACTGTGTCATTAACCCTTCAAGGTAATCTTTGGAATGTTTTTATGCAATTTTTAATACCCTGATGATCATATTTGCACGAAGAAAAAAATATTGATTGCTATTAGGACTCTATAAAACTGCCATCCTTCCCGTTGCTGCGCAGAAACATCAGTTTATCTATAACGAGTCTTTCGATACCGAAATGATTTTTACTTAGAGTATCTCACGTAATTGGATTTCACATGAAAAAAAAAATGTTTTATTAAGATCATCAGGTTACCCTATGATATCATTAGCTTGGTAGATCACTAAAATTCATTCACTGAGGCTTCTTAATTTAAATATAACTGAATGTCTTT
>NC_051404.1:35226224-35226439 GCF_015228065.2 Penaeus monodon
AAATCGCTGTGAGCAAAACACTAAATGTAAAAAAATAATCTGTTGAATAAATGCACCCCACCATCCTGCTTGACGTTGTGTGAAGCAAATGCGACCCACACAAAAAAATGATTAATCTATTGAAAGCTAAGAGAAATATGTTCCTTATTTTGTATACGTATATTAATTTATTAATTTATACTTTTACCATTCCTATTTCAATTCCACGGAACGGA
>NC_051404.1:35226506-35226803 GCF_015228065.2 Penaeus monodon
CGCGGTGGTGGAAGATTGTTGTGCCCTCTATTGGCTATGTTTGGAAACCTAAAAACCAGAACTAACAGTTCTGAAGATGGGGCTCATTTGGTAATTTCATTAAAAAGAGAGAAAAAAATATTCTATATGACAGAAGTGTTCTGTAGAAAGATGTCTGAAGATTTACTTGATAAAGCTGAATGAATACTGGTGTCTCTATTGCGTTCATTATATAGAAGAACTGGTAATGGGAATCGAGGCTTTAAATGTCATTCGTCATTCCATCCCTGTTTTATTTTTTCTCTCACTCACTCCACT
>NC_051404.1:35227057-35227295 GCF_015228065.2 Penaeus monodon
TCGATAATGAATATTAAAATCGAAAAGAATGTACTGTGAAAGAGTTCTAAATAGTTTACTTTGAAAATTGTCATTATTCAGAATATTTCTCTCTCGTTCTCTATCACACACAAGTTTTGCGCTCATTTGCTTTCTTAAATTACACAATAAGTTAATTTCCATTGCCATGGCGACAAGGGTCTCGGACGAATATCATTATAAAAATATTCAAACTTAGCTGACAGGGATTCGTGGAAAT
>NC_051404.1:35227456-35227542 GCF_015228065.2 Penaeus monodon
GTATGAAAAAAGAATTCATACAAAAACGCTTAATCATAGTATTGGAATGATTAATTTTCTTTCCTATTTAGTTCTGCAAAAAAAAA
>NC_051404.1:35227563-35228284 GCF_015228065.2 Penaeus monodon
CTGAAATTATTACCATTCTAACCCAGAGGAAAGAAAATAATTACATGAATATTCAATAAAATTGATAAAAGATAACCAGATGAATTGATAGCTGAATATTGGGAAAAAAAGAAGGAATTGCAAGAGCCAATTAAACTGGAAAATTCATATACTTTTCCGGCCTCCAGCATAGCAATAGAAGAATACAAATGATGCAATATATTAAGGAAAATAGGTTAAACAAGGACCTACATTAGATACAGAGATAATATAATTACGCTTACGAAACGCCTTTATACATTATACATTTATACATTACAAGCGCTGTTGAAAATGTGAAAACTGTTTTTCATTTTCTACTTTTTTCTTCCTTTTTTATGCATGTTCAATCTGTACACGTATACCTGCTCCTAAGTACTTTGATATGAGTCTGCTTTGATAAATGTTTTATTAATTTTCTAGAGAGTACGTTTGAGTCGCGATAAACTCATTTGGCAGTTAATTACTTTTCAGTAAGAAATATATCTTTCATCTCTCGATCTTTAAAGTAAAGACCAGTAATCCTTTCCCCCCTAGGATTAACAGTAACCGTTTTCTGTTCAATTTTACAGCATTGGTATATAGGAAGTATACTAAGAATTTACAAAGAATTTTCTGTTAGTGTTCATCCATATCATAATTGAGCTTGTGTAACTGTGTTTGTGTTGCTTCATTTTGACGTAAAATAGGATGATAATTGACG
>NC_051404.1:35228524-35228886 GCF_015228065.2 Penaeus monodon
GGCCAGTGAAGGGGAGAATTTTCACGAGTCTCCCTTGTCACATATTATTGTCGGTGACTACGAGCTCAGATCATTTCTGTGAAACTAATCAAGGGTTTAAAATCAAAGAAATGCCCATGGTTTCTCAGAATAAATATCGTCTTTCTGGTGTTTTCACGGGACTTCCAAATGAGAAAATAACACAGATTGATGAGTTTCGTCACGGAAGAAGTGGAAGAAATCAGAGAATAAATATACGCTCGTAGATGGAAAAAAATATCTTCGCTGCGACACGCAATTTCAAGACACTGGCGTTAATTGAGACAAAATATGAAATATCGCCTTTGTTCTGTGTGAGATTTTAGATGCGCGCGCCCGTTGGG
>NC_051404.1:35229030-35229136 GCF_015228065.2 Penaeus monodon
ATTTTTGAGAGAAGCACGCATGTGATACAGTATACAAAAGCAATATAATAAATATTTTTCTGATTTTTCTCTATTCAAAACTCACTTCATCGTTGAAATTTACAGA
>NC_051404.1:35229769-35230125 GCF_015228065.2 Penaeus monodon
TACTATTATTGTAAGAATCGAACTCTCTCTAAAACACTGTGCAGTGTTATGTCAAGTACAACAACAAATTTGGTAACACTGGCGAATCGTTCGTTATTTGGGCTTATTTTATTTTAGAAGCATCTCAAAGTGAACGTTCATACAATACCTAAAATCTGAAATCACGCTTTTCTTCCTGACTGGAAATAATTGCGAGTTGCCTGCATCCTCCACGGCGTCTCTCGTTAGTTTTGGCCTGCAATAGACAAATGAATTTATGATCCGAACAGGTCGAGTTTGGAATCCGACTTAACTGGGATCAGAAACTTTATCGGTGTAGAAAATCATATGCCACCTAAAAGAAGAAAAAAAGCTTA
>NC_051404.1:35232019-35232146 GCF_015228065.2 Penaeus monodon
CCCAGAATATTGTAAGGAATCCTCTCATACTGAACCCTCCCTGCGAGCATCCTACAAGATCTCTCGCTACCGCGGATTTGTCGGTCAAAGTCGCGTCTTCGTTCATGTGTGGTTTTATCTCTTTGTT
>NC_051404.1:35232896-35233082 GCF_015228065.2 Penaeus monodon
CACAGTCCCCTCAGGACTTATGTTTACTCTTAGTCTTTGCCATTTTTTACTTTCCTTCTAAATGCACATGCAGTGCTACAATGGCGCCGTGTTTTAGATACTTTTTTATTATTTAAAGGCCTTTTACCTGAGGTCATCTTTTTTTACAGCAGTTAATGTAAGCCTTTAGCTTAGCACCTCATTTTG
>NC_051404.1:35233185-35233386 GCF_015228065.2 Penaeus monodon
CAAGGTTTTTTTAACTAAACATTAAGGAGATACACACTGAAACTTGCCGCCAAATAGCTCTCATGCATATCCCCCTCCCACGCTAGCACACCTCAAAGGGGTCTGTACATGAGTGGATATTTCAGGTAAAGCCTTGTGTCCCTTATTTTCTAGTCAATAGTGCGGGACCTTTGGCCACGGATGCACTTACTTGATACACCA
>NC_051404.1:35239679-35239839 GCF_015228065.2 Penaeus monodon
AATAATTGTGATATTGAGCTCGCAGAAAGGGCAAAATGGCAGCACCGATTGCTTGATAGTGTGGATGGGACCAAGGGCTATAGTACATCCCTTGACCATGGACGGGACCTGATAGTCCCAAATTGGTGTGCAAGTGATAGCTAAATAGCCTGCAGGCTAC
>NC_051404.1:35240581-35240676 GCF_015228065.2 Penaeus monodon
GGGACTACAGACTACATTTATTTATTATTGAACTTTTGCGCGTAAACATTAGGTCATTACAGGTTTCTTTCGCGTAAACATCTAGATCATTGACA
>NC_051404.1:35240801-35240906 GCF_015228065.2 Penaeus monodon
CACACACACACCTTCCCTGTTATTCAAAACAGGTGATGTAGAACAGGATATGAACGGGTGTTTTTTTTTAATCTCCCATTGATTATGATGTTGATTAAACATGAC
>NC_051404.1:35241000-35241317 GCF_015228065.2 Penaeus monodon
CTCGTAATTCAATCATAATCAGCTGCCTATTAATCTGTAATAACTTTCCCGTCCACTTAGATATTGCTTAAACCACATGACACTTAAGAAGAGGTTAGTATGGTTTTTATTCTTCCAGTGATATATTGTACTGAACACTGTCCCTGTTATAATCCCTGTCATTTGGATGAAGCCACACCTAATCTTATTTTTAATTACTGGCCACGATCCTCACTGCAATTGAGAAAAAGGTTAGGGTTTAATTTGAACCGATTAGAACAGCTTAGAATTTTCCAGCTCCTTCATTGTATTTTTTTTGTTTGCTTAACAGATACTAG
>NC_051404.1:35243867-35245138 GCF_015228065.2 Penaeus monodon
TTAAATAAGACATGCTCAAAAATCCGGTGCACCCGCGACCTGATTTTGTTGTCACAGGACAGATAAATCACGGAAAACACGAAAACTTCAAAGACCCATCTGTGAGCTTTTGATGGAAGTTTCGATCTATTGTTGGGTAAATCCGCTCATCAGCTCACAAACACCCTTCTCTTCAAACTTACCGAAAGTTTATGAAAAAAAGTAGATAAAAAAACGGCCTTTTGTCTTACTTAATCTTACTGTCTGGAGAATATCAGTGAATAAGTCTAAAACCATGTTCCTCGTTGTATCGTATGTGTGTGCATGAGGACACCAATTTTACATTTGATCTCTAAAAGCAAGGGGTTTTAACTTGACTTAGAATTAGTTAGTCACGCATATAACTGTGCATAGAATATATATTCTGGATGGTCGATACTCAAATGGCAAATACAACGGCGCTTGTTTGTGTTTCAGAGTACATACATTTGCCTATGTTGAAATTTTCCCACGCGTTCCAGAAAGATTTCCGACCGAAATTGTATCAGTGACAATTTCATCAAAACAGTCTATAAAGAAAATGCATTAAAAACTTGCCCTGCTTTATACGAACAACCCAGTAAAACATGTTTACGATAAGGTCAACCCTATTAACATGACCTGCCAACGTTAACATCTATCGCAAAAGTGTCCTGGCAGCGGTGGGATTCGAAAACCCCCGCCTCCGAAGAGACTGGTGCCTAAAACCAGCGCCTTAGACCGCTCGGCCACGCTACCTGTATTTCGAAGGGACAGGTGTGTGAGTCAAATGTATACGAAATATATCCTAATTTTCTTAATGCATTTTTTTATGACTGCGGGGGAAAAATATTGGTATTTCATCTTTTGGAATTATAATCACTGTATATATAGATCTGAGTATTGATTATTTTAGATATTTAGCTTTACTAGATTCCATGTAAATAGAGATGTGTCATAATCACGTGACAATTATAAACAGCTATGTATTTCTATCTATCAATACATCTAAAAACGATAATTATTTCCGTATACATTATATCAACAGCAAAAATATTTATTTTCCTCTCTCGCTATACAATTCTTTTCATTTCAAAGCCACGTTAAATAACTGGTGACCGTTATATCGAAGGTTAAAGCGAAAACCTTCGTTCAAGACACACGTTGGAGTGAGGCGTAAATAATACGAAATAAAAAGAAAAAAATTCGTTGAATTCGTTAACTGTGAGCCTCGCTGCCGGGAAGTTGGCTCTGCAGAATGGCTTGAGGACGAG
>NC_051404.1:35246533-35246709 GCF_015228065.2 Penaeus monodon
AAAGTGAGTTATTTCTAAAAGGTCCGCCTTTTATATTTTCTGTTCTGCATCATTTATTTTTTACACGAGTAGCTGATAAAAATGGCACATACTCTTAGAAACAGATCAAACTAATGGCGTGTAAAATCTGAGAAAGGGTATTTCGAATGGAAGCTTCCTCAGTGTATATCTACGTG
>NC_051404.1:35248289-35249113 GCF_015228065.2 Penaeus monodon
AGAGATGCCACAGAGGTGTCACAAAAACTATATATCAGTAGGCCTTCAGTTTTCAATTTCCAGAAGAGTTTTGTGTTAGCCTCTGGAGATTCCACCCGGGACAAGGACCGTCTCTATTCTATATGTATATAGCACGCAAATCTATCATTGGTTTTCTCCCTTGATCACGAACGTATGAAAGAACTAGGTAAGTAAATATAGGCTGTCGCAGGGGATTGCCTCCAGGGGATACATGACTAATAATATCTGGTGGTGTAAGGTGTCAACTTCCTTAATAATGTAGGAGGGGAGGATGAGCACGAGATTATAACAAGGTCATTTACCTCGTGATCAAAGGTTTTTTGGGATTGGTTATGTTTTCAAATCTGTTCGTTGAAAGTCCACATTCTTATGATATTTGTATCACAGTATATCATCATCAATACCATTTGATATATATATAGTATAATGAATAGTTTTGTATGCTACTCATTATCAGTTGTCATAGTATTTTTACCGATTTACTCCCGTAATCTAAAGGTCTGCATTTAAGAGTTAACGTTTTATCAGTAAAGGTAGCGATAACGATAAACTGAAACTCTTTTTTCCCTTAACGTATATTTTAGATATGAAGTCATCCTTATCACGAATACCATTTACACAAAAGGGATAACACTAACCTACAATATAATCGATTTTCTTGTATTCCTCTGTGATTTTTTCTTCTAAATATTACTATGGCAACTCTTCTATATTTTGCGCTGCCACCAGTAAACCGCAGTAAACTATCTCTACAGTAAATTGATGATTTGAGTAGATCAATACCTCTAATAGTGTGGACTGTG
>NC_051404.1:35249144-35249541 GCF_015228065.2 Penaeus monodon
CACAATATCCTTTCCTTATAATTAGACTCGGTAACGACACCGGACGCTCTACAATACAGTATCCCAAGTTCTTTGTATTTAGGAGAATCAAACTAATAATCTAGAGGCGTTATTTTCTTTCGCTTTTGATATTTAGGAATCCCTTATTCGGGGATACTGCGATGTCCTTAAGGAATTACCGTCATTTGCATAAGTCGACGTCCTTCTCAACCTCAATCCTGCTCCAAGGAACCATCGACCTCTGCCCTGTTAGCCTTGTTTTAATCTCATCAAAACTGTTCTAAAGAAAGGGCGAAAGTCCTTTGGTACCATATTAGTTACTGCTTGGGTTAAAAATAGGTAGGTAATGACGTGGATTATCAAAGACAGGCGTAGGCTCATTGTCAGCTGCTCTGAG
>NC_051404.1:35249966-35250078 GCF_015228065.2 Penaeus monodon
CGATTACTATGCGTGTGTTTTTGTCTACGTATTGTGCATTTACGTAACGTAACCTGCGGGCGTCGGATAACCTCATACTGTTTTCTTCCAACGTACAGGAAATACCAGTACT
>NC_051404.1:35250352-35251143 GCF_015228065.2 Penaeus monodon
GAGTGAAAGCCACTTGCCAACTCTTCCCAGGAGTTGATTTAGTCTGTGACGAACCCCCGTTGAATCACTAGCAATGTGTTACGGATTGCAAACTCTACGGGAAGGAAAATGCAAATGCTGTTTTGTTGCCGTTTTTCTGTCTTGTATGAACACTTTTCTAGCTTTGTTGTTATAATTTGATTTTGTATGTTTTTTTAAATTTATTATTTTTTATAACCGACTTATTGTTATTGATATTACCATTATCACTATCATTCAAATTTATTATTTTTTCAAACACTAGTAGCGCCACTTCATTACAATCACGATGATACGGATTATCATTAATGTTATTGATTACCATTGCTGCTATTTCTATAATTTAATCTGCCTGCAACTATAACACTAGACACTTCTGAAGTTTTTAAAAGTTTACTCATAACCACGCTAGCTCCCCCTTTCTCTCTCGCTTTCGTGTGCTTATAATCTCTTGCTCCCAACGTGAACAGACCCTAAAGTTCGAGAAAAGAATTGGCAGCGGTGGGATTCGAACCCACGCCTCCGAAGAGACTGGTGCCTAAAACCAGCGCCTTAGACCGCTCGGCCACGCTACCTGTATTTCGAAGGGACAGGGTGCGTGAGTCAAAGTATGCGAAATATATTCCTAATTCTCTTAATGCGATTTTTTATGACTTCCGGGGAAAAAACATTGGTATTTCATCCTTTGGAGCTGTAATCACTGTATATATAAATCTGAGTAATGATTATTTTAGATATTTAGCTTCACTAGATTTCATGTAAATAGACGTGTG
>NC_051404.1:35251196-35251333 GCF_015228065.2 Penaeus monodon
ACCATATATGAATTTGATGAAAATCAGAAGGCAGGTTCGTGAGTAATATTTTGCAGGGCTGTCATTTGTCAGTGTTTAAAAACAACGTCTATAACTTCCAAAGTGTATTGTAGATAACAATACGATCCAAGGGCTTA
>NC_051404.1:35251851-35251986 GCF_015228065.2 Penaeus monodon
CCGCGATAAAAACGGGCGCGCAGGATTAGCTTCCGCCGCCGGACACGTGGCGCTCGGCGGGATTACGGCGGGAACGGGAGGCGGGAAGGAGGATCCCACCCGGGCTTTGCTTCCTCGGTGGACTTTCTTTTGCAG
>NC_051404.1:35252230-35253773 GCF_015228065.2 Penaeus monodon
CGAACGAATAATCACGATCTCTTCATATGTGTCTTCATTACGAGATGAATTACTTGGTTTTAATGCTGCGTCATGCTTGTTTCCCACAGCACAATAAGATATACATAAATTTCAGACTAAAAGTGATTCTCTCTTATATAATCTGAATGTATTTACGAAAAAAAACTGTGATGTACAAATGTTGATAATGCTATTAAATCCCTGAGGGAAATTTATTTTTTGAACATGGTTTGGCTTAATGTACGTACATCCAAAGCAATATTTAGTTCATATGAATATAGCCCAAATTCGTGTTTATATGTAGAATATTATTAATACTTTTGCCTTTCGCTTAGTATTGATTATACGATGGAGTTACAAAATGAAATAGAGAAATGGCCAAACAAATATAAGGTGTATCTCTTTCATTTTTTCCGGCTATACCCTGCCTTTATTCTTCGTCGTTATCTCAAGCTTGAAGTCTCATTCTGATGAATCTCGTCTTTCAGGAAATCTCAGCTTCCACAGGTCGAATGAAGTATACTGAATAGACGATTATTTACTTCCAGATATACACTGTGTATTAACTGAGCCTTCAGTGCTAACAAAGTCATGCATTGCTGCATCTTTCTTTATTTTGACAGAGATGGAATATCGCTAATATAACCATGTCTTGAGTTCTCAGTATAATCTCAGGGTTTCGGAATTTCTTATGTGACTAAAACTGAAGGTATTTCCTGAGGCCAGAGGTTCACTGAGACCAAATTTTCCTTTCGCTAATAAGCGTCGTGTTTCCTGTTAAATCTGTGGCGAGGTGGAGACAAAAGAGAATGCTAAAGTCAGAACCTACACAACTGGACACATGCTAAACGGTAAAACAAAACCCAAAACAAACAAGCAAAAGAACAGTTAATTTGGCAGCGGTGGGATTCGAACCCACGCCTCCGAAGAGACTGGTGCCTAAAACCAGCGCCTTAGACCGCTCGGCCACGCTACCTTGAAAATGAAAGGTATTTAAACCTATTAAATGATACATCGATTAAGCATCATCGACGCTTTATTTCCTATGAAACCATTCAGTTTGTTTACAGTTGGATAAAAATAGTATTCCTTCAGCACCTATAATCTTCTAAGAAGTGTGAAAGATTATATATAACTCTCTCATATAATCTGACATGTTCTGCGTTCTGACATTTTCGTGTTAGCTAGCCATTAATGCATTAGCTTATGACAACTAATATATTCCCGTGCAAAGAATATCAATACTTAAGAATTCACAAACTTGTAGAAATAGATAATTTCCCGTAATTACTCCAGTTAATCAATATTATCATTATCATTTCATGTGGAGATCCCAAGAAGTCGACATCCAAATCGGTCACCCTTTAATAGCTCCTCTTCCTGGTGGAGGACGGTGGTGGGGTGGGGGGGGGGGGCATTAAGCTATGCCTCCCGAGATCCTCTTACCTGCGGCCAACTCACGGGGGTAAGGATGGGGATACGTGATGGTGCACTGACACAGGTAAGCGTTTCTCACTCACTCAATCTCTTTCCCTTTCTCTTT
>NC_051404.1:35254500-35254972 GCF_015228065.2 Penaeus monodon
AGCAAAGCAAGAGTTTACATGCGTCTTTGCTCTCTTTTGAATAATCTAAAATAGTAATAAAAATATCTGAAACCTCATCCCACGCACAGTATGAGGAATAAACTGAGTCACGGCGATGAAAAATAAACAGTAGGTCAATATTCGTTACATTTCTAACGTCGTTTCTAGCATTCACGTCATCAAACACATCTTCATTATTTTGATAACACATTTGCCTAAGATAAGATCGAGTTCATGGTCTTTAGTGGTGCTTTCGTCTGCAAATTTCGGAAATGTAAAGCTTTGACCTTTACCCTTTAACCGCTAAGTTCAGTTCACTGCCCGATTGTGTGCGGTTTTCTGGAGGTTTGTGGCAACTCTAGGTATAGGTTAATCGGATTTTTGACATATCTGGATTCAACGGTTTGTTTTATAACGTTAGATATTGATGCCAAAATATATTTATGTATATGAGTGTATTTGTAGCTTTTTC
>NC_051404.1:35255099-35255455 GCF_015228065.2 Penaeus monodon
ATTTCTTAAAAATTCCTCTGTAAGGCAGCCTGACAATGCGCACCAAAAGGGTTAAGTGAATCATACGTAACACGCTGTCCCGTTTCCTACAATTCCAAAGCGAAATTCATTCCTAAGTGAACTTGAAGTGCCATTCCACAAGGGAAATCTGGAAGCCCATTGAAGAGGGAATATATTTTACCTTAGAAGATCAGAGGTTATGCGAAGGAAATATCTTAACACAGGAAACTATATGATCCATGGCTACATCGGGTAACGTGGCTGATAATGCTTAATAAAGAACCAGTCATTATATTCAGACAAACATCATAATATCACTAGAGGAGTATCGTTCAACTTGACGTCATCAAAAGTGT
>NC_051404.1:35256025-35256457 GCF_015228065.2 Penaeus monodon
TAGACAGCCCATAGATCGACCCCCCGCCACCCCACTCCCCCCTTTCCATCTCTCGTCACAGAGCCGGCATGGGTGTGTAACTGTGTCAACCATTTTTAATTGGAAAATTGAATGACCCGGACTAAAATGCAAATCCTGATGGGGGGGGGGGATTTTTTATATATATTTTTTGTGAATAGGCTAAATGGTGGGAAACCAGTCTTGATAAAAACACGGGGACGAAGTGTGATGATAATAGTGTATGATTATGGGTAGGCTGATAATGGATAATGAGTGATAAGATGTTGTTTGGTACAATACGTCTATTCTCCTGTTATTATTGCAATTCTTCTAAATTTTCAGTTGCACTTATAGTTTAAGATTCTTGTGGCGGGTCTTGAATTCTGATAGAGTAATTAATCTAAAATCGATGTGTATATCACTTATGGTGTT
>NC_051404.1:35256568-35257285 GCF_015228065.2 Penaeus monodon
GTCTAATTTTATTCTCTTCTTCATTCCTTTTCTTTTTCTTTCTTTTCCGTTCTTTCTTCTTTCCTTTGTAGTGCATTGTTCTTTCATATCATAAACATCCTATGCCCTATACTGTTATTCTCATTTGACGTAATGCAATAATCTGGACCTAACAATAAAGAAATCTGATATTATGAAATCAACATTTAGTTATATATGAAGCCCTAAGTTCTGATAATATCTATCACTTGAAAAATACACAGCTGGTAACGTCACTTTTCTTGTAATTAATATATCCTTAAAATTGCGATTTAATACCTGGTCCACATATCATATAATTTAATTTACGGTAACTTGTGGATGGGAGTTCATGTTAAAGCGTACAGTTTGATTCGTATATGCAAAATTACAAATATAAATTCATCTACTAACAAGATCTACATTTACATCATGGAAAGGAAAGCTGTACGAAAATTGCCTCAATCAAACGTGTTGAGAGAACTTTTATTATTTAGGCATAATCTCACATCTAAACACTGGCACTGGTTCGACAGGCAGTTATTTAGTCTGTTTAAACTGAGTTTTGTTTATTTACTAATAAGAGGTATGTGAGACTTTTGTTACTGCTATAATACTAGATTTAACTTGAGAGTAATTTTTTTTTCTTCAAGGATGTGTCGGTAAAAGGAAAAGTATCTTATACCAGTTTGCGTTAATAAATCAAATTGGGCCCCGTAT
>NC_051404.1:35257330-35257618 GCF_015228065.2 Penaeus monodon
CTGATTCTTGCCATTTATTTCTTATCTTTGAGATTTGACAAGAAAATCTATAAAAAGAATTATATAATCTTATTTATGATTCATTTATCCATCAAAGAATCTATAACATTACAAAAATAACAGTATATTATTTCCAGTTCGAGATCTTCACGCTACTTAAATCAATCCCCCAAAAACGAATGGTAGATATAAGACAAATATAAGTCAAATGGTAGATATTTATATGATACATCTACGTGAGGCCGATATATCCCTAATTCTTTCTAGGCATAATGTATGAATTATAAA
>NC_051404.1:35257721-35257962 GCF_015228065.2 Penaeus monodon
ACAATTTTCTCTGGCTCTGTGGTATATTGTAGTTCTAAATCCAGCTTCCCGTTATTTACAATAACACAAATTTAGTAAATACTATGTTTATTAACTCGTAAACCATTTAAATCTGAAAGTAACGATTAATATTACACCCAACTATGTAAACTTTTTATTTTAATGAAGATGATATCATATTAGGTAATACGAAAGCAGGAGTCCGTGTTTGACCTCCGTTATATATTACCATATAGTGGAG
>NC_051404.1:35258354-35258771 GCF_015228065.2 Penaeus monodon
TGCAATCAACACACACCTAAATCCCGAAGATTAACCAAACGGCCTTTGGACAACGCCCCCCCCTTAAAAAAAAAGTCATCCGGGGAAATTGGAAAATTGAATGCACAGGAATAAACTCTAAATCCTGGACAAGCGGTTGAATGCCACCGAGAACCCAAGTAGTTGTGGCACCTTGACATGCTGTGGCACCTTGACAAGTTGTGGCACCTGACATGTTGTGGCACCTGACATGTTGTGGTACCTTGACATGTGGCATATTAACATGTTTGTGGCTCCTTGACATGCTGTGCCATTTGACATGTTGTGGCACCTTTATAATATTTCTATTGGTATGGAAATATGCATTAAAAAATTGGAAATGTAGATAGTGTAATCAATAAGTCAAATTGGATAATTTATTATGTTCATATATTTCTG
>NC_051404.1:35259684-35261471 GCF_015228065.2 Penaeus monodon
TCACAGTCATTGTTGTATACTTGTCATGAAAGTTGTTATTATCCAGTTAACCAATGCTACAACTGAATTTAACGTTTATGTTAACTCAAGTGTCCCCTTAAAACCACAGTCCCGTAATACATACTTGCCCTTGAAATAATTTCATTCGGAACTCATTATCCTGTGACAGATTCACCCCAAAATTCATTCTTTCCTGAAAAAGACACTCACACCTCCCTCCCACCTAGACACGTACACCGTAACGCATTCTTCATCACGGTGTCCATTTCACCTTTTGCATTATCACAAGGAATCAGTCAAATTCTTCGCCATATTTTGATCTGAATCTCTGGATGCAACGCTGACACCAATTAATTCTGAAGACTTTCGTGTGAAGAAAAATGTAGGTTACGGGACAATAACTCTTTAAAAATATATATATTTAGCATGAAAAATATGAAAAAAACGCAGGTCGGGTTCAAAGCTATTTACAGCACACCGATTTTTTACATCAGTTATGGTCCATCTTTCGACGTAAATATTGTGACGGAATTTGTTGATCAGACCTTGTCATTTCTTCTCTATGTTTGTACGTGTAGTTACGTGTGAAATTCCGACAATAATAAGGTATGCCGATGGACCCTGTAATGAATGTAGTTGATTGCTTAATGGTACAAAATTATTTAAATTTGGCTTTCCTTGGAGTTACCTCCACAGAAGATTGTATTTGGAGAATGAAGAGATACGGATACCCTTCTAAGACTGCTAGAAGGAGGCTTTGAAATGGAGGAATAACAGATAACATTATGGATATGAGGTAAGGGTTATTTATTTTTTGTGTAATAAACGTGGGTTAATTTTTTTCTCTCTCATTCTTTATATATAAGCGAAGATGTTCGTTTTAATGGCAAGGGAGAATAAAAAAACGGTCTATCTAGATGTCTTCAGACCATGTATCCTTGAAAAAGGTTGGTAGTGCTGTCAATATTTTTATATATTTTTTTTCTTATAAGCAATAAGTGGAGCAATCATCAGCAACAGCTTAATATAATCAATCTAATATCAGTCTAATAAATATACTTCAAAATTGTCTAAAGTCATGAAATAGCGTTACATTACAATTCTAAAAGAGCTGATAACCCAATAAGAAACAAAGATACATGAAAATTGATCCGGCATTCCCAAAATATGGGCAAATTATAATGGTAGATGATATACACCATACTTCAACTTTAGACAACATAGCATTTTTTATCTTTTTTATATACAGCACTGAATTTGTCTCATACCTTTATATCCTAATAAACGAAATCGGATTGCAGGTGGATTCTTCAACCACAGCCCGAGTAATGCGTGCGGCCAAGAGGACACAGGCTTTGTTTTGGTGTTCGTTGAGATCATAGGATTCACGGATTTTTGGGTTCTAAATCGGCACGTATCCATTCTAGTTGAGCAAATAATAATCTAGATTTCCTAGAATGATATCTAGGAACGGAAGCTCCAGCTTCATAATTGAATTAGATTTTTTTTTTTCTGATACTGATTTGGCTTGGGTTAACACTTCACCCGGGTTAGGGCCACAGACTGCTTCGAACAGTGATTGGACAGTAGTTGTGCCCAGGGTACGAATGGTTTGAAATTTAGACCTTGCTTGTGTACAGTCTAGACCCTATGACCCCATGCACTCGGCCTTTTGTTAGATTCCTTATAAGGCACTAGGGAATCTACTGTTGTGATACTGTAGTGTTGTGTTACAGGTTATGCATATAGAGCTTCCAAAGGAGAGGGAAATGAGGTAGACGTGAATA
>NC_051404.1:35261526-35261949 GCF_015228065.2 Penaeus monodon
TATTGATTTTCCTGTTTGGCAGACGTACTTCTTAAAGTCCTTTTGCGAGATTTTTTTTTTGAGTTAAAGAGAGAGGAGCAGAAATATCGATATTACGGGAAAGTTGTCTTTTCATTTGATAGATTATTGTCATCGATTTGGCGTTTTTCTCTTCCCTTCGGCCCCCAAAAATGTGAATAACTTATTTTCATCAATGTAAAACTAGAATCATAGCGGTCACAAATTTTCCTTATAATGCGTGCGCATCCTAAAGGGTCGGAGAGGCAGGTCATAAAAAATGGATCATTTCCATATTTCCTCTATATCTGAAATGAATACGCTTTATTCCATTTAATTCTGTTCATATTTTTTCGACGTTATTTACCAGACAAATAGTAAATTACATTAATTGATAAACCATTTCTACATCTTTACGTTTCTACA
>NC_051404.1:35262107-35262237 GCF_015228065.2 Penaeus monodon
GATTAGACCTTTTGCACATACAAAAAATATATATATATCTCCATAATCATTTGCACACAATATTCACACTGAATTAAAACACTCGATGTTCTATATGTAACAGCATGGAGGTCGGTGTCGATCTCTTATC
>NC_051404.1:35262310-35262959 GCF_015228065.2 Penaeus monodon
TTATGTCACATATCTTCCTTTCCGTTTTGTTGTCATATCGGTGATAAAAATGTATTCACCGCGACCACGTTTCTCTCTTACTATTATCAGGTAAAAGTGATATCAGAAATTAATGATATTATTAAACACAGTTTGGGCAATCTGAGAACACCTCTGATTCCTTATGTGAGGAAATAGTTGGTCTCTGAAGTGGATACAAAGCATAAAACATATAGATTCAACAAAAAGATTGTATATTTCATTGTTATAAATACTTTTATCCTTTTTTTATTGATTGCATTCAAAGAATTAATAACCTATTTTATTAGTGAACTGGAAGATTTTGGCAGCCAATTAGTTTAATCTTTTCAATATAGTTTTTTTCTCTCTATGAAAAAACACGATAGCAAACAAGTGGCGATGTGTATTCCAGGCTCTTATTCTAGGTCAAATGGTATTAGTTCATCAATGAGATTATATCATGTTATTAAAGTGAAGGTAAGACAAGGTAGTATCAATCAACGCATCATTTTCCACTGCAATTATATAAACTACAAACAACCAACGGCTTTTAGATTGGCACTATATAACCCATGTGATTACAGTGAATCGTAGCCACGGGAAGAAAGTAACAAACAATAATTATCTAATATTTTTTGGTGGAATGAAA
>NC_051404.1:35263354-35264313 GCF_015228065.2 Penaeus monodon
ATATCTTTACGTGGGAATGCACTAATTCCTATTTTTAATAACCGGAACATAATCAAAACCTCTAATGTTCAGAGTCGCATGACCTTACCTGACCGAGGAGTACCTTTGCAAATACCTAGCTTTTATATCAGATCTTCCTAAAATCTTCCCCTGAACAAGACAATGATCTTACCTGTGAACTCGCTATTCCGGAATAGATCGGAACTCACAGAAACTGAAGACCCTTTTACAGTCATAGAGTCCTTTATGTTTACAAGGAATGCCAGTCACTCCAGATACAGCGAGCCCACTGCTGTGTACGCCACACATCGTACCTTCAGTTGAGAGTCCGTGATCTCCCGAAAGAGGGCAATCTGGAGGGCGAGCAGACACGGTGGACGCCAATCTCAGACTCCTTATGCGAGGAGAAGGCTAGTCTTGGAAGTGGAAAGAAAGAAATAGGAAAATATTATATGTATATTTGACAGGAGAGTTGTCTCTTTATTATAATAAATATACAATTATTATTTCGTATTTCTTTTTATTACACGCAGTGCACGAAAATGAACAAGTGATTCACAGCAGACATGTACTTCAATATACATGAATACTGAAGAGGATATGAATATACATATACACATGCACGGGCTATATCATGTCAATAATAGCGTCTATGCACAGATGGGCGTAACGCATGATAAAGATACAGTTTTAAATCACATCGGAGAAATTTTACATTACGTATATCGTAAAAAAATAACGTGCAGATACTACATTTTCCTTTAATTTATTTACAATCTGCTGACATGTATGGTAAGTAGGAATACGCATCTGTTATCAGAAAAACTTCCCAAAATACATTTATAAATGTTTTGTTAATGTAAACATTCATCTGAGAACACCTCTGGACATGCATACCCTTAGATAATCTAGTATCATTGTAACAATTCATATCAATCCAATGCTATACTATCCTGATT
>NC_051404.1:35264340-35264591 GCF_015228065.2 Penaeus monodon
TATTCATATGTGTTATTTTTAGAAATTTGTAAACTGGAAGATTTTGGCAGTCAATTCATTTACTCAGCAGTAGAGAGTGCTCATTTAACCTCGAGTTTGTTGTGCTTTATTTCTGTTGTACATGAACATCAAACATGTTAAGGAAACGTTTGTTTATGTAGATGTGGAAGAAAGTAACAAACAATAAAACATATATTAATTTTATTGGATGTATTAATCTCCGGTTGTGAAAATATTAGAAATTAAAAATT
>NC_051404.1:35265067-35266259 GCF_015228065.2 Penaeus monodon
GAAGGGAACGTTGCAAAAAGGTAACTTATATATCAGATCTTCGTAAAATCTTCATTTTCCCCTGAACGAGGCACAATGATCTCATCTGCCTCCTCGCCATCCCGGGAAAACATCTGGACCTTCACAGACCGACGGCCTTTCACAGTCAGATATGAGTCCTTTTTGTTTACAAGTAATGCCAGACACTCCAGATACAGTGACTCGCCAGTGAGCCAAAACTTCTGTATACCACATATCGTACCTTCAGCTGAAAGTCCAGTGATCTCCCAAAGGGAGGCGTGGAGATACGGGACGCCGATCTCGGACTCCTTATGCGAGGAGAAGGTTAGTCTTCGAAGTGGAGAGAGAGGAATAGGAAATATATATATATGACAGGAGAATTGTCTCTTTATTATAATAAATAGTCACTTATGATTTTGTATTTCTCTTTATGCGGCACAGAACCCGAAGTCAACGTAGAGATTGCACGGAATCTATGTCTCTACACACGAACTTGATATTACTTTGCTTAATTTGCTGTTCATAAGCGAGAAACAAATTAATACATCAGGTTGGTTTAATCCTCACAGGACACGATAATTTCAACCCGTTCGCCCTCCTCTCTGTAATACATCCTGCGGTGACATTCAAATATGGTTTCTTCATCCAGGCATAGCCACACCTTCACTGTTGTGTACGCCCCATGTATATTCGCATATGAAGCTCCTATTTGAAAGAGACATATCTCGTGTCACATATACATATATAAAGTTTTCTGTTCCTCTCCACTTCAAAGAATAATCTTCTCTCATAAGGGGTCCGAAATTGACGTCCATCGTAGCTCCTTGCCCTCCAGACCGCCCTCTTTCGGAAGATCACTGGACTTTCTACCTAAGGTACGATATGTGGTGTACACAAAAGTGGACTCATTGACACAGTATCTGGACTTTCTGTCATAGCTTCTAAATATATAGGGATCATGTCTTGATGTGAAAGACTATCAATCACTACAGGGTCTAATGTATAACGGACTGACGAGGTTGCAGGTGAAATTACTGTACCTTGTGTATGTCAAAATTTTACTATAATTTAATTTCTTTATTGCGGTGACTCTTGCTGAAGTGAGGTCAAGAGATAATTAAGAGTGCCTTGTGTGCCAAAATTTTACTGTGAGCTGATATATGTGCCCCATGCAGAAGTGAGAAGCTAAATT
>NC_051404.1:35266524-35266731 GCF_015228065.2 Penaeus monodon
CTGTATACTTGTATGTAAGTGCATGTGCCAGTATTTATAAGGCAGTTAACCTTTTCCTTTCAGGGGATATACTTTTCAATGTGCAATTACTTTAAACTCAACAAAAACGAACGATTAACTTTCTCGCATTCCTCGTTCGCCTGTATTTCATATTTTCGATATCTCAACTTACCATTTCTTCACTAACCAAGCAGCCGGAATTCCTAA
>NC_051404.1:35267294-35267959 GCF_015228065.2 Penaeus monodon
CTTGTTTTTGCGGATAAACAGCCAAAGGTAACAAACATTCGCACTTCATATGCACAAGGTGTTAATGAATATAAAAGAAAATAAAAAGTTGCCATTATTATAATGAAAGAGACATTTCTCGTGTCATATGCATATATATATAAAGTTGTCTATTCCTCCCTCTCCACTTCAAAGAATAATCTTCTCCTCGCATAAGGAGTCCGAGATTGGCGTATATCGTATCTCCTTGCCCTCCGGACCGCTCTCCTTCGGAAGATCACTGGAGTTTTAACTGAAGCTACGATGTGTTGCGTGCACACAGTGGACACCTTGGTGGTGACACAGTATCGGTGTTTCTGGCCTGGCCTCAAAACATGTCGGAATCATGTCTGGCCGTGAAAGACTATCTGATGGATAACGGACTGGCGAGCTTGCAGGTGAGATCATTGTGCCTTGTGTGTCAAAATTTACTATGAGCAGATATATGAATCAGTTTTACCGTGGTGCCTCTTACAGAATTGAGGTCAAGGAATAATCAAGAGTGTGTTTAGGAAGTGAAGAAATGGTAGATTCCAATATCGTAAATATGACATACGAGCGAATGAGGAATACAGGAACGTGAATCACTCCTTTTTTTAAGTTTAAAGTAGTTGCATTTTGAAAAGGTCAAGATACAAGTATACAGC
>NC_051404.1:35268007-35268078 GCF_015228065.2 Penaeus monodon
GAAGTCACAGAAATCAGAGAAACTCGATTAAATAAAAAAAAGAAGCTGGTTCTAGATATACAGAAATACGC
>NC_051404.1:35268167-35268569 GCF_015228065.2 Penaeus monodon
TACATATAGAGTGCAACACCGAGTAATCTAGCATTACCAATGGCCCGATTCCATAGTTGGTTGTGGTGTGCATGTGCGTGCAATGTAACATGGGGCTAATTCCCATAATCGATTGACCTCTATGACCCAGTGTATTTTTGACCTACAATGATCAGCATAACAAGGAACTCAGTATTACTCATATTCCCTAAATTGGTTGACCTCATTTGACTTGGGATCCATAGGATTTAGAATAATAAATAAGGCCATGCGATGGATATGCATTTCTTAATACCATGCAAAGTTTTATGATAAAAAAATCTTATCAGACTATACAGTGAAAATACTTTTTTATTTAATAACATACAGTTTTCATAATATGAAATGTTAAATTCCAATAGATGAATTTTCAAAAGGCCCAAA
>NC_051404.1:35268839-35268941 GCF_015228065.2 Penaeus monodon
CCCAGATGACTTGTGAATTGTTGCATGTTACAAGGCATATTCTATCCTTTTCGGGAATAAGATCATCATATCATAGTGAATCCATAGGAATTATGGAACAAT
>NC_051404.1:35269252-35269397 GCF_015228065.2 Penaeus monodon
GTGTTTTCCCGAAGGAAGGCGGTCCGGAGGGCGAGGAGACACGGTAGACACCAATCTCGGACTCCTTATGTTAGTCTTTCAAATGGAGGGAGAGGAATTTATATATATAATGTCATGTTTGTGTATAATGTGATACATGATTAAA
>NC_051404.1:35270113-35271899 GCF_015228065.2 Penaeus monodon
CTCATAAATAACCAGAACATGATTAATACCATTAATGCTCAGAGTCGATTGACCTTACCTGACCGAGGGGTACCTTTGCAGAAAAGACACTTATATATCAGATCTTCATTAAAAAAATCACATTACCCCTGAACAAGGCACAATGATCTCACTTGCTACCTCGCTATTCCGGAATAGATCGGAACCTGCACAGACTGGCGGCCCTTCACAGTCAGGTATGAGTCCTTTATGTTTACAAGTAATGCCTGATACTCCATATTCAGTGACCCCAACAGAGAGCCCCCTTATCGTACATTTATCCGAAAGTCCAGTGATCTGCCGAAGGAGGGCGAGGAGACACGGTGGTCGCCAATCTCTGGGCTCCTTATGCGAGGAGAAGGTTAGTGTTCGAAGTGGAGAGAGTGGAATAGGAATATTATATGTATGTACGACAGGAGAGTTGTCTCTTATTATAATAAATGAACAGTTTTTATTTCGTATTTCTCTTACATGCAGTAACGAGAATGAACAGGTAATTCACAGATAAGACGCAATTTTGGGCAATATATTGGAATCTACCATTTCTTCACTATAACAGGAATTCCTAAACGCACTCTTAATTATTCCTTGATCTCAATTCTGTAAGAGGCACCACGGTAAAATGATTCATATATCAGCTCATAGTAAAATTTTGACACACAAGGCACAATGATCTCACCTGCAAGCTCGCCAGTCCGTATCCATCAGATAGTCTTTCACGGCCAGACATGATTCCGACATGTTTGAGGCCAGGCCAGAAACACCAGATACTGTGTCACCACCAAGGTGGTCCACTGTTGTGCACGCCACACATCGTAGCTTCAGTTAAAACTCCAGTGATCTTCCGAAGGAGAGCGGTCCGGAGGGCAAGGAGATACGATATACGCCAATCTCGGACTCCTTATGCGAGAAGATTATTCTTTGAAGTGGAGAGGGAGGAATAGACAACTTTATATATATATGTATATGACACGAGAGAGGTCTCTTTCATTATGATAAATGGCAACTTTTTTTTCTTTTATATTCATTAACACCTAGTGCATATGAAGTACGAATGTCGTTACCTTTGGCTGTTTATCGCAAAATCAAGTGCGTGCAATGTATCATGGGGCTAATTCCATAATCGGTGACATCTTCTGACCCATTGTCTGTTTGACCTACAATGATCAGCATAACAAGGAACTCAGTATTACTCATATTCCCTAAATCGGTTGACCTCATTTGATTGGGATCCGTAGGATTTAGAATAATAAATAGGGCCATGCGATGGATATGCATTTCTTAGACCATGCAAAGTTTTATGATAAAAAAATACTTATCAGACTATACAGTAAAAATACTTTTTTATTTAATAACATACAGTTTTCATAATATGAATCCTACATGTTACAGGCCATGGCAGAAAGACCACTCTCTCGTCATACATACATATAATATTCCCTATTCCTCTCTCCACTTCGAACACTAACCTTCTCCTCGCATAAGGAGTCGGTGTCACTGAATCTGGGGTATCAGGCATTACTTGTAAACATAAAGGACTCATATCTGACTGTGAAGGGCCGTCAGTCTGTGCAGGTTCCGATGTCTTCCGGAATGCGAGGTAACAAGTGAGATCATTGTGCCTTGTTCAGGGGTACTGTAATTTTTTTTATGAAGATCTAATATATAAGCGTCTTTTCTGCAAAGGTACCCTCGGTCAGGTAAGGTCAAGCGACTCTGAGCATTAATGGTATAGGGTATATTATGTTCTGGTTATTTAAAGTAGATA
>NC_051404.1:35272232-35272783 GCF_015228065.2 Penaeus monodon
TAGATAATTATTGTTTTCTACTTTCTTCCCGTAGGTACGATTCGCTATAACGCTAACGCGTTTAATGCATATGTACAGAAGAATTAACGCACAGCGAATTAATCACATGGATTATATAGTGCCAGTCTATAAGAAATTGGTTGCTGTAGTTTATATATTTCCAGTGGGAAATGATGCGTTAATTCATACTAACTTGTCCTACCTTCACTTTAATAACATGATCTAATCTCATTAATGCGTCACACATCGGTCACTATTGTCATATCCAGCAGCCGGTTGACCTCTAATAACCCTTTGACCTAGAATAAGATGACGAGGAACTCAAGTCTGCAATACACATCGATACTTGTTTGCTATCGTATGCATTTTATAGAAAGAAAGGGGTTAGACTAAAAAGATTAAATTAAATGGCTGCCAAAATTGTCCAGTTCACTAACTTCTAAAAAAGAAAATAGGATATAAATTTTCAAATGCAAACATACTAAAAAATATATATACGATAATTTATCACAATGAAGTATAAATTCGATATTGTAGTGCATTAACCTAAA
>NC_051404.1:35273344-35274259 GCF_015228065.2 Penaeus monodon
CGAATCCGCATGTAGAGCACCAGATATATATTATCTACTATAAATAACCAGAACATGCTTTATACCGTTAATAGTCAGAGTCGATTGACCTTACCTGACCGAGGGTACCTTTGCAGAAAAGACACTTATATATTAGAATCTTCATAAAAAAAATCACATTACCCTGTACAAGGCACAATGATCTCACTTGCTACCTCGCCATTCCGGAAGACGTCGGAACCTGCACAGACTGACGGCCCTTCACAGTCAGATATGAGTCCTTTATGTTTACAAGTAATGCCTGATACTCTAGATTCAGTGACACCAACAGAGAGCCCACTTACCGTACATTTATCCGAAAGTCCAGTGATCTGCCGAAGGAGGGCGAGGAGACACGGTGGTCGCCAATCTCTGACTCCTTATGCGAGGAGAAGGTTAGTGTTCGAAGTGGAGAGAGAGGAATAGGGAATATTATATGTATGTACGACAGGAGAGTTGTCTCTTTATTATAATAAATGAACAGTTATAAGTACTGTTATCTTACATGCAGTAGACGAGAATGAACAGGTGATTCACAGATTAGACGCAATTTTGGCAATCTGACACCCTTATACAATCGAGTATCATTTGAGCAACTCTTATCAAAAGAGGTCGACTACTGAAAATGACGTTTGACCGTTCAGAGGCAATAACGACATGAGACTGTTTGTAATTACAATGGATCATTTTTTCAACCTTGAATACTTTAGCGTCTACAATACACAACTATCTTATATTTTTCATAAAAAGAAAGGGCTATATCAATTCCTTCAAATGCAAACATAATAAAAAAGATAAGGTCATTTATCACAATGAAGTATACAGTCTTGACTTTATATACGTTATATGTTCTGTTAATTTATCTGCACGTCAAAGACTTTCCTCACGTAAGGAGTC
>NC_051404.1:35274302-35275047 GCF_015228065.2 Penaeus monodon
CAGGGTAGCTTAGCATTCAATTGATAGAACTAGGGTATGCATGCCTAGAGGTGTTCTCAGATTTCCCAAAATTGTGTTTAATAAACTAATCGATGTGGTCACCTAATCTCGTGATTGTCGTGTATTAACGTAAAGATGGTATAAAAGATAATTAACAAAACATCTATAAACATAATTTGGCCAAGAATATTGAACGCACATTCCTACATATCATTCTTGTTAGCAACTAATTAGTAAAGGAAAGGAAAATGTTTTGTGTGATAATAGTGTTTACATGTTCAACTATTTACGATACATGGAGTTATAATTGTATCTTTAGCAAAAAAAAAAGAAGAAAAAAAGCATGTTACAGCCTTTTGCACGTTACTACTGGCATGCTCTAGATATACGGTAAACACATATACTGTATATTCATGTGTATGTGTACATGTAAGTAGAACAACGAACGAATTTGCTCGACATCATGAATTCTACATGTGTATATGTGTATACTAACATCCTTCAGTATTCTATATACTGAAGTATATGTCAGCTGTCAATCACCTGTTCTTTTGTATTCTGCATGTAATAAAGAAAGATAGAAACTAATAACAGTTCATTTATTATGATAAACAAAAAACTCACCTGTCACATATACATATAATATTTCCTATTCCTCTCCTCCTATTTCAAAGACTAACATAAGGAGTCTGAGATTGGCGTCCACCGTGTCTCCTCGCCCTCCGGACCGCCTTCCTTCGGGAAA
>NC_051404.1:35275401-35275491 GCF_015228065.2 Penaeus monodon
ATCGTTCCAGAATTCCTATGGATTCACTATGATATGATGATCTTATTCCCGAAAAGGATGGAATATCCCTAGCAACACAAGTCATCTGGG
>NC_051404.1:35275803-35276612 GCF_015228065.2 Penaeus monodon
ATTTAGGGAATATGAGTAATACTGAGTTCCTTGTTATGCTGATCATTGTAGGTCAAACAGACACTGGGTCAGAAGAGGTCAACCGATTATGGGAATTAGCCCCATGATACATTGCACGCACTTGATTTTGCGGATAAACAGCCAAAGGTAACGACATTCGCACTTCATATGCACAAGGTGTTAATGAATATAAAAGAAAATAAAAAAGTTGCCATTTATTATAATGAAAGAGACATCTCTCGTGTCATATCTATATATAAAGTTGTCTATTCCTCCCTCTCCACTTCAAAGAATAATCTTCTCCTCGCATAAGGAGTCCGAGATTGGCGTCCATCGTATCTCCTCGCCCTCCGGACCGCTCTCCTTCGGAAGATCACTGGAGTTTTAACTGAAACTACGATGTGTGGCGTGCACAACAGTGGACTCCTTGGTGGTGACACAGTATCTGGTGTTTCTGGCCTGGCCTCATAATTTGTAGGAATCATGTCTGGCCGTGAAAGACTATCAACCACTGCAGGGTATGATGGATAACGGACTGGCGAGCTTGCAGGTGAGATTGCAGGTGCCTTGTGTGTCAAAATTTTATTATGAGCTGATATATGAATCAGTTTTACCGTGGTGCCTCTTACAGAATTGAGGTCAAGGAATAATTAAGAGTGTGTTTAGGAATTCCTATTGCTTGGATAGTGAAGAAATGGTAGATTCCAATATCGTAAATATAACATACGGGCGAATGAGGAATACAGAAAAGTGAATTTTTAAGTTTAAAGTAATTGCACATTGAAAAAGTTAAGATACAAGTATACAGG
>NC_051404.1:35276657-35276722 GCF_015228065.2 Penaeus monodon
GAAGTCACAGAAATCAGAGAAACTCGATTAAATAAAAAGAAGTGTTCTAGTATACATAAATACTC
>NC_051404.1:35276809-35277106 GCF_015228065.2 Penaeus monodon
GAGTGCAACACCGAGTAATCTAGCATTACCAATGGCCCGATTCCCATAGTTGGTTGACGTCTTCTGACCCTATGTCTGCTTGAGCTATTGTGAGTAACATGGCAAGAAACTCACATTCCTCACACTGCCTTCACAGAGGGTGATTTCCGGAATCGGTTGCCCTTATTTGACTCGGGTTCCACAACATTTAGAATGACTTGGCAAACAGTTGGGCCAGAGGATGGATAAGCATTTCCTATTACCATGCACTTGGCAAACCATGCACTTATGAGAAAAATAGTTAGGCTATACAGCAAT
>NC_051404.1:35277233-35277547 GCF_015228065.2 Penaeus monodon
CATGGGGCTAATTCCCATAATCGGTTGACCTCTACTGACCCAGTGTCTTTTTGACCTACAATGATCAGCATAACAAGGAACTCAGTATTACTCATATTCCCTAAATTGGTTGACCTCATTTGATTTGGGATCCATAGGATTTAGAATAATAAATAGGGCCATGCGATGGATATGCATTTCTTAGTACCATGCAAAATTACGAGAGAAAAAAAAACTTATTAGACCATACAGTAAAAATACTTACTTTTATTTAATAACCGACATTTTTCATAATATGAAATGTTAAATTCCAATAGATGAAATTTCAAAAGGCC
>NC_051404.1:35278052-35278282 GCF_015228065.2 Penaeus monodon
AGGAATTCCGGCTGCTTGGTTAGTGAAGAAATGGTAAATTGAGATATCGAAAATATGAAATACAGGCGAACGAGGAATGCGACAAAGTTAATCGTACGTTTTTGTTGAGTTTAAAGTAATTGCACATTGAAAAGTATATCCCCTGAAAGGAAAAGGTTAACATCTTTATAAATACTGGAATATGCATTTACATATAAGTATACAGTATTGATAATGTTAAAGACAATCAT
>NC_051404.1:35278500-35279972 GCF_015228065.2 Penaeus monodon
CCAGCAATTTAGCTTCTCACTTCTGCATGGGGCACATATATCAGCTCACAGTAAAATTTTGGCACACAAGGCACTCTTAATTACCTCTCTTCAGCAAGAGGCACCACGATAAAGAAATTAAATTATAGTAAAATTTCGACATACACAAGGCACAATGATTTTACCTGCAAGCTCGTCAGTCCGTTATACATCAGACCCTGTAGTGATTGATAGTCTTTCACATCAAGACATGATCCCGATATATTTAGAAGCTATGCCAGAAAATCCAGATACTGTGTCACCGCCAATAAGATAACTTTTGTGTACGCAACATATCGTACCTTCGGTAGAAAGTCCAGTGATCTTCCGAAGGAGGGCGGTCTGGAGGGCAAGGAGGTACGATGGACGTCAATTTCGGACTCCTTATGAGAGAAGATTATTCTTTGAAGTGGATAGGGATGAATAGAAAACTTTATATATGTATATGTGACACGAGATATGTCTCTTTCAAATAGGATAAATGACAACTATTTATTTTGTATTTCCTTTTGCTTTAGAATTCATTTGAACAAACATATGCTTGTATTTATATTTACATATGGATCTAGCATTATCCTTTCACAAGGAATCGGAGATTAGGGTCCACTAAATCATCTCGCCCTCCTAACACCTGCCTCCGAGCTTCATATGCGAATATACATGGGGTGTACACAACAGTGAAGGTGTGGCTATGCCTGGATGAAGAAACCATATTTGAATGTCACCGCAGGATGTATTACAGAGAGGAGGGCGAACGGGTGAAATTGTCGTGTCCTGTGAGGATTAAACCAAACCTGATGTATTAAGTTTGTTTCTCGGCTGATGAACAGCAAATTAACCAAAGTAATCCGTGCAATCTCTGCGTTGACTTCGGGTTCTGTGCCGTATAAAGAGAAATACAAAATCATAAGTGACTATTTATTATAATAAAGAGACAATTCTCCTGTCATATATATATAATATTTCCTATTCCTCTCTCTCCACTTCGAAGACTAACCTTCTCCTCGCATAAGGAGTCCGAGATTGGCGTCCGTATCTCCACGCCCTCCTTCGGGAGATCACTGGACTTTCAGCTGAAGGTACGATATGTGGTATACAGAAGAGTTGGCTCACTGGCGGAGTCACTGTATCTGGAGTGTCTGGCATTACTTGTAGACAAAAAGGACTCATATCTGACTGTGAAAGGCCGTCGGTCTGTGAAGGCCCAGACGTATTCCGAAGGGCGAGGAGGCTTTGAGATCATTGTGCCCGTTCGGGGGTAATGTGAAGATTTTACGAAGATCTGATATTGAGTTCCCTTTTTTTGAAAGGGTCCCCTTGGGTTAGGTTGGGTTAGGTCATGTGTTGATTATTCTTTTTATATGAATGGGGAATTTAGTTAATTTACGAAAAGTAATTTGGTGGTGCATAAAAACAAACAACACATGCATATATTTGTTTTTTACGTATATTAC
>NC_051404.1:35280024-35280119 GCF_015228065.2 Penaeus monodon
TGTTATGTATTTTCATGTAATCTTTATATGATAAAAATTAATGTATATTACGTATTTTTTATAATGTATAGATTTATATATTTGATATATTGTAA
>NC_051404.1:35282009-35283954 GCF_015228065.2 Penaeus monodon
ATACTATGAAGCACACGTGTGTGGGTATAACACCCAAAACCATTAGGAAAATTTAAAAAATTTCTAATATTTTAAAAAGCGGAGTTAATACATTCCACTAAATTAAAATGTTTTTTGTTTTTTACTTTTTCCCCCTCCCCCGTTCTTATAAACAAAAAGATTTTCCTTTGCATGTTTGATGTTAGTCAAAAGAAAAAACGCAAAACAAACTCGAGGTCAAATGGGACTGTCTATTGTGATAAATGAAATTTACGCCAAAATTTCCAGTTTACTCATTTCCAAAAAAAAACAATATGAATATACAATATGAAATTTATATATTTTTATATTATATTATTTAAAATTATATTATAATTAGTCAAGCTTGGATTGTATGAATTGTTTCAAAATAAATTTCTTTTTAAAAAATAATGACTAATATAAGCATCGATATGCATCTGATCTTGTGATCGTAGTTCATTCACGTAAATACATGTAATAGATGAAAGTTTACATTAAAAAAACATTTAACAAATGTTTTTGGGCAGTTTTTTTGATAACAAAACCCGGGATTCCTAATACCTACATGCCCGTCAAGAGAGTACAGTAATGTTTAAAAAAATTAACTTGATTTGCGGATAAAAAGCCAAAAGGGAAGCATTCCACTTCATATGACAAGGTGTTTAAAGAATAAAAAGAAAAATTTAAAAAAAAGCCATTTATTATAATGAAAGAGACATCCTCGTGTCAATCATGTATTATATAAAAGTTGTCATTCCTCCTCTCCACTTCAAAGAATATCTTCTCCTCGCATAAGTAGTCCGGATTGGGTCTATCGTATCTCCTGCCCCCCGGACCGCTCTCCCTTTGGGAAAATCACTGGAGTTTTAAAGGAAAAATCAAAGTGTGGCGGGGACAACGAGATCCTTGGGGGTGAACAGTATCTGGGTTTTCTGGCCCGGCCCCAAAAAAGTAGGAATCATGACTAGCCGGGAAAAACTACTGAGGATAAGGACTGGCGAAACTTTTCAGGTGAGATCATTTTGCCTTGTGTGCAAAATTTTTCTATGATGATATGAACAGTTTTACCGTGGGCCTCTTACAAAAATTTAGGTTTAAAGGAATAATTAAGAGTGCGTTTAGGAATTCCTGTTATAGTGAAGAAATGGTAGATTCCAACATCGTAAATATGACATACGGGCGAATGAGGAATACATGTGCGTGCAATGTATCATGGGGCTAATTCCCATAATCGGTTGACCTCTACTGACCCAGTGTCTTTTTGACCTACATGACACATAAAAAGGAATCAGTATTACTCATATTCCCCAAAAAGGTACCATCGATAGTTTTCCCGGCCAACATGATTCCGACAGTTTTTTAGGGCCCGGCCAGAAAAAACCCGTACTGTCCCACCCAAGGGGTCACTGTTGTGCCGCCACACATGTAGCTTTAGTTAAAACTCCAGTGACTTCCCAAGGAGAGCGGTTTCCGGGGGGGCGAGGGGAACAGGACGCCAATTTTGACCCTTTTGGAGGGTTATTCTTTTAAGTGGAGAGGGGGAGGAATAGACAACTTTTATAATATATGATATGACACAGGATTTTTCCCTTTTTTATAAAAAAAGGGAATTTTTTTTTTATTTTTTAAATTTATTTAAACCTTGGCATATGAAAGGGGAAAGTTTGTTTTCTTTGGCGTTTATCCGCAAAAAACAAAATTTTTAAATTTTTTATTACATTTGCTGTATCTCTTGACTGTGTTTTCCGAAAAATTTGGGGGTTCTATCTGCGTATTAAGTTTTTACAATAAAGGGAGGATATGCCCAAAAAATCATGTAAAACTTTTGAAAATTTATGTTTTTTAACGTAGACAGGGATTATACATTAAATTTAATAACATCCCATGGGTGGTAAAATTATTTCATAATATATATATGTAAAGTACATATCATGTATTTTATAGT
>NC_051404.1:35284018-35285230 GCF_015228065.2 Penaeus monodon
ATGCATGTTTAAAATGCCGTATATATTTATTTTAATGCATGTATTAAATATGCATGATATAATTGCCCTTTTTAAAATATTATATATGCAGTAATAAATATGCCCGTAAATAATATATTGCATGTATTAAATCTTTTATATAATACCATATAGCATTATATAAATTTGATATTTTATCATTACAGAATGTTTAATCCATCTGAAAGTGTATATTTATATCCCCTCGCAAAACAAACCAAATCGGCGCCACCGTGTCTCCTCGCCTCCTCGGGAGATACGGGCTTTGGATAAATGTACGATAAGTGGGCCTCTGTTGGAGTATCAGGCATTTCTTGTAAAAATAAAGGTCAATTTATAATTTTATATTTTAGCATATATATTAGATATAATACGAATCCGCATGTAGATCACCAATATATTTATTACTTAAATATCCCAAAAATGATTAAAAACCCTTTTGCCAGTTCGATTGACCTTACCTGAACAAGGCACAATGATCTCACTTGCTACCTCGCCATTCCGGAAGACACGGAACCTGCCAGATGACGCCTTTACAGCAATAGAGTCCTTTTTGTTTTTCAAGTAAAGCCCTGATATCCAGAATTTTTTTGGGGCACCACAGAGAGCCCACTTTTCGTACATTTATCCGAAAGTCCGTGACTCCCGAAGAAGGGGGGGACACGGTGGACGCCGATCTCGGACTCCTTTTGCAGGAGAAGGTTAGTGTTTCAAGTGGGAAAGGGGAAGGAAAAGGGAATTTAAATTTTGTACGCAGGAGAGTTTTCTCTTTATTAAATAAATAATTTTTTATTTTCGTGTTTTTTAATCATAGACGAGAATGAACAGGTGATTCACAGATTAGACGAATTTTGGGCAATCTAACCCTTTACATCGAGTATCATTTGAGCAACTCTTATCAAAAGAGGTCGACTACTGAAAATGACGTTTGACCGTTCAGAGGCAATAACGACATGAGACTGTTTGTAATTACAATGGATCATTTTTTCAAGCGTCTACAATACATCTATCTTATATTTTTAATAAAAAAGAAAGGGCTATATCAATTCCTTAAATGCAAACATAATAAAAAAGATAAGATCACAATGAAGTATACAGTCCTAACTTTATATACGTTATAAGTTCTGTTAATTTATCTGCACGTCAAAGACTTTCCTCATGTAAGGAATCAGAGGCAAGAACATACACAGATTC
>NC_051404.1:35285275-35286299 GCF_015228065.2 Penaeus monodon
AAAAATATCAGGGTAGCTTAGCATTCAATTGATAGAACTAGGGCATGCATGCCTAGAGGTGTTCTTAGGTTTCAAAAGCAAAAGGAAATACAAAATAAATAGTTGTCATTTATCATATTGAAAAAGACATATCTCGTGTCACATATACATATATAAAGTTTTCTGTTCCTCCCTCTCCACTTCAAAGAATAATCTTCTCTCATAAGGAGTCCGAAATTGACGTCCATCGTACCTCCTTGCCCTCCAGACCGCCCTCCTTCGGAAGATCACTGGACTTTCTACCGAAGGTACGATATGTGGTGTACACAAAAATGGACTCATTGGGGGTGACACAGTATCTGGACTTTCTGGCATAGTACTAAATATATGGGATCATGTCTTGATGTGAAAGACTATCAAACACTACAGGGTCTAATGTATAAAGGACTGATGAGCTTGCAGGTGAAATCACTGTACCTTGGTATGTCGAAATTTTACTATAATTTAATTTCTTTATTGTGGTGACTCTTGGCTGAAGTGAGGTCAAGAGATAATTAAAAAGTGCTGCTTAGATATTGAGGAAATGATAGATTCCGATATCGAAAATGTGAAATGTGGGCAAACGAGATGAATTAAAAAGATAATCCCCGAAAGGAAAAGGTTAACTAGACTTTTAACTGAAAGTAGGGTTTGTGTGGCGTACACAACAGTAACTCATTGGTAGGACACTGTATCTGAGTTTCTGCCATGCCTGTAAACATGTAGGATTCATATTATAAAAAACTGTATTTTATTAAATAAAAAGCATTTTTACTGTATAGTCTGATAAGTATTTTTTTATCAAAAAAACTTTGCATGGTACTAGGAAATTGCATATCCATCGCATGGCCCTATTTATTATTCTAAATCCTACGGATCCTAAATCAAATAGGTCAACCGATTTAGGGAATATGAGTAATACTGATTTCCTTGTTATGCTGATCATTGTGGGTCAAACAGACATTGGGTCAGAAGAGGTCAACCGATTATGGGAATTAACCCCATG
>NC_051404.1:35286911-35287473 GCF_015228065.2 Penaeus monodon
CCATTGCTGTATACTTGTACTATAACCTTTTCAATGTGCAATTACTTTAAACTTAAAAAAGGAACGATTCACTTTCCTGTATTCCTCATTCGCCCTTATGTCACATTTACGATATCGGAATCTACTATTTCTTCACTATCCAAGCAACAGGAATTCCTAAAAGCACTCTTAATTATCCCTTGACCTCAATTCTGTAAGAGGCACCACGGTAAAACTGATTCATATATCAGCTCATAGTAAAATTTTGACACACAAGGCACAATGATCTCACCTGCAAGCTCGCCAGTCCGTTATCCATCAGACCCTGCAGTGGTTGATAGTCTTTCACGGCCAGACATGATTCCTACATGTTTTGAGGCCAGGCCAGAAACACCAGATACTGTGTCACCACCAAGGAGTCCACTGCTGTGCACGCCACACATCGTAGCTTCAGTTAAAACTCCAGTGATCTTCCGAAGGAGAGCGGTCCGGAGGGCGAGGAGATACGATGGACGCCAATCTCTGACTCCTTATGCGAGGAGAAGATTATTCTTTGAAGTGGAGAGGGAGGAATAGACAACTT
>NC_051404.1:35287492-35287785 GCF_015228065.2 Penaeus monodon
GACACGAGAGATGTCTCTTTCATTATAATAAATGGCAACTTTTTATTTTCTTTTATATTCATTAACACCTTGTGCATATGAAGTGCGAATGTTTGTTACCTTTGGCTGTTTATCCGCAAAATCAAGTTAAATTTATTATTAACATTAGCTGTACTCTCTTGACTGTGTCACCGAAACCTTGAGTGTTCTATCTGCGTATTAAGTTTGTACACATAGATATAAAGGGATGGATATGCCTAAAACTCATGTAAAAGCTTTAGAAAATATTATGTTTATTAACAGTAGAGAGGTAT
>NC_051404.1:35288401-35288708 GCF_015228065.2 Penaeus monodon
TCCCGAAGGAAGGCGGTTCGGAGGGCGAGGAGACACGGTAGACGCCAATCTCGGACTCCTTATGTTAGTCTTTGAAATGGAGGGAGAGGAATTGGAAATATATGTATATGTGACAGGTGAGTTTTTTGTTTATCATAATAAATGAACAGTTATTAGTTTCTATATTTCTTTATTACATGCAGAATACAAAAAACAGGTGACTGACAGCTGACATATACTTCAGTATATAGAATACTGAAGGATGTTAGTATACACATGTACACATGTAGGATTCATGATGTCGATCAAATTCGTTCGTTGTTCTACT
>NC_051404.1:35288746-35289112 GCF_015228065.2 Penaeus monodon
TTTAGAGCATGCCAGTAGTAACGCGCATGCACAGATGGTTGTAACATGTTTTTTTGCTAAAAATACAATTATAACTCCATGTATCGTAAATAGTTGAACATGTAAACACTATTATCACACAAAACATTTTCCTTTCCTTTACTAATTAGTTGCTGACAAGAATGATATGTAGGAATGTGCGTTCAATATTATTAGCCAAAATATGTTTATAGATGTTTTGTTAATTATTTGTTATCCCATCTTTACGTTAATACATGACAATGACGACATTAGGTGACCACATCGATTAATTTATTAAACACAATTTTGGGAACACCTCTAGGTATGCATGCCCTAGTTCTATCAATTGAATGCTAAGCTACCCTG
>NC_051404.1:35289209-35290121 GCF_015228065.2 Penaeus monodon
GGAAAGTCTTTGACGTGCAGATAAATTAACAGAACATATAACGTATATAAAGTATATAGTAAATAAAGTATACACTTCATTGTGATAAATGATCGTATCTTTTTATTATGTTTGCATTTAAATAATTGATATAGCCCTTTCTTTTTATGAAAAATATAAGATAGTAGATGTGTATTGTAGATGCTAAAGTATTCAAGGTTGAAAAAATGATCCACTGTAATTACAAACAGTCTGATGTCGTTATTGCCTCTGAACGGTCAGACGTTGTCAATTTCAGTAGTCGACCTCTTTTGATAAGAGTTGTTCAAATGATACTCGATTGTATAAGGGTGTCAGATTGACCAAAATTGCGTCTAATCTGTGAATCACCTGTTCATTCTTATCTACTGCATGCAAGAGGAATACGAAAGTAATAACTGTTCATTTATTATAATAAAGAGACAACCCTCTTGTCATACATACATATAATATTCCCTATTCCTCTCTCTCCACTTCGAACACTAACCTTCTCCTCGCATAAGGAGTCCTAGATTGGCGACCACCGTGTCTCCTCGCCCTCCTTCGGGAGATCACTGGACTTTCGGATAAATGTACGATAAGTGGGCTCTCTGTTGGTGTCACTGTATCTGGAGTATCAGGCATTACTTGTAAAAATAAAGGACTCATATCTGACTGTGAAGGGCCGTCAGTCTGGTGCAGGTTCCGATGTCTTCCGGAATGGCGAGGTAGCAAAGTGAGATCATTGAGCCTTGTCCAGGGGTAATGTGATCTTTTTTTTATGAAGATCTAATATATAAGTTTCTTTTCTGCAAAGGTACCCCTCGGTCACGTAAGGTCAGTCGACTCTGAGCATTAATAGTATTAATCATGTTCTGGTTATTTATAGTAGATAATATATATCTGGTGCTCTAC
>NC_051404.1:35290886-35291362 GCF_015228065.2 Penaeus monodon
AAAATTTACTTTTATAATTATTTTTAAAATGTGATAAATTGAAATTTAAATATTATGAATAGAATGGGATTTACTAGCATAATATCTAATAATATATGGGACATACACTTTTTTATACCTGATCATTATCTTTTCAAAACTGGTTTTTAACAACACGTAAAACATATTTTAATAAACCTCAAATAGATATAGTATAATATTTTTTAAATTATGATTTTAAATTTTATTATATTTTGTATATATTATTAACTTATATATATACATAAATTTATATATTTATATAATGTATATATAAGTATTTATATATATATTCAATTAAAGTATCACATATTATCAAAAATGAATTATATATAAAATTTTATAATATATATAAAATATATATGTAGAATTATTTTGTATATATTATAGTATTTTTTAATATATTCGATAATAATATTATTTAAAATTTTATAATTATGTTTGGGATAATATTGATT
>NC_051404.1:35291382-35292422 GCF_015228065.2 Penaeus monodon
ACCTAATTATTTATCGAAATCCGGGAGTAGAAACCAGTATATTAAACTACATTCCATATGTAGGTCGATGACTACCTGGCCAGGGTACCTTTGCAGAGACACCTTTGGTTCGTCCATTAAAAATCCATTACCCGAACAAGGCACAATGCTCTTTGTACTCGCATTCCGGAAGACTCGGAACCTGCGACTGGCGGCCCTTCACAGAGAATGAGTCTTTATGTTAAATTCCTGATATCCTACCAGTGACCCAAACATGACATTTATCTACATTATCCGAATCAGTAAACTGTCAAAGGGAAGGGACAAAGTGAAGCCCATCTGGATCCTTAGCAAAGAATAGCTTTATTAAATTAAATGAAATATTATTTTTATTCTTAACTCATAAAAAAGAAAGGTATTCAATTACGATTTTGTCAACTAATTTTACAAAGAGTATCATTTAGAACTTTATAAAAAATCGACTACTAAAATAGTTGACGTCAAGGCAATAACGACATAGATGTTTGTAATTACAATGAAACATTTTTTCAAACGAACTTAGCTCGAAAAAAACAACTATTCTTATATTTTTTAAAAGAAAAGGGGCTATATCAATTGCCTTAAATGCAAACATAAAAAAAAGATAATTCAATAATTTTCAGTCTTAACTTTTATACATAATTCTGAACATCTGCCTCAAAGACTTCTCATGTAGGAATAAAAGGAAGAACATCACATACGTGTGTGTGTTTACAGGTATATACAGTACCCTACTATATGATTACAAAAAAAAATATCATACTTAGATCTAGATAGAACTAGGGCATGCACAATGTTTCTTAAGTTCCCAAAAGTGTGTTAATAAATAACGAGTGGACCTAAACTCGACCTTATTAACGAAAAAGGATAAAAAATAATAAAAACATTATAAACATATTTTCATAATATGAAAGACATTCCCTTTAAAAACTCTTCAGCAACTAGTAGTAAAGGAAAGGAAAAGTTTGCTGCATGATAATAGGTTTACATTCATATTCAACATGGAGTTATAATTGTACAGC
>NC_051404.1:35292439-35293707 GCF_015228065.2 Penaeus monodon
GGTATAAATAACATCTTTCCAGTATTCGATAATTAAGAATGCAGTGTAATCATGTTCTTTTTAACTGCAATTACAAGATACATATATACAACATACATATATAACCTACAAAATATAAAGACAATACATATATACAACATACATATATAAAGACAACATATATAAAGAAATACATAAAAACATTACATATAAAGGGAAAACAGATATAAAGCATACATATATAAAAACATTACCATATAAAAGACTACATATAAAAAAGACAACATATATAAATACATGATATTATAAAGACATGCATATTAAAAACATAAACATAATTTTAAGAATACATATATAAATAAGTACATATTAAAAACATACAAAAATATAAAGATCAACATATAAAAGACATACAATAAAAAAATAAAGGAACATTAAATATAAAAAACATAAACATATAATAAAGACAATACATATATATAAGACAAAAAATATAAAACATAATACTAGAAAAGGACACTACAAAAAAAAAAAATATAAAACACAAACCAAAATATAAAGACAAAATAAAATAAATACTTAACACATACATATATAAAGACATACAATATATAATAATAAAGAAAAAATAAAATACAATATAAACATAATAAAAAAGACTACATTAAGTAATATATCCCTACTATAAAAAGACATACATAAATATAAAAGAAACTATAAGCAGATATAAGGTTGAACACATACATATTTAAGAATAAAACATATAAAAAAATAAAGAACACCCTAATAAAGAACTTACATACAAGATAAAGATCACTATAAGACCCAAAAGCAACAATACACTAAGGACAAATAACTAGAGACACTTCAAATGACAGGACTTAAAGATCAGATATAGGAAGAATCCAAAAAGACAATGCAAAAAGAACAAAAACCAAAACATAAAGAGATCCCTAGAAAGTAGAGACACAACGAGATATAAGCAAGAATTACACACTAGATAAAGGTTTTAAAAAATATATATAGACGAAAGATGGTTTTTATAGAGAAATAGACATAGATTGAGAAAAAGGACAATAAAAAAGAGAGCACATTTTATAAACAAGAACACAGAATTACATTTTTATTGATAGGGGACAACAAAGTTTTAATCGAACAGTATGGATAACAATCACAAAAAGATAACACCAACCACCACACCAACCAAACCCACACATAAAGAAATAAATTAGATATATAAAATTATAGATATGAAGGAAATATTAGGATAACGTAATATACCTGGACAG
>NC_051404.1:35293765-35295502 GCF_015228065.2 Penaeus monodon
GTATTTATATCATACAATATCTACATATGCATAAACCAAATTAGCAGGTGTGTTGTTTATATGCACCACCAAATTCTCTCGTGAAGAATAATCCTGTCAATAAACGCCGACTAACCTAACGAAGGCTCTTGGGAAAATACTCATATAGAGATCTTCATAAATTTTTCTAAAGAAGGAACAAGGCACAATGATCTATGCCATACTCGCCACCGGAATACGTCTTGGTTCACAGGATGCGGCCTTCACACAAAATATGAGTCCTTTTTGTTCAAGTAATGCCAGACATTAGAACAGTGATCCGCCAGTGAGCCAATTGTACCAAATTCGTATTGTGAAGTTTCCGGGTTGGGTTCCCAAAAAAGAGGGCCTGGAGATAAGGACCAATCTTTGAAAATTCCTTTGCGAGGAGAAGGTTAAATCTCGAAGCGGAGAGAAGGAATTTGGAAATTAATATATATGACCAGGAGAATTTTTCTTTTTATATAAAGTCAACTTATGATTTGTAATTTTTGTCTTAAAGGCACAGAAACCGAAGTCAACCAGGGGATTGAGGAAATCTGCTTCACAATTGTATATAAATTTGGTAATTTGCTGTTCATAACCAGAAACCAAATTTAATACATGTTTGTTATCCCCCAGGAACGATAATTCCATCTTGCCCTTTCGAATGATTTGCGATACACAATATTGGTATCTTATCGGCATATATCAATCATGTTGTGTAGCCATTAGGCAAGTAAGCTCGGGGCAGGTGTTAGGAGGGCGAGATGATTTAGTGGACCCTAATCTCCGATTCCTAGTGAAAGGATAATGCTAGATCCATATGTAAATATAGATACAAGCATATATGTTTGCTCTAAGGAATTCAAAAGCAAAATGAAATACAAAATAAATAGTTGTCATTTATAATATTGAAAGAGACATATCTCGTGTCACATATACATATATAAAGTTTTCTATTCCTCCCTCTCCACTTCAAAGAATAATCTTCTCTCATAAGGGGTCCGAGATTGACATCCATCGTACCTCCTTGCCCTCCAGACCGCCCTCCTTCGGAAGATCACTGGACTTTCTACCGAAGGTACGATATGTGGCGTACACAAAAGTGGACTCATTGGCGGTGACACAGTATCTGGACTTTCTGGTATATCTTCTAAATATATAGGGATCATGTCTTGATGTGAAAGACTATCAATCACTACAGGGTCTAATGTATAACGGACTGACGAGGTTGCAGGTGAAATCACTGTACCTTGTGTATGTCGAAATTTTACTATAATTTAATTTCTTTATTGTGATGCCTCATGCTGAAGTGAGGTCAAGAGATAATTAAGAGTGCTGCTTAGATATTGAGGAAAACTAAATTCCGATATCGAAAATATGAAATGTGGGAAAACGAGATGAATTAAAAAGATTAATCCCCCGAAAGGAAAAGGTTAACTAGACTTTTAACTGAAAGTACGATGTGTGGCGTACACAACAGTAACTTGTTGTGCCTTGTTCAGGGGTAATATTGAGATTTTATGTAACTGTATCTGGTGTGTCTGCCATGGCCTGTAAACATGTAGGATACCATGTCTGGATGTGAAAGACTATTAATCACTACATGGTCTGATGTATAACGGATTGCCGAATTTGCAGGTGAGATCATTCTGCCTTGTGTGCCAAAATTTTACTGTGAGCTGATATATGTGCCCCATGCAAAAGTGAGAAACTAAATTTCTGGATGCTGGGCTT
>NC_051404.1:35295730-35295937 GCF_015228065.2 Penaeus monodon
CTGTATACTTGTATGTAAGTGCATGTGCCAGTATTTATAAGGAAGTTAACCTTTTCCTTTCAGGGGATATACTTTTCAATGTGCAATTACTTTAAACTCAACAAAAACGAACGATTAACTTTCTCGCATTCCTCGTTCGCCTGTATTTCATATTTTTGATATCTCAATTTACCATTTCTTCACTAACCAAGCAGCCGGAATTCCTAA
>NC_051404.1:35296419-35296811 GCF_015228065.2 Penaeus monodon
TTGGCCTTTTGAAAATTCATCTATTAGAATATACCTTTTATATTTTGAAACTTATGTTATTAGATACAAAAGTATTTTACTGTATAGTCTGATAATTTTTTTTTATCATAAAACTTAGATGGTACTAAAAAATGCATATCCATTGCATGGCGCTTATTTATTATTCTAATCCTATGGATCCCAAATCAAATGAGGTCAACCAATTTGGGCAATGAGTAATACTGATTTTTCCTTGTTATGCTGATCCTTGTAGGTCAAAAGACACTGGGTCAGTAGAGTCAACCGATATGGGATTAGCCCCATGATACATTGCACGCACAATGCACACATATACATATTAGATATGTAGACACAGACAACCCGCAACCACATATAGCATACAACATACTTAC
>NC_051404.1:35296874-35297131 GCF_015228065.2 Penaeus monodon
ATTGCTGTATATCCTATTTTTTCTCATAAGTGCTGGTTTGCCAGTGCATGGTAATAGGAAATGCTACATCATATGGCTCATTGTTTTGCCCAATCATTCTAAAATGTGGAACCCGGTCAATAAGGCAACCGATTCCGGAACTCACCCTACTGTGAGGCATTGTGAGGAATGTGACTTTTTTTGCCATGTCAGAAGACAGTCAACCAACTATGGGAATCGGGCCATTGGTAATGCTTAGATTACTCGGTGTTGCACTC
>NC_051404.1:35297202-35298757 GCF_015228065.2 Penaeus monodon
GCGTATTTCTGTATATCTAGAACCAGCTTTTTTTTTTTTTTATTTAATCGAGTTTCTCCTGATTTCTGTGACTCCATTATCATTATTGTACTATATAATATAATTTCTTTTAACAACATTATCATTGCTGTATACTTGTATCTTAACCTTTTCAAAATGCAATTACTTTAAACTTAAACAAGGAATGATTTACTTTCCTGTATTCCTCATTCGCCCGTATGTCATATTTACGATATTGGAATCTACCATTTCTTCACTATAACAGGAATTCCTAAACGCACTCTTAATCATTCCTTGATCTCAATTCTGTAAGAGGCACCACGGTAAACACTGATTCATATATCGCTCCATAGTAAAATTTTGACACACAAGGCACAATGATCTCACCTGCAAGCTCGCCAGTCCGTTTCCATCATATATTCTTTCACTGCCAACATGATTCCTCATGTTTTGAGACCAGGCCAGAACACCAAGAATTGTTGTCACTACCAGGAGTCCACTTTGTGCACGCCACACCTCGTGCTTCAGTTAAAACGCCAGTGATCATATCCGAAGGAGAGCGGTCCGGAGGGCAAGAGATACGATTACGCCAACTCGGACTCCTTTGCGAGGAGAAGATATTCCTTTGAAGTGGATAGGGAGGAATAGACAACTTTATTATATGTGTATATATGAAACGAGAGATGTCTCTTTCATTATAATAATGGCAACTTTTTATATTTTTCTTTTTTATATTTCATTAACACCTAGTGCATATGAGTGCGAATGTCCGTTACCTTTGGCTGTTTATATTATATCCGCAAAATCAGTGCGTGCATGTACCATGGGGCTAATTCCCATAATCGGGGGGTTTTGTTTTTTTTTAACCTCTTCTGACCCATTGTCCCTGTTTGACCTACAATGATCATCATAACAAGGACTCAGTATTACTCATATTCCCTAAATCGTTGACCTCATTTGATTGGGAATCCGCGTAGGATTTAGAATAATAAAATAGGGCCATGCGATGGATATGCATTTCTTAGTCCATGCAAGTTTTATGATAAAAAATACTTATCATACTATACAGTAAAATACTTTTTTATTTATAACATACATTTTTTCATAATATGAATCCCTACATGTTTACAGGCCATGGCATAAAGACCACTCTCTCTCGTCATACATTGACATAAGGAGTGCGAGATCAGGCGTCCAACCGTGTGTCTCGCCCCTCCTTCTCATTCACATAGGCCTTTCGGATAAATGTACGATAATTGGGCTCTCTTGTCGGTGTACTGAATCTGGGGTATCAGCATTACTTGTAAACATAAAGGACTCATATCTGACTGTAAAGGGCCGTCAGTCTGTGCAGGTTCCGATGTCTTTTTCCCGGAATGGCGAGGTAACAATTGAGATCATTGTGCCTTGTTCAGGGGTACTGTAATTTTTTTTAGGAAGATCTAATATATAAGCGTCTTTTTTCCTGCAAAGTGGGTACCCCCCTCGTCAGGTAAGGTCAACGCCTCTGCAGCATTAATGGTAATAGAGGTATATGAATGTTCTGGTTATTAAA
>NC_051404.1:35299108-35299628 GCF_015228065.2 Penaeus monodon
CGTAGCTACGATTCGCTATAAACGCTAACGCGTTTAATGCATATGTAGAGAAGAATTAACGCACAGCGATTATCACATGGATTATATAGTGCCATGCCAGTCTATAATAAATTGGCTGCTGCGTTTATATATTTCCAGTGGGAAATTATGCTTTAATTCATACTAACTTGTCCCTACCTTCACTTTAATAACTGATCTAATCTCATTATGCGTCACACAATCGGTCCCTATTGTCAGATTCCACACCGGTTGACCTCTAATAACCCTTTGACTACATAAGATGAGAGAACTCAATCTGCAATACACATCGATACTTGTTTGCTATCGTAATGCATTTTTAGAAAGAAAGGTTGACTAAAAAGATTAAATTAAATGGCGCCAAAATTGTCCAGTATCACTAACTTCTAAAAAAGAAATAGGATATAAATTTTCAAATGCAAACATACTAAAATATATATATTATATAGCATATTTATCACAATGAAGTATAAATTCGAAATTTAGTGCATACATAAATAGC
>NC_051404.1:35299958-35300025 GCF_015228065.2 Penaeus monodon
TTATCTAATATTTTTTAGAGGAATGTATTGATCTTCGTCATTTTTCATATTTCCTCGTGATGTATTA
>NC_051404.1:35300417-35302272 GCF_015228065.2 Penaeus monodon
ATAACCAGAACTGCTTTATACCGTTAATAGTCCGATTCGATTGACCTCCTGTAACCTGAAGGTACCTTTTGCAGAAAAGAACCCTTATATCTTAGAATCTTCAAAAAAAAAATCACATTACCGCTGTACAAGCCACACTGATCTCACTTATGCCTACCTCGCCCATTCCGGAGAGTCGGAACCTGCACCGACTGACGGCCCTTCATCATAGTGATTGTTCCTTTATGTTTTACAAGTAATGCCTGATACTCTAGATTCATTGACCCAACCACATGAGAGCCACTTACCGTAACATTTATCCGAAAGTCCAGTGATCTGCCGAAGGACGGCGAGGATACACGGTGGTCGCCGATCTCTGACTCCTTATGCGAGGAGAAGGGTGTGTTCGAAGTGGAGAGAGTGGAATACGGAATATTATATGTATGTACGAAAGAGAGTGTCTCTTATTATAAATAAATAACAGTTAATTATTTCGTATTTCTCTTACATGCAGTAGACGAGAATGAACAGGTGTTCACAGATTAGACGCAAAATTTTTTGGCAATCTGACACCCTTATACAGATCCGATATCATTTGAACAACTCTTATCAAAAGAGGTCGACTACTGAAAATGACAACGTCTGACCGTTCAGACGTATAACGACATCAGCTGTTTGTATTACGAGTGATCATTTTTCAAACTTGAATACTTTAGCGTCTACATACACATCTATCTTATATTTTTCATCAAAAGAAAGGGCTTAATCAATTCGTCAAATGTCAAACATAATAAAAAGATAAGGCCATTTATCCAAATGAAGTATACAGTCTTGACTTTATATACGTTATATGTTCTGTAATTTATCTGCACGTCAAAGACTTTCCTCACGTAAGGAATCATGTATATACCTGTATACATACATATTTTTTAAAAATGAATATAAAAAATATCATGGTACTTAGCATTCAATTGATAGAACTAGGTATGCCATGCCTAGAGGTGTTCTCAAGGTTCCCAAAATTGTGTTTAATAAAAATAAACTATCGAATGTTGTCACCTAATCTCGTGATTGTCGTGTATTACGTAAAGATTGGTATAAAAAGCTATTAAGCAAAACATCTATCAACTAATTTGGCCAAGAATATTGAACGCACATCCTACATATCATTCTTGTTAGCAACTAATGAGTAAAGAAGGAAAATGTGTTGTGTGATAATAGTGTTTACATGTTCAACTATTTACGATACATGGAGTTATAATTGTATCTTTATGCCAAAAAAAAGAAGAAAAAAAGCATGTTACAGCTTTTGCCGTACTACTGGCATGCTCTAGATATACGGTAAACACCTATACTGCTATATTCTGTGTATGTGTACATGTAAGGTAGACAAACGAACTTATTTGCTTGACATCATAATTCTACATGTGGTACTGTGTATGCTCACTCTTTCGTATTCTGTATACTGAAGTAAGTCAGCTGTCAATCCCCTGTCTTTTTTTTCGTAATACTGCAAGTAAATACATGGCATATAATACACACATACATATAAGAACACGAACGAATTTTGTTTGTGACATCATGAATTCTACATGTGTATATGTGGTATACTAACATCCCTCAGTATTCTATATAGCTGAAGTATCTGTCAGCTGTCAATCACCTGTTCGTTTTTTGTATTCTGCAAATGTATAAAGAAAGATATAACTAATAACAGTTCATTTATTATGATAAACAAAAAACTCACCTGTCACATATACATATAATATTTCCTAATTCCTCTCCTTCCTCCTATTTCCAAAGACTAACATAAGGTTCTGAGATTGGCGTCCACCGTTTCTCCTCTCCCTCCGGACCGCTTCCTTCGGAAACACTA
>NC_051404.1:35303126-35304087 GCF_015228065.2 Penaeus monodon
TTACCCACCACTGAATGTATATTGAGATGAGGTCCCGCGCGATTTTAGGGAATATGAGTAATACTGTTCCTTGTTATGCTGATCATTGTAGGTCAAACGACACTGGGTCAGAAGAGTCCACCGATTATGGGAATTAGCCCCATGTACATTGCACGCACTGAGTGATTTTGGGCGGATAAACAGCCAAAGGTAACGACATCTCACTTCATATGCACATGTGTTAATGAATATAAAGAAAATAAAAAAGTTTGCCATTGTATTTATGAAAGAGACATCTCTCGAGTCATATCTATATATACAAGTTGTCTATCCCTCCCTCTCCACTTCAAGAATAATCTTCTCCTCGCATAAGGATTCCGAGATTGTCGTCCATCGTATTCCTCGCCCTCCGGACCGCTCTCCTTCGGAGATCACTGAGTTTTTAACTGAAACTAGATGTGTGCGTGCCACATTGTACTGCCTTGGTGGGTGACACCAGTATCTGTGTTTTCTGGCCTGGCCTCATAATTTGTAGGAATCATGTCTAGCCGTGAAAGACTATCAACCACTGCAGGGTATGATAATAACGGACTGGCGAGCTTGCAGGTGAGTTGCAGGTGCCTTGTGTGTCAATTTTATATTAGCGATTATGAATCATTTTTACCGGTGGTGCCATCTTACCAAATTGAGGTCAATGAATAATTTAAGAGTGTGGTTTAGGAATTCCTATTGCTTGGCTAGTGAAAAGAAATTGGTATGATTCCAATATCGTAAATATAACATACGGGCGATGAGGAATCAGAACAGTGAATTTTTAAGTTTAAAGTAATTGCACATTTGACAAAGTTAAGATACAAGTTATACAGGAATGATAATGTTTGTTAAGATAATTATATTCTTACAATACTGATAATGTAAGTCCAGAAATCAGAGAAACTCCATTAAATAAAAAAGAAGCTGGTTCTAGATATACGAAATACGC
>NC_051404.1:35304182-35304535 GCF_015228065.2 Penaeus monodon
GACATTTTTATTTAAGTATTTATTATACATATAAAATAATCATGGTATAGTCTAGAGTGAACACCGAGTAATCTAGCATGAACGCAATGGCCCGATTTCCCATAGTTGGTTGACGTCTTCTGACCCTATGTCTGCGTGAGCTATTGAGTAACATGGCCAGAAACTCACATTCCTCACACTGCATTCACAGAGGGTGATTCCCGGAATTGGTTGCCCTTATTTGACTCGGTTCCACAACATTTAAGAAGGCACTGTGTCCACAGTTGGGCCATGGGAATGGATATGCATTTTCCTATTACATGCAATTGGCAACATTGCACTTATGAGAAAAAATAGTTTAGGCTATACGCAAT
>NC_051404.1:35304661-35305014 GCF_015228065.2 Penaeus monodon
AATCAATGGGGCTATTCCCATAAATCGTTGACTTCTACTGACCAGTGTCTTTTGACCTACAATGATCAGGGCTAACAAGGCTCAGCTATTACTCATATCCCTAAATTGGTTGACCCATTTTGATTTGGATCCATAGGATTTAGAATAATAAATAGGGCCATGCGAGGGATATGCATTTCCCTTTTACCGCATGCAAAATTACGAGAGAAACAAAAAACCTTTATTATTAGGACCATAAGTAAAAATACTTACTTTTATTTAATAATAACCGACATTTTTTCATAATATGAATGTTTAAATTCCAATAGATGAAATTTCCAAAGGCCTAACTGTGGTGGTGTGTGTGTTGTGAG
>NC_051404.1:35305248-35305331 GCF_015228065.2 Penaeus monodon
CACACATATATCATATAAATACAATAGGTCCAAGGATAATCAATATATAATATAATAGATTATATACACATCACACAATTTAT
>NC_051404.1:35305482-35305740 GCF_015228065.2 Penaeus monodon
CACCATATATCATTAATAACTAAGGTCGACGGATAATAATAGTGCGTAGGAATTCCGGCTGCTTGGTTAGTGAAGAAACGTAAATTGAGATAATCGAAAAATATGCAATCAGGCGAACGAGGAATGCGACACAAGTTTTCGTACGTTTTTTGTTGATTTTTAAATAATATGCACAACATTGAAAAGATATATCCCCTGAAGGAAAAGATTACATCTTTAAAATATGGGAATATATGCATTTACATAGAAGTAATACAG
>NC_051404.1:35305798-35305862 GCF_015228065.2 Penaeus monodon
AAGTTATAGAAACTTCGATGATGGAAAAGAAGTGGTTGTGCAATATAGGCCCCATTTTTTAAAT
>NC_051404.1:35305966-35307500 GCF_015228065.2 Penaeus monodon
AAGCCCCGCATTCCAGCATTTGCTTCTCAACTTCTGCATGTGGCACCTATATCAGCTCACAGTAAAATTTTGGCACACAAGGCACTCTTTAATTACCTTCTTCTCAGCAAGAGGCAACCACGATGAAGAAATTAAATTATGTAAATTTCGACATACACAAGGCACATGATTTTTACCTGCAAGCTCGTCAGTCCGTTATACATCAGACCCTGTTAGTGATTGATAGTCGTTCACATCCGACCGATCCCGATTTTAAGAAGCTATCCCGAAAATCCAGATACTGGTGTCCCGCCAAATAAGATACTTTTGTGTCGCAGACTATCTACCTTCGGTAGAAAGTCCAGTGATCTTCCGAGGAGGGGCTGTCTGGAGGGCAAGGCGGTACGATGACATCAATTTTCGACTTCCTTATGAAGAAAGATTATATTCTTTGAAGTGGATAGGGATATAGAAAACTTTATATAGGGTATATGTGACACGAGATACTTCTCTGTTCAAAATAGGGATAATGACAACTATTTATTTTGTATTTCCGTTTTTGCTTTAGATTCATTTGACAAACCATCTGGATTTATATTTACAATGGATTAGCATTATCCTTTCACAAAGGAATCGAGATTAGGTCCCACTAAATCATCTCGCCCTCGCTAACAACTGCCGTCCAGCTTCATTCATATGCGAATATACATGGTGGTGTAACACAACGTGAAGGTGTGGCTATGCCCTGGCTGAGAAACCTATTTGATGTCACCGCAGGATGATTACAGAGAGGAGGGGCGAAACGGTTAATTTGTCCGTGGCCTGTGAGGATTAAACCAACCTGATGTATATAAGTTTGTTTCTCGGACTGATGAACAGCACATTAAACCAAAGTAATACCATGCAATCTCGTGAATTCTTCTGCGTTGACTTTCGGGTTCGTGCCGTATAAGAGAAATACAAAATCATAAGTGCTATTTATTATACTAAGAGACAATTCCTCCTGTCATATATTATATAATATTTCCTAGTCCTCTCTCTCGTTCTCTCTCCTCACTTCGACGAAGACACCTTCTCCCTCGCATAAGAGTCCGAGATTGGCGTTCCGTATCCTTTATCTCCACGCCCTCCTCGGGAGATCACCTCCGTGGAACTTTCTCAGCTGAATGTACGATAATGTGGTATACAGAAGATTGGCTCACTGGCGGGAGTCACTGTATCTGGGTGTCTGGGCAATACTTGTATACAAAAAAAGGACTCACCATATCTGACTGTGGAAGAGCCGTGCGGTCTGTCCGATCCAGCCGTATTCTCCAATGGCGAGGAGCAAGTTGGAATCATTGGTGGGTGCCGCGTGTCATTTCATTCAGGGGGTAATGTGAAGATTTTAACGAAGAATCTGATATCTGAGTTAACCTTTTTTTTGGCAACGGTACCCCTTCGTTTAGGTTGGTTTAAGTCATGTGTTTAATTATCCTGTTTTTTTTTTATATGAATCAAGGAATTAGTTATAAATTTACGTAAGTAACGATAAATATTTGTGGTGGCATATAAA
>NC_051404.1:35309125-35309370 GCF_015228065.2 Penaeus monodon
GGAGATTAATACATTCCACTAAAATTAATTGTTTATTGTTTGTTACTTTTCTTTTCCCACATCCACGATTTCTCTATAAACAAAACGTTCCTTAACATGTTTTGATGTTCATGTAGCAACAAATAAACGCCAACAAACTCGAGGTCAAATGAGCACTGTCTATTGATGAGTAAATGAATTGCTGCCAAAATCTTCCAGTTTTACTCATTTTCTAAAAATACCACATATGAATATACACATATGAC
>NC_051404.1:35309420-35309539 GCF_015228065.2 Penaeus monodon
GTCAAGCATTGGATTGATATGAATTGTTACAATGATAAAATTTCTTTTAATAAATACATGACTAATATAAGCATCGATATGCATCTGATCTTGTGATCGTAGTTCATTCACGTAAATAC
>NC_051404.1:35309581-35310977 GCF_015228065.2 Penaeus monodon
TGTATTTTGGGCAGTTTTTCTGATAACAAACGCGTATTCCTATATACCATACATGCCAGCAGTCAAGAGAGTACAGCTAATGTTAATAATAAATTTAACTTGATTTTGCGGATAAACAGCCAAAGGTAACGACATTCGCACTTCATATGCACAAGGTGTTAATGAATATAAAACAGCCAAAGAAAATTAAAAAGTTGCCCATTTATTATAATGAAGATACATCTCCGTGGTCATATACATGTAATATATATTAAAGTTGTCTATTCCTCCCTCTCCACTTCAAAAGAATAAATCTTTCTCCTCGCATTAGTAGTCCGAGATTGGCGTCTATCGTTCTCCTCGCCTCCGGACCGCTCTCCGTCCCGGAAGATCCACTGGCAGTTTTAACTGAAGCTACGATGTGTGTGTGGCGTGCACAACACAGTAGACTCCGTGGTGTGACACAGTAGCTGGTGTTTCTGGCCTTGTCCTCAAACTTAGGAATCATGACTATCCGGGAAAACTATCGGATGGTACGGATGGGCTAGCTTGCAGGTGATATCATTGTGCCTTGTGTGGTCAATTTTTACTATGAGCTGATTATGAATCAGTTTTTACAGTGGTGCCTAGTCTTACGAATTGAGGTCAAGGAATATTCAGTAGTGCGTTTACGGAATTCTGTTATAGTGAAGAAATGGTAGATTCCAACATCGTAAATATGACATACGGGCGAATGAGGAATACATGTGCGTGCAATGTATCATGGGGCTAATTCCCATAATCGGTTGACCTCTACTGACCCAGTGTCTTTTTGACCTACAATGATCAGCATAACAAAGGACTCATTAATTCTCATATTCCTAAATTGGTTCCTATCAGATAGTCTTTCAACGGCCAGACATGATTCCGACATTTTTTGGAGGCCCAGGCCCAGAAACCCATATACTGTCACCACCAATGAGTCCACTGTTTGCCACGCCACACATCGTAGCTTCAGTTAAAACTCCATGGATCTTCAAGGAGAGCGGTCCGGAGGGCGAGGAGGATACGATGGACGCCAATCGCTGGACTCCTTATGCGCAGGTTATTCTTTGAAGTGGAGAGGGAGGAATAGACAACTTTTATATATATATATGTATCTGACACGAGAGATGTCTCTTCTTATAATACATGGCAACTTTTTATTTTATTTTAATTCATTAACACGTGTGCATATAAGTGCGATGTTTTGTTACCTTTGGCTGTTTATTCCCTCAAAATCAAGTTAATTTATTATTAACATTGCTGTACTCTCTGACTGTGTTACCGCACCTTGAGTGTCATCTGCGTATTAAGTTTGTACAATAAAGGGTGAATTCCTAAACTCATGTAAAAGCTTTAGAAAATATATGTTTATTAACAGTAGAAGACAGGTATG
>NC_051404.1:35311175-35311323 GCF_015228065.2 Penaeus monodon
CCTCCTCGCATAAGCAATCCAAGATCGGCGTCCACCGTGTCTCCTCGCCCTCCTTCGGGATATCACTGGACTTTCTGGATAAATGTAAACGATAAGTGGTCTCTCTGTTAGGAAGTGTACAGGCATTACTTGTAAATATAAAGGACTC
>NC_051404.1:35311416-35312195 GCF_015228065.2 Penaeus monodon
CCAGAACATGATTAATACCGTTAATGCTCAGTTCGATTGACCTTACCTGAACAAGGCACAATGATCTCACTTGCTACCTCGCCATTCCGGAAGACATCGGAACCTGCACAGACTGACGGCCCTTCACCGTCAGTATGAGTCCTTTATTTTACAAGTAATTCCTGATCCTCCAGATTCAGTTGACACCAACATAGAGCCCACCTATCGTCACATTTTATCCACGTCCAGTGATCTCCCGAAGAGTGGCGAGGATACACTGTGGGACGCCGATCTCGGACTCCCTATTCGAGGAGAAGGTTAGTGTTCGAAGTGGAGAGAGAGAGTAGTAATTATTATATGTAATGTACCAACAGAAGAGTTCTCTCTTTTTATAAGAAATGAAGTTTGATTATTTTCCGTGTTTTTCTTACATGCATAGACGAGAAGAACAGGTGATTCACAGATTAGACGCAATTTTGGTCAATCTGACACCCTTATACAATCGAGTATCATTTGAGCAACTCTTATCAAAAGAGGTCGACTACTGAAAATGACGTTTGACCGTTCAGAGGCAATAACGACATGAGACTGTTTGTAATTACAATGGATCATTTTTTCAAGCGTCTACAATACACAACTATCTTATATTTTTAATAAAAAGAAAGGGGCTAATATCAAATTCCTTACATGCAAACATAATAAAAAGATAAGATCACAAATGCATTAACAGTCCTAATTTATATACGTTATAAGTTCTGTTAATTTATCTGCACGTCAAAGACTTTCCTCATGTAAGGAAT
>NC_051404.1:35312275-35312602 GCF_015228065.2 Penaeus monodon
CAGGGTAGCTTAGCATTCAATAGATAGAACTAGGGCATGCATGCCTATGAGGTTGTTCTTAATTCCGCAAAATTGGTGTTTTAATAATTAATTCGATGTGGTCACTTAATTCAGTGATTGTCGTGTATTAACCTAAAGATGGGATAAAACATAATCAACAAAACATCTATAAACATATTTTGGCCAATAATTATTGGAACAGCACATTCCTACATATCATTCTTCTTCAGCAACTAGTTAGTAAAGGAAAGGAAAATGTTTTGTGTGATAATAGTGTTTACATGTTCAAATATTTACGATACATGGAGTTATAATTGTATCTTTAGC
>NC_051404.1:35313593-35313930 GCF_015228065.2 Penaeus monodon
AGGCTACCATTGGAAAAAGCTAACTCATATAGCAGATCTTCATAAAATCTCTATATTACCCCTGAACAAGGCACAATGATCTCACCTGCCACCTCGCCATTCCGGAATAACGTCTGGTCCTTCACAGACGACGGCCTTTCACACAGTCAGATATGATTCCTTTTTGTTTTACAAGTAATGCCAGACACTCCATATACAGTGACATCCGCCAGTGAGCCAATTCTTCTGTACGCCAAATATCGTACCTTCAGCTTAAAGTCCAGTGATCTCCCAAAGAGAGGGCGTGGAGGATACGGACGCCAATCTCGGTACAATCCTTATGCGAGGATAAGGTTAG
>NC_051404.1:35313974-35315392 GCF_015228065.2 Penaeus monodon
GACAGGAGAATTGTCTCTTATTATAGCTAATAGTCACTTATGTTTTTGTATTTCCTTTATACGGCACAGAACCCGAGTCAACGCAGAGATTGCAGCTGCAATCTGTCTCTACAACACGAAACTTGTATATTACTTTGGTTAATTGCTGTTCAAAGCCGGAGAAACAATTTAATACTCAGGTTTGGTTTCATCCTCACAGGAACACGATAATTTCCACCTTCGCCCTCTTTTCTGTAATGCATTCTGCGGTGACATTCAAATATGGTTTCTTCATCCCAGCAAGTCACACCTCACTGTGGTGTACGGTCCCATGTAGTTCGCAGATGAGCTCGGAGGCTGGTAATTTAGGAAGGGCGGATGATTTAGTGGGCCCCCCTAATCTCCGTTCCTATGAAAGGAGAATGCTAGATCCATATGTAAATATAGAATACAAGCATATATGTTTGCTCTAAGGAGTATCAAAAGCAAATGAATACAAAATACAATAGTTTCATTTATAATATTGAAAGAGACATATCTCGTGTCACATATACATAGATAAAATTTTTCTATTCCTCCCTCTCCACTTCAAAGAAATAATCTTCTATAGATGGGTCCGCGATTGACATCCTCGTACCTCCTTGCCCTCACAGACCGCCCTCTTTCGGAAGATCACTGGACTTTCTACCGAGGGGTTAAGATATGTGGCTTACACAAACGTGGACCTCATTTGCGGTGACACCAGTATCTGGACTTTCTGGTATATCTTCCTAATATATCGGGATCATGTCTTGATGTAAAGACTATCAATCACTACAGGGTCTAATGTATAAGAGGACTGACGATGTTTGCAGGTGTCGACTGTACCTTGGGGTATGTCGAAATTTATACTATAATTTAATTTCTTTAGTGGTGGTGTCCTCTTGCTGAAGTTAGGTCCAAGAGATAATTAAGAGTGCTTCTTAGATTATTTGAGGAATGAATAGATTCCGATATCGAAATGCGAAATTGGCAAACTAGAATGAATTATAAAGATTAATCCCCCCGAAAGGAAAAGGTAACTAGACTTTTAAGTGAAGTGTACGATTGTGGCGTAATAACAGTAACTCATTGGTAGTGACATGTTCTGGTGTTTTTCTGCCATGCCTGTAACAATGTAGGATTCACATTATGAAATTGTAGTTATTAAATAAAAGTATTTTTACTGTAATAGTCTGATTAAGTATTTTTTTATCATAGCAACTTTGCAGGTACTAAGACATGCATACCATCGCATGGCCCTATTTATTATTCTAAATTGCCTGCGGATCCCAAATCAAATGAGTTCAACCGATTTAGGGAATATAAGTAATACTGATTTCCTTGTTTATGCTGATCATTGTAGGTCAAACAGACACTGGGTCAGAAGAGGTCAACCGATTATGGGAATTAGCCCCATG
>NC_051404.1:35315733-35316224 GCF_015228065.2 Penaeus monodon
TAAACTAAAAAAGGAACGATTCACTTCCCTGTATTCCTCATTCGCCCTTATGTCACATTTACGATATCGGAATCTACTATTTCTTCACTATCCAAGCAACAGGAATTCCTTGACCCCAATTCTGTAAGAGGCACCACGGTAAAACTGATTCATATATCAGCTCATAGTAAATTTGACACCAGGCACAATGATCTCCTGCAAGCTCGCAGTCCGTTATTCCAGCAGACCCTCCGTGGTTGATAGTCTTTTCACGCCAACACTATTCCTACATGTTGTTTGAGGCCAGGCCAAAACACCAGATACTGTGTCCCACCAAGGAGTTCCCACTGTTGTGCCCGCCACACATGGTAGCTTCGTTAAAACTCCAGTGATCTCCGAAGGGAGCGGTCCGGAGGCAAGGAGATATGAGATACGCCAGTCTCGACTCCTTTCTGGCGAGGAGAAGATTTTTCCCCCCCCCCCTTGAATTGGAGAGGGCGGAATAGACCCTT
>NC_051404.1:35316250-35316485 GCF_015228065.2 Penaeus monodon
GACACAGAGATGTCCTCTTTCCTTATAATAAATGGCACTTTTTATTTTCTTTTATATTCATTAACACTTTGTGCATAACATTAGCTTGTAACTCTCTTGACTGTGTCACCGAAACATTGAGTTGTTTCTAATCGCGTATTAAGTTTGTGTACCATAGATATAAAGGGTGGATAGCCTAAAACTCATGTAAAAGCTTAGAAAATATTACGGTTTATTAACAGGTAGACAGGTATTT
>NC_051404.1:35316753-35316895 GCF_015228065.2 Penaeus monodon
CCTCCTCGCATAGCAATCCGAGATTCGGCGTCCACCGTGTCCTCCTCAGCCCTCCTCGGAGATCACTGGACTTTCGGATTAAATGTACGATAAGTGTCTCTCCGTTGGAGTATCAGGCATTACTTGTAAACATAAAGGACTC
>NC_051404.1:35316982-35317901 GCF_015228065.2 Penaeus monodon
TCAGAAACATGATTATACCGTTAATGCGCATTCGATTGACCTTTACCTGACCGAGGGATACCTTTTGCAGAAAAGACCTTATCTTTGATCTTCATAAAAAAATCACATTACTCCTGAACAAGGCACAATGATCTCACTTAGCTACCATCGCCATTCCGGAATATCGGAACCTGCCCAGACTGACGCCCTTCACAGTCAGATTGATTCCCTTTTTGTTTTACAAGTAATGCCTGATACTCCAGATTCAGTGACACCAACGAAAGCCCACTTATCGTACATTTATCCGAAGTCCATTGATCTACCGAAGAAGGGCGAGGAGCCACGGTGGACGCCGATCTCGGACTCCTTATGCGAGGAGAAGGTTAGTGTTCGAAAGTTAGAAAGAGGAGATAGGGATATTATGTGTATGTGTGACAGAGAGTTGTTCTCTTTTTATAATAAAAATGAACTGTTTTTTTATTATTTTCGTATTTCCTCTTACATGCCATAGACGAGAATGAACAGGTGAGTCACAGATTAGACGTCCATTTTGGGCAATCTGACACATTCATATAATCGAGTATCATTTGATCAACTCTTATCAAAAGAGGTCGACTACTGTGACAATGAGAACGTCTGACCGTTTCAGACGCATAACGACATCAACTGTTTTGTAATACAATGTATCACTTTAAACAAAATGTTTAAGTAAAAAAATTTTCAACCTTGATCCTTAGCGTCTCCAGTAAACATTTATTATAGTATATTTTTCATAAAATAATGGTTATAATCAATTCGTTAAATGTAACTAATCCTAAAGTCTATATCATTTAGCACAATGTAGTATACAGTCGCTTGTTTGGCTTTAGGATTGTTATATGTTTCTGTCGAATTTTATCTTCACGTCAAATACTTTCCTCACGGAAGGGATCAGGTCAGA
>NC_051404.1:35317974-35319029 GCF_015228065.2 Penaeus monodon
CAGGGTAGCTTAGCATTCAATTGAATAGAACCTAGGGTATGCATGCCTAGAGGTGTCTCAGATTTTTTCCCAGAATTATGTTTTTAATAATTAATCGATGTTGGTCAACTTAATCTCGTTATTGTGGTTATACACGTAAGATGGTATCAAAAATATTAACAAAACATCTATATACATTTTTTGGCCATAATATTGAACGCACATCTAGCAACTAGTTAAGTAAAGGAATAGGAAAATGTTTTGTGTGATAATAGTGTTTACATGGTTCAGTTATAATTATAATTGTATCTTTAGAAAAAAAAAGTTACAGCCAGCCTGTGCATGCCCGGTTACTACTACTGGCTGCTCTAAATAATACGGTATACACGTATACTGTATATTCATGTGTATGTACATGTTGTAATAGAACAACGAACGAATTTGCTCGACATCCTGATTCTACTGTGGTCATGTGAATACTAACATCTTCAGTATTCTTATACTGAAGTATAGTCACTGTTCCATCACCTGTTCTTTTTCGTATACTGCATTAAAGAAATAAAGATGAACTAATAACTGTTTGATAAACAAAAAGCCTGTCAATATACATATAATATTTCCCCATTGCTCTCCCTCCATTTCAAAGACTACATAAGAGTCCCGAGATTGGGCGTCCACCGTGTCTCCTCGCCCTCCGGACCGCCTTCCTTCGGGAAAACATTGGGCTTTCAACTGCAATTTTAGTAAACAGCAGTGGGCTCACTGGCAGAAGTCCCACTGTATCTAAGTATCTGGCATTATTGTACGCATAAATGACTCCTGACGGACTGTGAAAAGTTGTCAGTCCTGGTGAGGTACCGTGTATCCGGAATGGCAAAGTGCAGGCGAGATTACTGTGCCTGTTTTCGGTATAATGTTATCTGATATCTGAATCATGTGTTGCAGCGGTAACCTTTCGTCAAGCTTAATTGCATTGATATATGTCTCGCTATATGGAATAAGAGTTTAATTCCTACAAATTTAATATTTATTTGGTGATCTACAAGCCAACGTGAATAAATATAAACAGTAATGCC
>NC_051404.1:35319408-35319498 GCF_015228065.2 Penaeus monodon
GTTAAGAAGGTTCCTGCCTATCGACACAGCTTATCATATAAAAAGGAAATCATTTCAAGGAAATTTGAATAATCTGATATTCTTAGCTTG
>NC_051404.1:35321367-35322015 GCF_015228065.2 Penaeus monodon
AATTCCCTTGCCGACTTTCTCTTCATGAAGGGTCTCCCGGTAAAGAAAATGACTTCGGTGCCATATAGATTTTTTACTAAAAGGCACAATGCTCTCACCTGCAGACGACATTTCCGTTTTTACATCAGACTCTGTTAGTGATTGATATCTTTTTCGTTATGTAAATGACAATTTTTATTCCTTTATCATTATTACCATAATTATCACTATAATGAATCATTATTGTGTGCTTGTGTCTGATTACATGTCCAAAGATCAATAAGCAGATAACCCTTTTTTTTATTAATTGTAATATATATATCATAAGGAATCTACCTTCACTCACTATCCAATCTCCGGAGTTCCTTGAAACATTCAATTATCCACTGACCTTAACCCTCAGGAAGAAACACCATGGCAAGGAACTGTTTCAATATATAGAATATATTTAGAAATGTTACTGTTTACTCTGACTTTTTATCAAAATCCGTTAAATCTACCATTTATATCCTGACTTAGAAAGGGCTATCATCCAACTGTTGGCCTTACTTACTCTAATCTATGAGAATCTGTTATATTAAGTTTCTTCTGATACTACCACTATGGTCCCAGCAGACTCCTGGATCAGAAAAGGTAAACCAACTATGGGAATTTTGGATTGCTGGGCTT
>NC_051404.1:35322039-35322366 GCF_015228065.2 Penaeus monodon
CACACGCGCGCACGCATATATTGTCCTGTGTGAGTATCTTTTATATCTCTGTGCACCATTTTTCCTGTTAAATCGAGTTTCCAGTAAACACTGGTACTTACAGTCACCATTACCGGTATATTATATAATTACTTTTGGCATTTCCATACTATGTATATTCGGGATATCCTTGTCAATGGCAATGACTACGTTAAACACAATAAAAACTTAACGACTCACTTTCCTGTATTCCTCGGTTGCGCACAATATTTCATATTTTCAATATCGTACTTAACCATCTCTTCACTTTCCTAAAATCACAACTAATTATCCCTTGAAACTCACCTC
>NC_051404.1:35323679-35323882 GCF_015228065.2 Penaeus monodon
TTTGTCATAACATCATACATCTGCAGTTCTGTGCAAGGTGCCTGGATTCGCTCTGGATGCCTTTATAGTACTGTCATGCTGGTGTTGTCACATTTAAAGTTAGGGTTCGCACCAACTCAAAAGGGCCTGTAACGTTTCCTTTTTAGCCTTACATGGCCATAAGTAGTCAGTTGCCCCCAAGTGCAGATCATAAAAAGGGGGAA
>NC_051404.1:35335595-35336435 GCF_015228065.2 Penaeus monodon
GGGGATTTTGGGGGGAGGGGGGGTTTAGTTGGGGGAGTAAGTTTCATATTCTGCTAGTTTAGGGTTTATAAATACCCAATTTTTTTTCATAATTGCAATTACAGTATTCTTTCTAAAAAGTATTTTTTTGCTCAATTAAAAAACTGACTGGTTCTTACTTAAAAAAGGGTCAGAGGGAATGTTTTGTCACTTCAGACATTAAATTTTTTATTGGGATCTTCTGGGATTTCATCTTGTTTTTGGGGATTTCAATCGGTTATTGGATACTAAAACAAACCCTTTTAATTACCCGTTTAAATGATTAAAGGCTCATTTTCCACATTCCTTTCACCGAGGAGACACTAAACTACTACTACAAAAGGCATAATTATTTTTCTTTTTGAAACATACATGACTGAAAAAATGCTATACAATGTAGTGTTGCAAAGGATTAGCACTTTCTGGTACAGTAACTATCATTGAATTAACAAGGATTTGATTTATCCCATCAGCATCAGTCTACAACAGAATTACTACAACCAAGTCTAGTAATCTCCTACCACAGACAGTCATATAATAATAAACATTTACAATAAGCAACATAAAATCGAAACATGAAACATGCCAGAAACCAAAATAGAGGTTAATCAAACTACAAACTGTGATTTAGTATCATATACTTTCTGAATAATGACAACAACATCAACAAGACAAGTAAAGAATGGATTTGAATATTTGTCTTGGCAGCACTTCAGTCACATTACAGATTGAAACTGATTGCACTCTTATCACAGAGAATTAGGAAATCTCAATACAGTGCTCAGCAGACACACTATTTCTTTCTGTTCTGAGCAATACCTC
>NC_051404.1:35336838-35337320 GCF_015228065.2 Penaeus monodon
CTAATGCATTCATATACTGTGAGTGTGTAAGTTTTACTGCACATGTGCCTGTGAGTGCATACATGTGTACCTTCAATAATTTACAAACCTGTGCTTTAAGTTCTGGTCAAACTTAGAAAACTGAAAAAAGGGAATTAACTAGTCATAAAAAAGTCATATATACAACCTATTAATATACACTTGGTTATAATATACTCAGGTACATCATATCCAATCACATGGAGGTTTGTTAAGTTTACCAAGAGAACAGAAAATTGGTTTCCCTATTACACAAAAACCAGTTTCTTGATTACATCATCTATGAGTTAAAATCAGTCGAAGTAACCCGAATCTTCATAGAATTCCTCAATTCAAAATTTGATTCACATACGTCAGAAAATGTATAACCATTTCTGTTCTCTATTCACAACTAAATTGTGAAAGTGAAGAATCTTTACAATTATATATCATTTAAGAATACCTTGACAAACATAAAGCATATC